>NC_056739.1:52208233-52528233 GCF_019279795.1 Protopterus annectens | reverse complement strand
TGAAGAAATCTGCTGCTATCCTGTGTTCATCCTTGGCCACGCCCATCTGTGTGTGCGCATTCCTGATGGGTGTCATCATCCATGGCTCCAGTGCTTAGCCAGCATCCCCCACCAGATAGCCATATGGGTTTGTCCCGCCTGACAAATCCCTGATACAGCTGTGAGGAATGCCAGATCTGGGAGTCGTGATAGCTTCTAGAACTGCCAGCACACACATTCATGATAATGCCCTGGGCATTGCACATGACCTAGCAGTTGATGGAGTGGAAGCCCCATGCAGTTTAGGTAGACCCTACTGCTCACCAGGTGGTGCTTTGATGTGCATGCAGTCTATGGCACCAGTACCTACAGGTAGTCTGCTACATGGTGGAAGAGGTGCATATTGCTGGTCCTTTCCTCAAGGGTGCTTGGGAAGTAAATGTGCTCACCGGCATGTGGTAGCATGGCACCCAGGAACTGGTGGAGTACCCTGGATGCAGATGCTTGTAAGGCCCCCATGATGTCCCTAGTAGGTCTTTAGAAATTACCTGTAGCTGGTATTCTTAAGGCTACACATACCTTGGTATCCACTGGGATATGTTCTCCTCTGTTGGCTCTGGGTCTGAGGTAAGGCCAGCAGAGCTTGATGAGTTGCTGAAGTATGTCCCTGTCCACCCTGTAGTGCTCTACTGTCTGCAGATCATGTAGCCCCTTGTAGGTTACCCTGGATCTGAACACTCTTCTCCTCCTCCTCCTCAGTCTAGGGCTGTTGTCAGCATTATCCTCATCACTGCCCTCAGCCTCTAGCTCATACTGATGTATCAAAGCGACAGCAGAGCCCCTAACATTTTATCAGTTAAAATTCTCCCGCATTTGTACACCAATGGCGCAGAGTTTGTGGGAAAACCAGACTAAATGTTGTTTGCATAGTTTATACTGTTGTGCTGCAGATGCTGCCTGCAAAATTGGCTGAGTATGATGCATTCCACCTGCCAACTAGATTATTTGTACTTGATTGCTTTTATTCTATTTCTCTTTTTTTCTTTTTCTGCTATTTCTCTTTTTCCCCTTCCCATTTCTGTCCCTTTTAAGCCCCGGTGCATGATGTGCAAACCTGCCACCCAAATGTAAACAGTTCTGCTATTTCTGGGGGTTGTTTGTTTTAAGACACGGTGTACGTCGTGCAAAACTGTTAGCTAAAGTAAACACTTTGAAGCAGAAATGGCCCTTTCCTGGATGTGAACATGCTCTTCCTTTCATGGAATAAGTAAATACAGCCTCAGACACACACCCTTGCTTGGCTATGCTTAGCTCATCTCAAATGGAAGCCGTGGAGCTCCAATGTGCTTACAGCAAACATGATACACACCCTTTTCATGACAGCTGCTTCTCTTGCTTACACCACTGCCTTATAGCTCCTACATGGTTAGGTGCAGCCAGAGAATGGTCTCCCACTTAGTGATTTGCTCATTTGCATACCCGACTGTCTTAGTCCCTTGTTACACCACTACACCAGAGCCTTTCTCCTTAGCAACCAGTGTTTACACCAGAGCCTGTCTCCTTAACAACCAGTGTTTACACCACAGCCTGTCTCCTTAGCAACCACTGTTACCTGTTATTGTTCTGATTCTGCATGCAGTACACTATAATGGCAAAATGCAGATTTCACTTAAAATTGCCTTTTCACATTTTTTTTAATTTTTGGCACAATCACATTTGCGCACCACTGTGCTAAGCTTAAATGGCCAAAAATTAACTTTGATTTTTATAATTTTGCAACTGTTTTCCATGCCAAATGCCATATTTCCGGTCATTAGCATGCCTAATGGTTATAATACATGCTTTACTTTGAGCTGTCATGCCCCTGTTTTGATTTTTGCAGAAATGTATATGGTCAGTAACCAAATACATTTCTGCAACTGATACTGTTCTTGCACAGATGCCTGCCTGCTTACTGAATCACTAATTCACCTCATGTGCATGTTTTTCACCAGCAAATGAGGTAATTAGCATTATTCAGTGGTGTCCATGCCAGAATAGTGCTAGCTGGCTCGTGCACTCCCTCAGTACCAGTGCTTTGACCACAATCTGCTGTCATTTTTTCAGGATTCCTTTTTCTCTATAACACTATTCATAACACACTATCTACTACATTTTTGGGATACTCCCTCTTATAAAATCTTTCTTTCAAGACTTCACATTCTTGAACAAAAAATTGATATTCATCTATTAACTATCATGAATGAACTGGCTTTTTACTATATTCTTTTTAAGACTCAAATTATGCATACTGTTGAAGTGCAAATAACTATTGCTCTGCACTTCCTTTTTGTATAACTTTACTTTCAACTTCTCAGCAGATTTATAAAGAGTTGCATATAAATAATTAATGCTGTGCTTATCCATTTTATATGAAAAGCTTAAATATTCAGTCACAGTATTTATATAATTCAAAAAATCCATAAGTGTGCTTTCAGCACCCCCCCACACACACACATAAAACAAGTCATCTATAAAATGCTTGTAAAAAATCATATCTTTGAAATGTTTGGACTTATAAATATACTCCTTTTCCCAGGCAACCATAAAAATATTAGCATAGCTGGGGGCCATTGCCTCCCCATTCCCACACAATTCACCTGTTGATAAATTTCAGAACCAAAAATGAAGAAATTATAAGATAACACTACATCTAATATTTCTATCAACAAACTAATTTGTCTGTCTAAAAATTTTAGATTTACACAATTCCCTATCCACTAATTCCAAACCTTCCACATTTGTAATAACAGTATATAATGAGACTAAGTCAGCAGTTACCAATATCATAGAACCTCCACGTTTATATTTTCTAGGTTATTTTTTTTAATTCAAAAGAATCTTTCACATACAATTCACTTTTATGCACTCCAGTATGTGAAAACTTATCAGCATAAATAGACATTGCTTCTTTCTTACACCTTTGACTCTCCACTATCGGTCTGAAAGTGAGCCTATCTAAACACTTATGAACTTTGGGTAGCCTAAAAAGCCCTCCCAATTTGGGTTTCCAAATCCTAAAATATTATTTTATCTTATCGTTAATCCATCCTTCCAATGCTCATTCTTCCATACATGAATCAATATTTTACATCCTCTTTACTTTCACACACTCATCTTTTCTATAATAATTAATGTCATTCAACATCAATGTTAATTGTTCACAATAGTAACTATAATCCATCACCACTATCGCATTTCCTTTTTCGGCTTTTGTTATACATAATTACTAATTATTTTTAGTTCACACAGCGCCTCTCCTTCGCTCATTGTTAAATAATAAAATCTCACATTACTTTTACAATGCAATAAATTCAACATATTTCACTAAATCCTGGGCACAAATTCAAATAGAAAATAATTGATCAAGTTACCAATGAAATAAAAGGGTGGTTACATTCTTGAAGCTCACTACATAACATGCAGTTCTGTATAAATCATATCAGTATTTACAAATGACATAGAATTTTTACAAAATTCCAGATAGCGGGGCTGGCAGTGTCAGACCCTTCATAAGGAATGCAGCAACAACCTGCTCACCCGTCCACAGGACATCAAAGGCAGATGGAAGGAGTATTTCCAACAGCTTCTGAATGAAGAAAACCCCACAGAAGCTGTACTGCCCCAGAAACAGCCTACAATGGGAGAAGAAGAGGAGCCCCGTTAGAAGAAGTAAGAATAGCACTTAGGAAAATGAAGTCAGGGAAAGCAGCAGGCTCAGATGAGGTCACAGCAGATATGATAAAGCAGCAGGCTCAGATGAGGTCACAGCAGATATGATAAAGCAGCGGGCTCAGATGAGGTCACAGTAGATATGATAAAGCAGCGGGCTCAGATGAGGTCACAGCAGATATGATAAAGCAGCAGGCTCAGATGAGGTCACAGCAGATATGATAAAGCAGCAGGCTCAGATGAGGTCACAGCAGATATGATAAAGCAGCAGGCTCAGATGAGGTCACAGCAGATATGATAAAGCAGCAGGCTCAGATGAGGTCACAGCAGATATGATAAAGCAGCAGGCTCAGATGAGGTCACAGTAGATATGATAAAGCAGCAGGCTCAGATGAGGTCACAACAGATATGATAAAGCAGCAGGCTCAGATGAGGTCACAGCAGATATGATAAAGCAGCAGGCTCAGATGAGGTCACAGCAGATATGATAAAGCAGCAGGCTCAGATGAGGTCACAGCAGATATGATGAAGATGCTGGGTGAGATAGGGAAGAAATGGCTCCTGAGGGTACTCATAGCAGTGTGAAGAGCAAGGTGTATCCCAGATGACTGGATAATAAGCATACTCATGCCAGTGTACAAGAACAAAGGGGACATCCACAACTGTGGATAGTACAGAGCTATCAAACTCCTGTCACATTGCATGAAGGTTCTGGAGAAGGTGATTGATAAATGGATGCGCAGAGTAGTAGAGAGTAAGACAGAAGATGAGCAGTTCAGATTCAGACCAAGATGCAGCACAACTGACTGAATGTTTGCAGTGAGGCAGATAGTTGAGAATAAGCTAGAGATGAGGAAAGAGTCCAACTGGGCATTCCTAGACTTGGAGAGCATATGACAAGGTCCCAATAAAGCTGATTTTAGCAGTTCTGCAGTGGTTTGAAGTCCCAGAAACATTGGTAGAATTAATGCAGACTATGTACAAAGATCCAATGACTCAAGTACAAAGAATGTTTAGTCAGAAGTGAATTACAATTATGTAAAAGGAAAAGAAAAAGCAAAGCCAGGAGCAAAGGGAGAAGAAGATACCACCAATTGTCCGCTTATTCATTTCAGTAACTTTCAACCTGATTTTAAACATTTAAGTTTACTTGAAAAAGGATTTCGTTTTATTCTTACAAATAGAGCAAATTTAATTAGCGTACTTAAAGATCTTAAGTTATATGTACATAAACTAAATTTACTTTATTTTATATGATTTAAAATTTTTCACAAAAGATTCTACAAAATGTGCTAAAAAGAGGTACATACAACCCATTACATCACACATTACAAGTTTTTTTTAGACACTTGTGAACAAGACATAATAAATATAATCAATAGCCCTATAAACAACAGGTTTTGTAATCTGTTGTCTAATGAAAGAAATGCTTTAGTTGAACTTAAGGAAAAGAGAGACATTAGAGTCATGAAAGCAGACAAGGGCAATGGAATAATGCTTATGAACACTTACGATTTGTCGTATGTGGGAACATGATGACTCTTACAAACAGGATTCCATCAATGTCATCAATCAGAATTAAAAAAAAGTAGACACAGTTTTATTAGATTTGTTACATCAAAGACAATTAGGCTTATCACGTTTTGAATTTTTAAAAGTAGAGCAACCTAAGATAACTTGTTTATTTGGAATCCTAAAAAATAAAGAATTGCTTTGTTTTAGACCAATAATTGGTGCTGGTTTTAATACAACTGAGACAATTTCTGTATTTCTGGATTCTGTTTCAAATCCAATAGTACAGAGGTCAAAGTTTTTTTCTAAGGGATTCCTGGGTACTACTGGATTTATTACATCAATATATCTTTACTGGTCAAGAAAAAAAATCATGTTTACTCTAGATGTAGTTTCTCTATATACTTGTATAGTACACAAAATTGTAATTGATTGTCTTACATACTACCTAGGAAAGTTTACTGATTTTAGCAATTCTTACATTAATTTGATTTGCACCTTGAAGAAATATTACTAAATAACATTTTTTTCACATTTACCAACAAGTATTTTGAACCGAAATGAGGAGTTGTTATGGAGGCTAGAATGGCACCATTGTTTGCCAATTTGGTGGGAAAAATAAAAACTAAGTACTCACAAACTTTTCAAAAATTAACATTTTGCAAAAGATGCATAGGTGAATATTTATTTTTGTCTGGGAAGGTAGTATTGAATTAGACTGGTTTCTTCAGGATATGAACAAAGTACTGAATTTTTAAACTTTACCAAGGGTAAACAAGCTGATACAGTGTAATTTTTGGATGAGGAAAAAAATGAATAAAAATAAAAATAAAAAAAAAAATAACAGCTTGCCTTCTGTTGTAAATAATTATCTAAGATTTAACAGTCAACATCCAAAGTTTATGAAAGAAAATGTTCTTAAGGGACAATTTATTAGATTATTTCACTTAAGTAATGATTTAAGATTCAAAAAAAGAAGCATCATATTTAACAAAACATTTTTACTGAAATATGTTATCATGCAGAAGTATTAGATTGAAATATTGAGGAAGTTTCAGAAATGAATGTTTTTTCTCCCATGATAAAACAGGCCTTACAGAAAATAACAAGAGACAACAAGGTTCTGCAAATATAAGGGCTTTTCCTCTCCCTATTTCCTCAGATTGTAGTAACATCAGAAAAAAACTGTAGACAATAAATGGAAAATTATTTTAGGAAATACAGATTTGTCATCAGTTATTGAAATTACACTCAAATTTAATTATAAGAAAAATTACAATTTAAAGGGATTATTTGAAAGAACAACACTACAAGTTAAAAAATGTGCCATGTTTAAGTACTACTATTGTAAATATTGCCAATTCATGCAAGAAGTGTCTAAAGTAATGTTAATGCACTCATAAGCAAATTTGGGCTAGAAATAGATTCACTTGTATCTCCAGCCTAGTGGTATATTTAGCAACTTGCAAATCCTGTCAAAGCTTCTATGTTGGTAAGAACATAAGCAGAATGTTAAAAAGGATATATGAACGCACACTGGCAGTTAAAAACAAAGATTGTACAAATGCCCTTCTTAAAAATGCTTCTTCCTGTATTGAATTTAGAACATTTTCTTTTTTTATAAATAAATATAAATTATTTGATGGTGTTTTAAATAATAAGCTAGAGGTAAAAGAAGTTAACTAGCAGATTTTGTTACAAACAGAGAAGCCACCTGGTTTAAATTAAAACATTAATATCAAATGTTAAGTCATGTATTGTCTAGTGAATGGGACACTGATGTCCCACTCACTAGGTTGAATAAGGAGAAAGTAACAATCAGTTGCCTGCTCAACAACAAGTAGAAACATGAATTGTACATGTGGGTGTGAATGACCCGAGATGCATCTCCCTGGACTACATGAAGAGAGACATGAAGGAGCTCTCGGATTATGTAGCCCAGGCGGGTATGACCCTAGCCCTGAGCAGCATCCTTCCATCTCCCAGAATGATACCGCAGTACAAGCAGAACATGATTTATTTCAACAATTGGTTAAGTTTCTGGTGTCATTCTAAGGGGATCCAGTATCTGTCTATCTGGGCTGACATGATTGACAGACCTCGATGCTTTGCCAGAGATGGCCTGCATCTGTCACCCCTGGGCTTCTGGATACTGGCCAAGGTTCTTGTAACCCCTATAGTGCCTTTTTTAAGCGGTGTTCCAAAGACCAAATTACCACTGCAACAGCTACAAACAAATACAATCTGAGGGTCATGCTGCTCAACACTAGGATCTAATTCTCTAAATGCACTCACTGGAGGCACTCCTTAAAATGGAGAACATAGACATTTGCACTGTAACAGAGACCTGGTTCAAGGCAGCAGAAAGCACCCCTGCACTACTAGGCTATAACTCATTCCACACCTTTCAGCTCCAGAACTTAGACTGAAGTTCTAAAGGCGGTGGTGTTTCCATATTCATAAAGGAAGCACACACCTCCAGACTGGTAGCCCAACATAACGTATCAAAGATACTTCAGGTGCAGCTAACTTTGGGTAAGACAGAGATTCAGGTAATAGCCTGCTATAGGTCCCCAACCATGTCCCAAGACTCGCATTCCACGTTCCTAAGCACCCTGGAGAATATTAGGGTCCAACCTAACACTCTCTTATTAGGCAACTTCAACTAACCCTCCATTAACTGGGTAAACTACTCATGTGCCAATACACTTGCCCAATGTTTCCTGGAGTTAATTTATTCCAGGAAACATTAGGCAAGTGTATTGCCCAATGTTTCCTGGAGTTCATTAATTCCAATGCCCGGAACCAACTTGTTCTTACCCCCACTAGAGGTAGCATCATCCTTGACCTGGTCATTACTAACATGGGCAACAGTTGCTCTACACCAATAGTCAGTTCCTCCTTGGTTAGATCCAACAACAAACTAATCACCTTAGTAATCCGCATCCCTCCCACCCCCCCACCCCCCAGCAAAGGTAACCACCATGAAAAATTTATCCAAAGCTAACTTTGGGATCCTAAAAACAGAGGTGGCTAACTTCATAGCACCCATGTAAATGAAGAATAGTTGCATGACTGCAGAATGCATGGATCTTGCCATTCCCAATAGAACCAAGACACGTTCCTCCAAAAAAGGAAGCGAATCTGGTGATCCCCTGCTGTAAACAAACTCTGCAACAGGAGGAGGAAACTGATGCAGAATAAGGTGAAGTCCCAAGACTGGAAAAACTCCCTTATCTGCCTCAACAAATAGTTGAGATCCCTCATCAAATCGTCTAAAGCTAGGTATGAAAACATAATTGCAGCAGATAGTAAAGACAACTACAAGGTCTTCTATAGTTATGTAAAGAATCTCCACGGCAATACCCAGATTTATTCTGAGCTACTGCACAATGGTACATCCTATACCAAGCCAACAGATATTGCCAGTATACTGGTCATCAGTGCCAACTTTACCCCCCTCTCCCCCAAAGGACCAGTCACAATACCAGCAGATTGCCAGGCACCCAGTATTACTGCTGCACAGGTTAAAACAGGACTGCCCAAGGCCAAGAATACAGCTTCTATGGGACCTGACAATATCCCTGGCTGTGTTCTACATGAATTACAGAGTGAACTGGCACCCCACCCATGTGCTCTCTTCAGTCACAGCCTCATCTCAGGCTTTGTCCCTGCTGAATGATGCACTGCTGCAGTCATCCCTCTCCACAAAGGAGGAGCAACTACAGACCCTGGTAACTATTGCCCCATTAACCTGATGAGTCTGATATGCAAAGCTATGGAACGCATCCTCATGGACCTAATAAACAAGGATATAGGGAATCTCCAAACTCTGGATCCCACACAGTTTGGTTTTGTGAAGGGTAGATCATGCCTGCTCAACTTGGTTGACTTCTATGAGCCAGTCACCAGAGCTGTGGATGAAGGCAAAGTGGTTCATACAGCCTACCTTGATCTGGCCAAGGCTTTTTATACCATTCCCCACTCAGGAATTATAGAAACACTCACTAAGCTTGACATCAAAACATATATCACTAAATGGATTGCAAACTATCTCAGAGATAGAGCCCAGAGTGTGAAAGTAGAATACTCCAAGTCAGACTGCTGATTAGTCATGAGTGGAGTCCCACAGGGTTCAGGGGTCCGCTCCTGTTTGGTATCTACTTCTCTGAAGTCCAGGCCAACAAGAAGGGACTCTGGCTGACAAAGTTTGCAGATGATTGCAAGTTGGGAGCTATAATTAACTCCCCAAGTGATGTTGACATCCTACAGAATGGCCTCATTGTGACCAACGACTAGTGTCAGAACCATGGCCTTAAGCTCAATGCCAAAAAATGTGTCATCATCTCCTTTGGGGAAAAAACATGAATTACCACATTGATGGTAGTCCACTGAACACAGAAGGTGTTATAAGAGATCTGGGAACACAGGTTAACATGGTTAGAATTGCTGGAGCCATGTCAGACTCCAAGCCAGTTACAAGTGGTGTCCCACAAGGCTCAGTCCTGGGACCTCTCTTGTTCGGTATATATTTCTCGGAGGTACAGGCCAACATGGAAGGACTGTGGCTGACCAAGTTCACAGATGACTGCAAACTGGATGCCATAATCGACTCTCCAGCCGACACAAGCATCCTCCAAAAGGGCCTCATAGAAACAGACAACTGGCACCAGAGCCATGACCTCAAGCTAAATGCCAAAAGTGTATAGTCATCCCCTTTGGCAAAAACAAAGTGCCCACAAATTACCACATAGGTGGTTATCCATTAAGTACAGAAGAAGTAATTAGGGACCTGGGGACCCAAGTTGATAGCAATCTCTCATTTGACAACCACGTGGCCAAAGTGGTTAGAAAAACATTTTATATAGCCCACCTAATCATGAAGGGATTCACATCTAGATCAGGGGACGTCATCGTGCCTCTTTACTCATCCCTCATCAGGCCCATAATGGAGTACAATGCCCCTTTTGGGATATACCTTACCAGACACCTTCAGCAACTGGAAAGACCCCAAAAGTACCTCACCAAGAGGATCAAAGGGCTCAAACAGATGCCACATGCTGCCCGGTTAAAGAAACTCCAGCTCTACTCAGTGGCATACCGCCTGTTCAGAGGCAATCTGTGCCTGACGTATAAAGCCATGTCCAACCCGGAATTAATGGACATGCTGCACCTCAGAAAATCCAAATCCCATCGAGCTACGCGCTCGAGAGACTTGAACCTCAGCACTGAAATAAATAGGACATGCTGGAGGGACAGATTCATAACCCAGAGGCTCCCTTCACTCTGGAATAAAATCCCAGTCCAGGTTAGGCAGAGTCCCTCATTGACTCTCTTTAAGAGGAATCTTGATGAGTGGATGGGAGATCGTAGGTTTACCCCGGGTATCACTTCTGTGTCACTGTTAGACAGGCACAGTATACTAACCTCGAAAAAGGGCATAGCAAAATAAATTTAAAATGGGTGGCGAAAGCCAAACACATTCTGGCTAGGCTTATAAATGCCCTAGGGCAGATAGCCTAGTATGAACCTATGAACCTATGAACAGTAACTTCTCTTTTGATCACCACATTGCCACTGTGGTCAGAAAGTCCTTCTATGTAGCACATCTCATTACTTAGGGTTTTCCATCCCGCAAGAAATAGGTCACTGTCTCCCTCTACTCTTCCCTCATTAGGCCAGAGTACAATGCCCCATTTGGCATGTACCTCACTAAACACCTGCAACAAATGGAGAGGCTACAAAAGTACCTCACAAAGAGGATCCTAGGCCTTAAACACTTGTCCTATATGGACAAACTAAAAAAACTCCAACTATTCTCTGCCTCATATCGCCTACTTAGAGGCGATCTCTACTTGACTTACAAAGCCATGTGTGACCCAGCTCTGTTAGAAATGCTACATCTAAATAAATCCCAAACCTTCCGGACCACACACTCCAGAGACCTCAACCTCATTACCACAATTAACAGAACATGCTGGAGGGACATGTTCAAAACCCAGAGACTGCCCATGCTATGGAACAGACTTCCCATACATGTCAAGCAGAGCACCTCACTGACCCTCTTCAAGAGAAATCCTGATGAGTGGATGGGAAACAGAAAATTCAGCCCAGGGATAGCACCAGTGGCTCTACTCGACAGAGGCACTGGGAACTAAGGTCGCGTGACACTATGCCAGGGTAATCCTATGGCTACGCTTGTAAAGGCCCCAGGGCCATTAGCCTAGTACACACCTATGAACTTACTTAACTGGGTACCCTTCACATGGTCGACATTTCAGAATGTCGAAGACCATATGGCTGAGATCATATGATCGACATACGAAATGTCGACCATGTAGTAAAAAAAATAATCACTTATCTTAACACTGCTAGTAGGGGCTCTGCCCCTCCTGCATCTCTCATGGAGGCTCCACCCCCCAGAACTTAAATATACCAAATCCGCGATCACACTACAGTGCAGAAGATGGGAATGTTTCCATTCCACACTGTACGGAGATGCTGGTTCCACATGATATTTCATTAATTAACTCCAATGGTTATGTTCTTTTCAAGAACATCGCGTTTAAATTGGTACACTAACTTGAAATCGTTATCCCTCGACACCATATGGGCAGCTCTTACCAACTGGCCTTTAATTACTGATCTCTTTTTGTTCTCGGGGTGTGACGACTGTAATGAAGAAAAATTTAAAGTAGTTTTTTTTCTATAAATGTTAGTAGCATACCTCCCATTAGATTCATCTTTAAAAAGGTGCACATCCAAATAATCCATGTGGTTTAAGTTAATAAAGCAGTAGTAGTATTAATGTACTGTAAACATTGGTCAAGTACTTCTGGAAGGTGTTATGAAACAAAAGAGGTCACAGAAAAGAGGGGACTCGGCCATTTAAGACCCATAGTCGATAGCGTCACTTTTAATAGTGACCATTCAAATTTCGATGCTATTGTGTTAGATATGACACAAAATTCTTTAAACGTTCCTATAAGGGAAAAGTACAGTTTTGTACCTACCATAAATGTAGATGTTCGAGTGCTAATACAGCTGCAGTCATAACAGACGGGTTCTCCTGCCGTCAGGTGGGTCCTCAGTCGGCCGAATTCCAAAGTCTAGGTCCATCGTCGCTTCTTCCCTGACGTCAGTGCGACAGGGGTATAAAGGAACCAGCCCATGCCATTTTCTTCAGTTTTTCTTGCCCCAGATGTCAGGTGCCCCCAGAAGGAAGGCAATACATAAATTTGTGTAATAATGCAGTGCAACATAATCAAAATACAGTAGTTGCAAGCAAATACATCATAAATGAATACCCCAATCAGGTTGTATGAGGATGTGTTAGCCTATAGGCCTGTCCCAAGAGGGGAAGGAGGGAGGGAAACCTGGACTGCAGCTGTATTAGCACTCGAACATCTACATTTATTGTAGGTACAAAACTGTACTATGTTCATCATGCATACAGGTGCAGTCATAACAGATGGGTAGAATCCCAAAGCTAAGAAAGGGGTGGTAGGCACTAGGTGGAACTAGGAGGAGCCAGAATGCCCTGCAAGACTGCAGTGGCAAAGCCTGCTCTAGATTTGGAGTATAATGGTAGGTTGTAGTGCTTGGAGAAGGTATGTACAGAACTCCAAGTGGCTGCTTCCAAAATATCCTTGGTAGGAACTCCTCTGAGGAAGGCTGCAGAGGTGGCTGTGGCCCTGGTGGAATGAGTTCTAATGCCTGTAGGTACAGTTTTGCCATGAAAGTTATAGCAGAAGCGTATGCAGTGGGCTATCCATTTTGAAATTGTCTGTTTGGAAATTGGCTTTCCTTGAGTTCCTACCGCATAGGCCACAAAGAGCTGTTCTGATTTTCTGAAAGGCTTTGTTCTGTCCAAATAATAACGCAGTTGTCTGTGGATGTCCAAGGAATGTAGTAATCTCTCTCCTTTGTTTTGAGGATTAGGATAAAAAGTAGGTAAATGTATGGCCTGATTTAAAGCTACCCTGGATACCACTTTAGGCATAAAGGACGGGTTGGTTCGTAAGGAAACTCTGTCCTGATGGAAGATGATAAAAGGCTGGACAGCCATGAGAGCCTGTAGTTCTGAAACTCTACGAGCTGAGGTGATAGCCAGAAGGAAAGCTGTTTTCCAGGACAAGTATTGTAAATCTGATGAGGCAGCTGGCTCAAAAGGAGGCAAGGTCAGTTTTTCCAGAATGAAATTAAGATCCCAAGCAGGTATTGGTTGTTTCCTTGGATGTCTTAAATTCTTAGCCCCCTGAGGAATGGTCTTAAGAGAGGGTGAGAGAATAAAGGTGGATCAGTGTTGTATTCTGCAGAAATGGCTGAGGCATGGATTTTGATGGAGGAGAAAGAAAGTCCACTGCTTAGCAGTTCAGTGAAATACTGTAGTATTTGAGGTAAATTCAGTATTCCAGGATCCTGGCCCTTTTTCTCATTCCAGACACAAAAACGTTTCCATTTTGCAGAGTAAGCTTTTCTAGTTGATGGCCTTCTGGCCTCCAAAATGACATCCTGCACCTCCTTGGAGAGTAGGGCCTGTTGTGATGCTAAGGAATCTTCCATGCAGCTAGATTGAGTGTTTCTAGCTGGCTGTGAAGAGTTTTGAAGCTGTGCTGAGTCAGAAGAAGAGGCATTAGAGGCAGGGTCCATGGTGGCGAATGCGTCAGGCTCCTCAGGAGTGGGTACCAGTGTTGCCTTGGCCAGTCCGGAGCAATGAGAATCATTTTTGGTCTGTCTGCTCTGGTTTTCAATAGAACTTTGGGCAGCAGAGGAAGAGGTGGGAAGGCATAAACTGTCATTGATGTCCAACTGAAAGAGAGAGTCCACTCTCCTGGCCTTTGGATGGAAGATCCTTGAGCAGAATTTTGTCAATTGATGATTTTTGTGGGAGGCAAAGAGATCTATGTCTGGCCTTCCCCATTCTTGTATTATTTCTGTAAAAACTTCTGGATGCAATTTCCATTCGTGTGGATCTGTCATATTCCTGCTTAGGTTGTCTGCCAGTGTGTTCTCCTTGCCTGGCAAGTACTGTGCTTGTAAATCTATTTGTAAGTCCATGGCCATGTTTCAAAGTGACATGGCCAGTCTGCATAGGGGGTAAGAATGTGTTCCTCCCTGTTTGTTTATGTACCACATAACTGTGGTGTTGTCCGTTCTTATCAATAGTTGACCTGGTTGTAGAAGGTCCTTGAAAGCTATAATAGCATTTATTACTGCTAGCATTTCTTTTAGATTGATGTGAAGGTGCTTTTCTTTTTGGGACCATTTGCCCTGAATGCACCGATCTGTCATGTGCGTCCCCCAAGCGTAGTCCAAGGCGTCTGTTGTGATGACTTGATTTGCTTGAGGCTTGCTGAATGGAAGACCTGTGTTTGTTTGACATGCTTGAGCCCACCACAGAAATTCCTTTTGCAGACATGGTATTATTGTTTCCAAACTGTGGCTGTGCTGAGACCATATGTTTTTCAGGTACCATTGTAGTTTCCTCATATGCAGCTTTGCACATGGGATTAGTAAGATGCAAGATGCCATGAATCCCTGAGCCTGCAGGATTTTCCTTGCAGTCAGCCTGGTGCAATTTGCTAGTGTTCTGAAGTATTGATTTAGTTGCCCCTGCTTCTCTGGTGTGAGGTAGGCCATCTGGGTGTTTGTGTCCAAATTGGCACCCAGGAAAATTATCTTCCGAGAGGGTATTAGCCTTGATTTCTTTTTGTTGACTGTGTATCCCAGAGAGTTCAACAACCTTATTACATAAGCCAGATGTTTCAGAAGAATGTGCTTGCTGTCTGCTTGGATCAGGCAGTCGTCCAAATAGGGGTATATTTGTATCCCTTGAGGTCTGCAGTAGGCAATTACTGATGCCAGGCATTTCGTGAATACTCTGGGTGCAGTAGATAAGCCAAAGGGCAATGCAGAGAATTGATAATGGGTTGAACCTGCAAGAAACCTGAGGTACCTTCTGCAGTTTTGTCTGATTGGGACATGCAGGTATGCCTCCTTGAGGTCCAATGTTACCAGCCAAGACTCCTTGCCCAGCATGGGAAGAAGTTGCTGTAGAGTGAGCATCTTGAATTTTGGTACGAGTAGAAATGTGTTTAGGATGGAAAGGTCCAAAATAGGTCTCCAATCTTTTCCCTTCCTTGGCACCAGAAATAGCCTGGAATAAAAACCTTGACCTTGTTCGTGTGTAGGTACCTCTTGAATAGCTTTCATGTTTATGAGATCTGTGATTTGTCTTTGTGCCTCTGCCCTTTGATTGTGTGGCAGGTTTGGCATGCCTCTCATTTTTGGAAGGGTGTGAAAATGGAATTTGTAGCCTCTGTTTATAATGTCCAGGATCCATTTGTCCTTTGTGACAATATGCCAATTTTTTGAAAATAATGCCAGCTTTCCTCCTAAAGGGGCTGCCATTTGAGACTTGGTTGGCATGCAAAGGGGAAAGTCATTGGGTTTGCTTTCTGAAAGATTGCGAGTTATCCTCACCACCTCTTTGTGTAGGAGCTTGCCATTGTCTGCCTCTATACGATCCTTGGGATTGTCCTCTGCCCCTCAGGCGCCTGTATCTGCCTCTTTGGGGTCTGTCCATGGCAGGAAAGGACCAGTTTTTGGAAGGCCAATTTCTACTAAAACGTGGGGGTTGTACCTATAGAAATTCTTTCACAGTTTGCATTGATTTAGCCTTTTCCTCCATTTTTCTTAACACCTCCTCAGCCTTAGCACCAAATAGTACATCCTTTTGAAGAGGGGCGTCTAGTAATTTAGCTTTGACATGGTCAGGCAAGGCTTGTTCCTTGAGCCAGGTATGCCTATGTATGACTGATTCTGTAACAGCAGCTCTGCATGAGGCCTCTAGAGCATCAAAACCACATTGTAAGGTATGCTTACCCACTTGTTCTGCACTATGCATCAAATCCTGCAACTCCTTCAAGTCTGGTTGTTCAGGTTGTGACATTTTACTTTTCAATTGTTATAACAAAAACTGTTGGTATTTTAGCATATGAAACTGACAGTTTAAGGCCCTCATGGATAAGGTAGCCGAGGTATATACCTTTTTTCCCCACCTTTCTAAGGATCTGGAATCTCTCTCGGAAGGTAATGGATTTTTAGCAATGGAGGCCTTAACTCCCTTGGGGCCCTGTGAGATGGTTTCTGGGTCAGCAGCATGGCTTTTGTATAAAAACTGGTGTGAGTCAGGAACCCTGTAGTACCAGTCAGGGCTTAACTGGAGCTGGAGGTAGAGAGTCCGGGTTAAGGCAAGCCTCCGAGTAAACATCATCTAGGATGTCCAAGACAGGAGGTATAGTCAGAGGACTGTGCTGAGGTAGCAAGAGAAATTCCCTGAGCCTTTTCTTGGAGTCTGAATAATCTTGGCCTTCCCAGTGGAAGTGTTCCCTTAAGGTATGCAAAGTTTCCCCAAATGAGTAATCCTCTGGGGGGGAGACAGAAGGGATGGACTCCTCCGCATCAGAATCTTCAAAAGGGGAGTAAGAAAGTTCCTGCTCATCAGAATGCTCTGAAATAATGGAGCCCTGATCAGAGGCGGGGGAATCTTCCTCCACTCTGGGCCTTTTGTCCGGTGGGGGCTGAGAACCTCTGATAAGAGTAATTAAATCCTCAGCCATTTTAAGCATCTGTTTCAAAGGCATGGGACCTGGAGATGGGCCCTGTGTAGCTGGTCTCTTAGAGTGCAAGGTTGCTTTAGACTTAGTGAAAGCCTCGATGGAGAAAGAAGAGGAAGGTCTGAAGACACCTTGAGTGGAGGTGGACCTGTCCACATTCTGAGATTCAACGCCAAGAGTGGCTTCCGTATCTGTAGTCGGGGTGTGGGCCGAGGAGCCTGCGACCTCGGGCACAGGAGACACCGTCAAAGAAGTGTCGTCGGTGGTCAGGGGCTGCGTAGGCACCTCGCTGAGAACCAGACCACGTGTAATCGGCTTTGGCGTGGTGTTGGTAGAGGCCACGGACCTCGTGTGTCGGTCCTTGTCTTTGCATTTTTTAGACAAAACCGGAGTCGGAGTATCTGATGACATGGTATAGTTAAATGCTTTCCCAAAATAATGCTGGGCGAACTCCGCCCGACGCTTAATAGTGTGTTTGTTGAAAGTAGCACAAAAGTGACAGACCGAGACGTCGTGGTCTGGGCCTAAACAAGGTATACAGAGGGAATGGAAATCCTTATGCGGTATTTGCTTCCCACAAGAAATACAATTATTAACTTTGTCTGACATCGGTCTGAGGCAAGAAAAGTTTCCCCAATGGGGTACTTAGCTTTTAAGAAGACTTCGGTTTCCAAATTTTCGTAATCTCAGGAGCTGGCTGACCGGCACTCGCGAACTGCTTCTGCTTCAGGCACCGTGCTGCAAGAAAGACTGAAGAAAATGGCGTCGGCTGGTTCCTTTATACCCCTGTCACACTGACGTCAGGGAAGAAGCAACGACAACCGACGCCAGACCTAGACTTTGGAATTCGGCCGACCGAGGACCCGCCTGACTGCAGGAGAACCCATCTGTTATGACTGCAGCTGTATGCACGATGAACATCATTGATTCTTTGAATTCTGAAGTTGTGACATCCAATCTAGCATGAAATACCCAGTTAGACCAGAACACTAGTAGAAAGACAGTAACACCTTCCTGAAATCTTTCACTATCACTTACAGTGTAGATTCTTCAAGCTTAAGGTGGATTTTTCGGAAAAACTGGGATATCCTCATGGAAGATGTGGATATCAGAACCCACTTAGGTGATAAACCAATAATAACATATAGGAAGGGTAAGAATCTAAAAGATCTTCTTAGGAGTGGATGCTGCATGCATGCACACAATCGTTTGGGCACTCAAAAATGTGGGACATGTAAATGGTGTCATAAAATAAAAGTTAGTGATTTGTTTACTATCAATAATTCCGAATATTGTATCAAAGGTAGATACAATTGTTCTTCAAAGGCAGTAGTATATGTGGCTATATGTGACCTATTTCCAGTATTTTACATAGGTAAAACAGAAAGGAAATTTAGCCCCAGAATCTACGAACATGTATATGCCATTAAAAAAAATAATTTGAATAATGCCTTGACAAGACACATCCGTGCTAATGTCAACCATAATTTTAGGTTCATGGCCTTAGACCATGTGGATATCAAAGATAGAAGACCATGGGGTCTGTACTTAGAATTAAAAGAACTTAAATGGCAGATTTTATTGCATGCTAAGTGGCCAGGTATTAATGAAATAACTCCAGTTACACCAGTAGTAAAACTTAAAGCTCTTGAAAGAAACAAAATAGTTGAAGAGGCATTAAGACAAAGAACAGGAATATAAAATACAGAAACTTTTTATATATTTCAGGGACAGATTTTAATAAAATTTATCATAGGATATTAATTTTTTATGTATACATTCAAAGGTACCATTCATCCATTTATAGTTCATCACAACTTTTCGGCATCATTTATTCATTATTACCTATATTATGTATTCATTTATTTATTCATATGCTTGAACATTTTAGGGTATCAAGGAAACTTAGGGGTTAATTCTTGTGTGATGTTGTCCGTGACTTCACCCAATCAGAACGAGTTGTGCATTATTTAAATGTTGGTTTGATCGCATGCCACTGGAATTCTCTACCTCCACTTATCCGTACAACTAACAGACTCTTGATTTTCAAAACCTTACTTCACTCATACCTAACCTTACAATGGGAATGCTCTTCCTCCCATCCTACATAAATTCCTTAACTTTACTGGTCATTACAGCTAATTACATCTGCTAAAAGCCTCTACTAACAGTATAACTCCTGTAAGAAATACAATGCTCTACAAGATCCTTAATTTGTTAGTGAGGATTTATTCAAGTATCTGCTCCCTCAATTATCAATTTCTGCAACTGTTACCATGCATTTTTTTCTAATTCTCATGTAATAATTGTATGTTTTCTTAAATTTTGTATTTTATAATTTTGTATATTATAATGCTGTTGTAATTTTATAATACTGTACTGTCTTGTAGCTTTTCTCCCCACGACTCCATTGAAAATGGGCTCTTTGTGGCCCAATGGACCATCCTGGCAAACAAACTGCAAATAAAATAAATAAATAAGTACTTGTCTGATGAAGTTTACACTTGTTAAATGAAAGCTCTCACATGTATACGTCTTGTGTTATTTTTTATAATAAATCAAGTGTTTACAGTTGCTGTAATTTTGTTTTCTGGTTTGGTGAGGTCCTTGAACTGCTGGTTAGTTCATAAACTAAAATTAGTTTAGGAAGATAGAAGCAAAGGACTTGGGATAAAGCACATAGATTCAGGATATGTTCACTAGTCAGGATTTGAGCAGGGGCATAACCAGGGAGTTTGTAAAGAATTTTTTCAGGTTCTTTTTGAATAGAGGTAGTGAGGCTTCTAAAGTTAGTTCTGTAGGGAGTGGGTTCCAGGTTTTATTAGCTGAGTTTGTAAACAGAGAATCCCCAGCTGAGTTGTTGGACTTAGTTGTTTGCACCTTGATTTTGTTTGATGAGCATAGTGATCGGTTGTTGCTGTAGGGGCTGATTGTGTTGTTTAAAGCAGGTGTGTTTTCAGGATGGTAGAGGACTTTATGAGCTACTATTGGCTGGTTGAACTGTATTAGGTTAGGTAATTTAATCCAGCCTAGAATATTTAAGTTATGAGAGTGGTGAGTCCTGTATGCAGTTCCAGTGGCAAATCTGGCCATTAAAGATCAGGTTTATTCAGGTTGGAGAAAGGAGGGGAGGCATAGGTGAGGATGGAGAGAAGATGAGACTAGGTGATGTTGATTCTAGCAGGTAGTGTGAGAAAATGCTTAACTATGTAGAGGGAGCCAAGTTTTTTATTGATGGTTTTGATAGTTTTATTGACATGCATATCAAATTTAAGGTTGATAGTTTTATTGACATGCATTTCAAATTTAAGGTTGTTATCGATTATAAGTCCCAGGAGTTTGGTTTGGGTATCACGGGAGATAATGGTGCCGTTATTAGCTGTTATTGTAAATTGTGGTTGAGAGGACCTGTGCGTGTGGGGGAAGAGAAGCAGCTTAGTTTTGTTAGGGGTTAAAATCAGCTGTTAGGTACCAATATTCCATAATGCTGAAGGGTTTTTGGGTTAGTAAGTGCAGATTTGTCTGAGAGTTGGCTGAACAGATCAAGGTGGAATCATCTGCATACTGAATGCAGGTAACATTTGAGATAACAAACCAGCTCATGCTTAACCCTAAAAAACAAAGCTGTTACCTACTTAAAAAGTTCAACAATATTAAACTCTCCTTCTCCATACAGTCCCTTAATAACACTCCCATTCAGGTAGAATCCAGCACTAAGCTCTTGGCATAACCATAGACGATCAGCTTAAATTTGACTTGCATGTTAATAACTGTATCAAAAAGACTCATTCAAAACTAGGGCTCCTTAACATAACAAGAAATTCCTTACCTCTGAAGCCAAGATTACTCTCTGTCTTACCTACCTTCTACCCAGTCTAATGTACAATTCTCGAATTCTCACAAATCTTAACTCAGCACTCCTGACCAAACTCAAATTAAACTGGCTTGAATTACCCCACCAGCTTCTTTTCTCGCAGCTCCAGATCATCCATTCTATCCTATACTGCCCAGCATTACCCCCTCTCATCTTCCATTATTTTCCCTATAGGCTCCCACTAGAAATCAGGACTCTCACACATCGTGAACAATTTAAAACAGCCACCAAAGAGCACTTTAAAAGTCACTGGTCCTGCCACTACACTCTCCCTCCTTAACATCCCCTACTTCTCATGCCTTAATCTACTTTCTGGCCTTAACTCACTCTTCTCACTAGCTCTCTCTAATCTTCCTCGACTACTCTTTCTACTGTCTTATAAAACCTATTAAGCTAATCGCCTCAGAGAAACATTCTATAGTAATTGTCTTGCCTTCATGCAACTACATTATGATAAAACTGGGTTTTTGTAACCACTTAATCTTGATGACATATATGTTTTATACATCTTGAAAGAGCTTTGCTATAGTCCTGATTATTGACACTGTATAACATTGTATTGTTACTTAATGCCTTGTAATAATTCCTGTGACATTGCTGTTTTAATGCTAATTTATAATAATTGTATAATATGTTGGAGCTTTTCTCCCCGGGCCTCCGCTGAAAAAGGGCTCTTCAGCTCATTTGGACAATCCCAGTCAACAAATGTAAAACAAAATAAATAAATAATAAGCATTCGATTCTCGGCTGGAGTGCAGGGAGTGCCTTCTGTGTGGAGTCTGCATGTCCTCCTTGCGGTTGGGTGGGCATTCGAAAGACATGCGTAAATGGGCCTGCCTTCGTTGAAGGTTGAACATTGAGCTGGCACCTCTGCGTTCATCAAAATCTACTGCCAATCATTAGCAGAATGGAGTTCTGCTGTGGTGACCCCAAACCAGGAAAAGCCGAAAGACAACAATAAATAATGGTGTGAAGGTCATTGATAAAGATGGAGAAGAGAAGGGATCCAAGTATAGAGCCCTGGGGAACTCCTAGACTTATGGGTAAATGAGTAGTGAGCTTGTTCAGAGAGAACTGCCTGTTGTCTTCCATGCAGGTAAGCTTGAAACCACTGGGGAATGTGATTATCTAAGGAGAGGGCCTTCGTAGTATGGATAAGTAGTTGGTGGTTCACTATATCAAAGGCCTATGAGAGATCTAGAAACAGAGCAGAGAATAGTGTGTTGTTGTTGTTTCTATTGTGGTTAATAACATTAGAGAAAGAAAGGAGAGCTGTTGTGGTACTGTGGGATGGCCTAAAGCCATGCTGGGAGTAGGCCAATAGCTTGTTCTGAATAAGATCGTACATTAGTTGCTTATGGATGCATTTCTCCATAATTATGGCTAGTGGTGACAATATAGCTATGACCTAAAGTTAGACAATTCATTGGAACTGCCTCCTTTACAGAGAAGTATAACATGTGATATCTTCCAGATAGAGGGTATGGTAGATTTGGAAATAGTTCTCTTGATCAATATAGACACAGGGTAGGCTATAGTGTCTGCAGCTTTTTGCAGATAGTCCGCAGGGAGGAGGTCAGCTGCTAAAGTGGTAGGTCTTAACTTCTTAAGTAGGGTTCGAATGAGTGACATAGGAATAGGTTTAAAGCTAAAGGAGAATTGGGCACTGGGTGTGGCATAATTGGGAGTCTCACAGTTGGGAGTTAGTCGATTAGCTAGAGACTGAATAGTCTCAGTGAAGAAGCTACTGACGTAATTTGCAATATCCTCAAATATGTTGTAATACTTGTGTGAATGTGATGTAATAGCTATTGAATTTTGAGCTCATAGCAGTGTGAATGTCAGGTATCAGCTATTTGAATGTGGGGCAATAGCTTTCTGAATGTGAGGTAATAGCTGTATTAATGTGAGGTAACAGCTTTGCTAATGTGAGGTAATAGCTGTATGAATGTGAGGTAACAGCTTTGCTAATGTGAGGTAACAGCTGTGTGAATGTGAGGTAACAGCTTTGCTAATGTGAGGTAACAGCTGTGTGAATGCGAGGTAATAGTTGTGTGAATATAAAATAATGACAGTATTGTAGTTAGCCATGATTGCAGCGTGACAAGCACTGGGAAGTAGGGCTAATGGGCCCATAGCAAAATGGGTGATCATATTACTGCTGCAGTTTGTTATCAGGGTTTGTAGAGATTCAAGGCCTACATGAAGGTAGAATTGGTTAGAATTTAGATGCAATGACTCCAAATAGGAATTCAGTAAGATCTAGCTGTAGTAACTAACTTTGGCAGGAATAATTGTGCTTGATAGAGCTTTACCAGTTGTGAGGTTTGCTTTTCGTAAGGGTATCATTGAGTGCATTGTGCTAGCTATGCACTGATATTGTATTTTAAATAATCTTGCTGTGGAATTATTCACTGTATTCCACTGGTGAGAGAAGGGGGATTGAGACTGTCTATTGGCTTCTGATCACTTCAAACCTTTAAAAAGTGCCTTTGCTATTAGTCACTGTGTTCTTTTTTCAGTGTTCTTCTACGATGATATGAGTCCAGCATGTTTGGTATTGTCCCACCATTAACTTATAGCCATCCTTAGCTACAGTGTGCTGTTAGCTGTGTACTGTGTTTACTGCTACTAGCTGCTCTTAGCTGCACTGTCACCAACAGCGTGCTGTCAGCTGCTGTGTTATTATTGTTATTGTTGAAGCCGCCATGTTCTTCCCTTCTGCTGCTACAGTAATTCCCCATAAGTGTAACTAGTGTTGAAACTCATTTCTTATAGCTTCTTACTGTTCCTGTCATGTTATTGTGTCATACATGCTGGGGTTGTACTTGTCCTGGTTGTTGCTTACTCTTTATGTAAGTCTTGCTAATTACTGTTCCTATTACCACAACCTTGGTTACTGCACCTCTTCCACTTGAGATCCATGTAGCTACTGACAAATCTATTAAGCATATAATTGGTGCACTTAGCCCTTTTACAAGACACTGACCCACTTAGTCAATATGCAATTCCAATCAACTTGTGTCCCTTGTGTTACCACCTTCTTACCGTTTGGTGTTCTTATGAATGAAGTAATGCTCACAGGCAATGAGGTATTACTTGACATAAGTGAGTAAATTCATCAGACATGTAAGTATCTACAGAACACGGAGGCTAAAACAAGATGGTTTGTGAACAGCACATATTACAACCCACATCTCTGTACAAACATGACATATGACCACATACTGAGGCTGTTATAACATCACTCTTCAAGTCTCCCAGAACAAGGCAGATAAAGTCTAAAAACATATCACCATGCTGACACACAGTAAAGTCACCAACCATCTAGTACCACTAAATCCATGAGCAGAAGTCGTTACGTCCTGGTAATTGCTGACTGCATTGCATCTCTCCATGATTATTAGGCTGGACATAGATAGGGTGAAAGTCATCTCTCTGGCACTAGAAACCATTATATCAGTAATGCTCCAAGTCCCTCACACTAGGCAAATATGACTATCAGCTTACGAAAGTCTATAAGGATGTGAATGTCTTGCAGTGGACAGGCCTGATGACCATGCAAACCAACATGTTGCATGCATTAACTGCAACATCCTGACACTTAGTGAAATGCTACATTCACCCAGAATGATGCCTAAATACACAGAAAAGATAATTAGCTAAGCAATTATGTTATTCTTAGTGGGGCCCAATATCTATCAGTTTGGGATGAGAAAGTAGACCGTGCAACTTGTTTTGCAAAGGATAGCCTGCACCTTTCATTCCACTGCTTCCTCTTAGGGACTAAATCTGTTGCCTCCTCATTGTACTTTTTAGGCAGAGTCTCATTATTGCACATCCTATCATAACTAAAAATAGATTAGCAAATTCTAACTTGGACTATATCAAAGTTGCTATTCTCAGTGCCAGAAGTCTTAAGAACCTATTGTCTGACCTAGAGGCTTGCCTGCAACTTTAATGCATCCATGTGTGTGTCATAACTGAGACTTGGTTTTATTGTAAAAAATAACATTACCTCCTAACTTGGGTTTAGGGGTTACTATACATTTAGACCCAAAAGAAACTGCAGAGGCATTCTGTATTGGGCAGATTCCCAGAGACTCAAAACTCAGACTCTTTAAAATCCAATTTACTCCACACAAAATAAACTACCAGTATCTTGGCTGCTATATGCCACCATCCATGTTCACAGATGACCATGAGAGATTCTTAAATGTACTTACTGGACTACCCATAATGGAAAATACCATTATAACGGGTGATTTCATCTACCAATTAACCTAGGGCACCTATATTTCATAAGCTAGGTATAACCAAAGATTCCTAGATGCAGTAAATGGTAACTCCTTGGAAATAACAGAAAACCAACCCACTTAGATGGACAAAATATTTAAACAAACACTTGGCAATAAAAGTTAGAAAAAAATAGACATTGTATTAACTTAATAATAAAACTAAAATACTGTTACAATGCAAAAGAGTAAGCACAGTTTGGATTTTGTGCAATTGTCACATAATTGCAAACTGAAACAGTAGAATTCTGGCAATAGAAGACGTATAGCTGTAAAAACGACATGCTTTAATTAAAACAATCGAGGTACAGTTTTGGTAACACGTGAAATGAAATACATAGTGCACAGATAGAAAGTGAGATGAGCTGAATGGCGAGGGAGGATAAATGAAGATGAAGAGACTTGGGGTTACATGCATTAATAAGACTGATGATAACAGAAAGGAGAGTGTTATGGACATCAGGGTGGTGGGAGGTGAGATGTGAGGATAAGGACAAGTGAGGAACGAGATCGGACATCAGGGTGGTGGGAGGTGAGATGTGAGGATAAGAACAAGTGAGGAAAGAGATGAGGTCTAAGTACGAACAGTAAACAGTTAGCTGACGGATTGGTGAGACTGAGAAAATGAGAAATGTAAACCATTAAGAGGAGCAATTGGAGCTATTAGGAAGAAGAGGATGAGGGTGAATTATGATTGAGCGACATCTGACTGAACTTTCAAGCACAAGGGCATAGCCAGTTTGAGGCAAGTTAAGGTTTTAGGATTTTTGAGGAATGTAGATGGGTTAGGTTCATGTCTAAGATGTGGTAGAATTTAATTCTATAATGTGAAGTGTATTTTTGTAACTTTTGGTGAACAACGTTCACTCTCAACTTGCCATATAGCCAGTACTCCACACCAAACTGTCAGTGTCATCAGGGATACTGGTACCTTGATCAGTAACTCCTTCTCTTTTGTCCATTTTGTAGCATCAGTAATCAGGAAATTCATCTGAGCACAACTAATATCTACATGCATGCCTTCCACCTCAAAAGAAGTCTTAGCTAAGTAGGCCACTTACAAAGTACAATGACCCCTTACACTAACTAGGCCACTTATAGAGTACAACACACCATTTTGCAGTTATCTAGCCAGGCAAATAAGTCACACTGGGTCCTAACTAAAACAATTACTACCCACAAGATCCTGTGTTACCAAGAGAGGTTGGATGCTCTAGCCCTATATCATCTCTTTGACAGACTCTTACACGGAGATCAATCTCTTACATTCACACAGAGATCAGTCTCTTACGTATCCGTGCATTTTAGGACTACACCCTCCAATATCTCTTGCATATCTTCCTTCTTAAGCCTTTCTGTCACCTTCTATATATACCTTAGCTCAGCTAACCACTGTATGAATATCCTTTAACTCCACTGTAAAACATTATCGCTGCCTTTTTCATCTGTTACTAATGTTCTAAACACCACTTTCTACGTATCAACATATTTCTCTCGATGACTAGTAGTATGTAATTAATGTAATGATATTTCTGCTCTAAGCTCAAAGCGTCCTATGTATTAACATTTTTACTTTCTATGTAATTAATGCAGAGCTTTTCTCCCTGGACCTCCACTGAAAACGGGCTCTTCCTAGGCCCAGTGGACTTTCCCAGTCAACAAATGCAATAAATAAATAAATCTGTAAAACTAAAAGTTCTGCAAACAATGGAATCGAGGACTTGAATTGCCACAACTTGTAAATAAACATGCCGGAAGGATAGATTTATTACCTGACATTCACCCCATCTCTGCAATAAATTGCCTTTACATGTTAAACAAAAATGAACCTGAGTGAGTTGATGGGCCTCTGCAAATAAAAGCTTCGACTTTCTAGAGGTAGGGTGTATGCCATAAGGGTGGTTATTGGTAAGTGCTCATGGTCTCTAGACTTACCTGTATTGTAATTCCTGTGATCCTATAATTTTAAACAGGGTAAATGAATTTGAGTTGGTTATCATGGTTATAACTGTGAATATCTTTGTTGTGTCCACTTCAACAACTATGGTGCCATCAAATGACAAATATGAAGTACGTTTTTTTCTTGTGGGAGTGTGACAGACGTATGTCTGAAATGGAACTGAGGAACTGCAGTGGGTGTTTGAGTCAAAACCTTTAGTTTAGTTTTTGAGGTGTTTAGGAGCAGCACATATCCTGGTTGGCGAAGGGCAGGGGCGGCCCGTGCTATTGGACTGCCGGACTGCAGCTCCCTCAGCTGTACAATAAAGAAAAAGAAGAAAATAAAAGAAAAAGAAAAGATAAAAAAAAATTTAAAGAGTCGCAGACTTTCGCACATGCGCACTAGTCAGGACTACTGCTGAGACAGTCTGGAGCATGGAGCATGCGCTGGGAACAGGTCGGACCTGGACTGCAATGTCGGCAGGCAGGCTGGAGATCTCACGGGGATGTGCTCGAATGCACCAGCTATGGGATGTATGTAATGGCCCCAGCTATATGGATTGCGGAGAGGGGAAGGGATTTACATTGCACTATGGAAGGTAAGAGGAACAAAGGGTGGGTGGGTGGGTGTGTGCGTAAATGCCCCAGTTGTTAGGTGGCTAGAACAAATTCATGGTGGTGTGGTAGTAAATGCCCCAGTTGTTAGGTGGCTAGAACAAACTCATGGTGGTGTGGTAGGGAATACCTCAGGCTTGAACCCTGTACCTTGTATGCAGGTGTTAAGGACCTGAATTCCCTACCCACCACCATTTGTAAAAAAATTGTAGATTTTTGCCTCATATTTGATCTGATCTGTTCCTCATAATATTGTTTCTAAATGTTGCAATGCTTGATATTTGATGCTGCAGTGGTAGCATTGTTGCCTTACAGCTGCAGGTTCTCAGGTTTGATTCTTGGCTGGGGTGCCTTCTGTGTGGGGTCTGCATCTTCTCCCTGTGTTTGTGTGAGTTTGCTTTTGTGTCGTCCCATGTTACAAAGACATGTCTGCATTATTTCTTCCTGGGCCTCTGCTGAAAATTGTTTTTTTGTTCCAAGTCAGACTGTCCTGATTAACAAATGTTAAATAAAATTGACAGGTATTTGAATTTCAGACTTCAGGTTTCTGAATGTTTAATTCCTTACATATTTGATTGTGCAGTGGTAGCATTGTTACCTCACAGCTATAGGTTTTCTGGTTTGATTCTTGGCTGGGGTCCTTCTGTGTGGAGTCTGCATCTCATCCCTGTGTTTGTGTGGATTTGCTCTGGTGTCCTGCCATTTACAAAGACATATGTCTGCAGTATTTCTCCCTGGGCCTCTGCTGAAAATTGTTTTTGTTTCGTCAGAAGTAAAATTAACAGGCATTTGAATTTCAGACTTCATATTCTTCAGAAAATACATAGTAACACAACCTTTTATTCTAGCAATTTTCTAAGTTTATAAGATGAATATTTGAAATTTGTCCTTATTTTTGGGACTGTATTACCCCATTATTGGCTTTGTCCAGTTTTTTTGTGCTAAGGTTGACAGCTATGGCAAGAACTGAATTCACTGAATATGTTTGAGGGCTGTATTCCCTCATTACTGGGTTTGTCCAGGTGTTTTGTGCTAGGAGGTTGACAGCTATGGTGAGAACTGAATTCATTAAATGATAGCCATTTAAGTTTCAGTCCTCCACTCTTTCACAAAGCAGCTGATTTGGCGTAGTGGTATGTTGCTCTGACTGTTTTGCACAGGGACCTTGACAGTAAAATGTATGGTGGTAACACAGTATTTTTTTTTTCACAAAGCAGGTGATTTGGCATAGTGGTATGTTGCTCTGACTTTTGCACAGGGACCTTGGCAGTAAAATTTATGGTGGTAACACAGCATTTTATTCTAGCAACTTTCCAAGATTATACAAGCAATGTTTAATGTGTCCCTGGTTTTTGGGCTTTTGAACCCCCCCCCCCAAATAAATTTGGCTTTTTCCAGATTTCTTGTGTTGCGAAGTTGAGATGCAGTTGAGTATTGAGTAGATTTTACAAGGAGCTGAGAGCTGCAAGGGAAGAGAAGTTTAGTGCTGCTTATGCTAAGTCAGCTTGCATTGTTAATAGCACAACAGGTTGTGTACTTGCTTTTGATGCAGAAGGTTGTTGGTTCTACTCCCACACGGGGTGAATGCTGCCGTACTGAAACAGTTAAGATACTAACTGTGAGCCTGTTATCTGTTTGCTATCCATTTCCTATTGCAATATTACTAGCTTATCATTTTTAATGTAATATAGGTAATTTATTCTTCAGGGGCATCAGACACTTTTTCGATGAAACCACGAAATATAAAGGTGTTTGCTAGCAGCAACCTCTTCATTAGTTACAGATTTATTTCATGTGGAATTATTTAGATGACATTTACTTCTTCAGAGATTGTGCATATTTCCTGATAATGGTGGACTGTATAATTGTGCATATTTCCTGATAATGGTAGACTGTAGAATTGTGCATATTTACTGATAATGGTGGACTGTAAAAGTTTGAGTAGACTTTTATGATGGAAATGTTCTGAACTGGGCAGTTTTGTCATTATAGGTGCATGCATTTTGTTTCATTGTTTACGGGAAAGATGTTCTGAATTGGGCAGTTCTGCCACTGGTAAAATGTATTTTCTTTGAATGTGGGTTTCAATGCTGTTTCAATGAATGTGAGTTTCAAGGGCAGAGAAGTTTTAATGCTAAGTTTGTTTAGCAGATATCTTAGTGTTTGTGCTGTAAAATGCAAAATAAAACTTTCAAATGAAGTCCAAATCATCATAGAAGTAAATCAGTATGCACATTAGTGTTTATGGTAAATGGAGTGAAATAGCCAAGTAATGGATCATTGGAATAGCTGCAGGGGGAGGCTCCATTCAACCATGATTTTTTGAGGGGGAAGGGCGGCAAACTTAAAGACAGCCCCAGCTGAACTATACCTCCCAACTGTCCAGATTTTCAAAGAATGAATAGATTTTTGCTTCTTAATTTTGGTTTGTTCCTCATAAAATTTGTGGTTTTCTGGAAAATCATTTAGGAATTAAGTCACTAAATAATGACACACTGAGTTTCAGACTTCATAACCTTCAGAAAAATGCAAGCTAAAGTAAGACCTGTTCTATCAATTGTCTCAGTTTATAGAAGAACAATTTTTAGTACTGCTTATATGTTCCCCCAATATATTTAGCATTTGTCCAGATTTATTGCATTAACAGGTTGAGAGGTACATGCAAATAAATTGCTTTATAGAATTAGGCATAGCCAAACCTCTCAAATGTCCCTGATTTTGACTCAAAATGTCGCTCTTCTCCCTAATAATCCCTCCGCAAAATATCAATTTTGGAAGAAAACATGGAGGGTTTACAATTAAGAAATAACTAATAATCAGAGTTATAGATTACTTTTATTTCAGAAATGCATGTAGATTCTTTTAATTTGTCAGCTGCTCAAGTTAGCAGTACTAATATTAAAGTGTCCCTTCTTTGACAGGTTCCTAGCTGTATTGTTTGGCTATTTTATATTTTTACATCACATTTTTGGTCCATTTTTCATAAAATTGTTTTTTGTTTTGGCAAAATTGTGTTTTTTTTGGCAAATTAGTGACAAATCATTAAAGACTGAAGTTAGAAAATAATGACAGACATTTCAGTTTCAGATTTTATACCCTTCAGAAAATTTATACTAATGCAAGACCTATTCTATTATCTTTCTAAGTTTATAAGAGCAATATTTAAAAAGTGTCCTTATTTTTGGTCCTTTGTCCCACTTCTGTGTATGGCTTTGTCCAGATTTCTTGCCCTGAGGTTGAGAGGTATGACAAATGTGTCAGGGCTATCACAGTCAGCCAGAGACATTTCAAATTGTGACATACTTGTTGCACCCCACTCCCCTATGTAGTGACTCTGGATATGTTGAAGCAAGGCAAGGAGTAGTTATGCAGTGTAAATGTGCAGAGTACCCCCCACCCATCCAAGGTAGACACAAGTACTAGAGTGGCTTTTCATCTGTCCTTGATTTTTACAGAATGGTCTGGTTTCTGTCATTTTTTGTACTGTTGATTTATGCTTATTACTCAAAGTGCCTGTTGCTCTGTGTTTAAGTAGCAATACTTTAAGGACCATCAGGTAAGCTTGGCTGAGATCGTAGGATGCAAGTAAGCTTTATTAAGCATACTGTTAAAGAATTGCCAACATTGAAAGCATTTCTGTTGTTGCCATGTAGATAATACTTAACTAGATAATGAATAAGCCTTGGGTATTGAAATGCACATGACAGTATTTGTAATAAAGGACAGATTACATTATTTTAAGAAGCTCATTACACTTGTAGACTTCCAGTCATCTCTGCAGGCTTTACCCGTAAACTAAACAGAATGCCAATCGTGTGGTCCATAACCTGTACAGTAAACCTTTTAAGAATGTATCTTGAGCTTATTTCTTGTTTGCTTTTCATTTTATACTTTGATCATGTGTTCCCCATGAAACAAGTAGATAGTTGTCAGGCAGCGGGTCTTTTTTTGTATAAGAAACATTTTTACAAGTGGGGGCATCAGACATTTCTACTTTCAGCATGTTACTTGGTACTTTAATAAAGCTGAATATAAATTATAATTAGAACTGCAGTGCAAGAAGTGGTTTGAGTTGAGTGCTACTTGATTTTGACTGGCATTCCATTAATGTATTTAAAAAGTAATTTATTTTTTCATGCCTCACAACCTTTTTGTTTCCATCTAGATATTAAGTAAGCTGTCATGCAGTCAATGCATTGAAATATTTTTATTCTTCTACACTTTATTTTGTCTTGATTGGACTCTCATAATGACGTTTTGGCACCCAGGGCAGTGTATTTAGTTAGTTGTTGTGGTTTTGAGCATAGCTCCTCCCCTTTCTAGTTGGCCACACCCCTTCCCATTGACCCCCACCCATTCAGCTGTCTCCTGCAGCCCCCTTTGATTTGAAATCACCAGCTGCCACTGGTGAAAGGAAGGGTCTATATTATAACGACGAAAAATCAGAATTTCGAATGCTCATATGAGTGAAAATGCAAATACTCGATGTTGGTATTTTACGATCACACTACAGTGAAGATTGGAATATTTGCCCTTTCCTCACTGTAGTGCAATCTCAGAGTTGGAATATATATTTGAGAGCCTAGAGAATGCAGTCCCCCCCACAATTGTGATTTTGAGTATTTGGAAGGGAATACGGTGAAACATTAGAAATAGCAAGTCTTCATCTGTGCACTGGACAATGCCGGCATTCTCTATGTTGGATGACATATTGTTTAACAAAACATCGAAGGAATGTGGACCTGGCCATGAGCCTTCGGGAACCCCAGCTGTTGCATTCCATTGTGCTGAAACATATCAGTACCATGTATGATTTGATCTGTTTTCCAAATAACGTTTGGACCATTTATCAGCACTTAGCGGTTAGACAGTGTCCTGAAATTCAGGAGAATTGCTCCAACAAATTTTCATTGTAGATCTACTCTACCAGGTCATAAAGGGATGAGCTGATTCCAAGACTGGGCCTAAAACCATCATGGTTTTGAGATAATACATTGTTCTTCCTTCAAAGATCTGTTGATGAGAATTGTAACTGGCAGGCATTGGTGGAGGTCAGAAATCCTGGTAGGAGGTTGACAGTGGCTTGGCTAGGAACTCTGGTTTTACTTTCCTGAGGTTTAGAGAGTAAGGATTTGACTACTGTTGTAACAGAAAACAGATAATTCTGTTAACGATTTTCAGTACCTTATTACATGCAGCACACAATTTATTGAGATTACTAGAGTGACATAATCTGAGATAGGATTCTCATAAATGGTTATATAGCATGAGTGAGTGAGTGAGTGAGTGAGTGAGTGAGTGAGTGAGTGAGTGAGTGAGTGAGTGTGTGTGTGAGTGTGTGTGTGAGTGTGTGTGTGAGTGTGTGAGAATGGTGCAGATCAGGAAAACTGGAATTTACAGGGCAACTACAGATGGTGGAAGACAGTATTAAAGGGGGGCATTTGATAACTGACAGTGCTTGTCACAGTTGGTAATATGTGTGAGTGTGTGAGAATGGTGCCAGATCAGGAAAACTGGAATTTACAGGGCAACTACAGATGGTGGAAGACAGTATTAAAGGGGGGCATTTGATAACTGACAGTGCTTGTCACAGTTGGTAATATTGCATGAGTACGGACTCCATTTTTTCTAAAAATAGGAAGATGGTCACTTACCCAGTCAGAAAGAATATCTTTAATGGAAATGCTATCAACTGAGTAGACTAGAATACAGTCAATCACACTTTCTCTGTCACTGGGTTTGTCTTTAATAAATTCTGAGATTAGATGAGTGAGGCCATAGAAGTGTAGGGACTAGTTAAAGGGCCCACTGACAAGTAAGTAATCTATATTAAAACCTCTGTGGAGCACGGGGCTTAAAAATTAAATATTGCAGTGTTTCTTCAGAAACAGATTTTCCTTTCCATGGTTTAATGTAGATACAGACTATGATAAGGAGCTTGTCTGCTGTAGGCTGATCTAGGTTTAATTTCTTCAGGTGCTTTAGGTTTCTAATACCATGATAGGAATGGACCCCATTCCTAAGTCAAAGGATAAATAAAGTTCATGAAATTAATATTGTTTTAGTCTTTGATGTTAGCCTGATGCAAGCAGGCATCCATATCTTGATGACTAAGGTGGGTGCGGCTACTAGGGCTAATATATTCATGCATCCTAGCCTTAACCAGACGGTGTCCGAAAAAAGAGCAAGTAACCATACTTGAAGTCCTAGAAGGCAGTATGGTGGCATTTAGGACAGAATCTGGTGGCAGGTAAGTATGGTGAGTCTGAGAGTGTCTGGATCAGTGTTCCATGGCCCAGGGGATCCAGGGCTATCAGTGAGCTATGGTGTTTATAAGTTTCATAAATGATACAGTACAGTTGTCTTACATGACAGTTTCCTTTGTCTTCTCAGGTGTGGAAATATTGTGTGTGTTTTCCTCCTTGGACAGTATACTTCCTTATGGGTACAGTATAATTCCTTATGGGTAATCCATTGCATTGCTGAGTGAGGAATAGAAAGGAAGGTTTTAAGCTAGGATACTGGAACCCCTGTAGGTAGAATGTAACTAAAGTTACAAGATATTTGGAGAACATCAATGAACTGATATTCACTGCTGAATTAAAGTAACAAGTCATACTAATTAATAGGGCCAACAGTTCTTGTAGGACATCCCTAGAGAGTGTTGTGTGGTACTTGCAGAGGAAAGGAAGACAGGTAAGAAGCAGAAAGGTTCATTCTATAATATTAAGTTCAATATGAAAGACAAAGTAATAACTTAAATTCATAGTTACATTCCTCTGTAGGGTTACTTAATAGTGACAATTAATAATAGAGTTCATAAGTGAAAGGTAACTTTTGAGAGTTACTTTCTATACTGCTAGGAGGAATAAACTGGAATTGCGGGGTTAATTTAGCTATAATGAGAACACTGGGAAAAATATTGTCCTTGCAACTATGTTACCGATTACAGACCTTAATTGAATAAAATTATTAATTGCAGGCATTTTTCCTCTATGTGCTACATTATGTTCGGTCACATTAGCTATTTTAAAACTACTTGTCGATAAGTAACTTCAAATGTAAAGGACAGTTATTTGGGTCTCTGTTTTAAAAGTATTTGTAGATAAGTAACTTCAAATGTAAAGGACAGTTATTTGGGACTCTGTTTTAAAAGTATTTGTAGATAAGTAACTTCAAATGTAAAGGACAGTTATTTGGGTCTCTGTTTTAAAAGTATTTGTAGATAAGTAACTTCAATGTAAAGGACAGTTATTTGGGTCTCTGTTTTAAAACTATTTGTTGATAAGTAACTTCAAATGTAAAGGACAGTTATTTGGGTCTGTCACCATTTTTTCTTTCTTTTTTGTCAACAAATAAGCATCTTTATTGACAGCAGATTTAAAGCCATTATTGAAAAAATTCAAGTGCTCTGTTGCCATTTTCATAAGGCTGTTTTGAACGCCAAGTAAAACTGAAACGCACAAAACTATTTTAAGAACTACATGCAGATAAAAACTTTAAATACAAGTAGCAGACATTTGGATCTGTTTGTTGACATGTTCCCAATAAAATAATTTGCACATCAATTAATTCTAGTTCACCCAGGGAACAATGAATCAGACTAGAAATATTGTATTTGTGTAAGAGAGAAGTGGACTGAACTCTTTCACAGGTTGTCGAGAGGGAAGATTTTTATACTAAGTGGAAATCATTATAACTGGATGTGGGAAGTATTTTCCTTGGTTATTTCCTTTTTCATTCGTGCTACAAATGATGCCACTGAATGGACAACTCGGAAAGTGACATTTATTTTTCAATTTTTTCTGTTTATCAAAGGCCATATTAAGTTTACTGTGGCTGTGATGATTATTTTTGAAGTGAGTGCAGTCTTACCAGAGTCCCATGGTATGCCTTTATAAAATGCTTTTTTAATATATATTTTTAATGGGTTTGCAGTACAGATACATTAAACAAACATAAAATACTTCATTTTAGAACTGCTCTAAGCAATAGACTTTTGAAAAGCATTGGATTACCTGATACATCAGATATGCAGAAAAACTAAAGCAGAGGAAAAATGTAATCAGCTACCTGAATCCCTGCCCCTCCCTCACTCACATTCAGGGACTAGCACCTGAAAAATATAAGACAAGATGCTCATTTACCAATTTATCAATAAATAAGTTCCATATTTTTGTGAGGAAATGAATGAATTTACTTCTTCCAGTAAGTAAGAAGTTTGAGTAATACTTATATATGCAATGACTTTCTGGGCCTTTGTCTTTTGCTGAAAAGATTTCAAACCTGCATGAACTAAAGCACTGCTGGTGATTCCCGCTGAGGAAAGTAAACCTATATCTTCTTGTCTGTGAGTTGATAAAAGTGCTTTCTGTTTTACTTACTCCATTTTGTTTTTTGTTTTAAGAAATTTGCTTCGCCAGCTGTTTTTGTTCTATGTGAGAGCTAGGCACTTATTAGCTAGGCTGCACATTTCACATGTTTTTTCACTGGTTAAATTGTTTGAGGGATAAAACCAAGTAAAACACAGGGCACTGCTCCGATACAATAAAGGCTGTCTTTTAGCACTCCAGGACCTGCACGATCCAATAAATCGAAGTCCAAGGGTAGTTCAATAAAAAACTATTTGAATAGAAGAACATGCCACAAATGGCTACTAAAACATAGAATTAAACAGTATATAATACAAAATACATAAACGTTCACTGATTGAGCGCTTTCATCTCCGTCCGGAGACTTCTTCAGAATCAATATACCAACATGAAAATCAGTCTTTATATATTATTTCAAAGATAGTTTAACTATTTATTATACAATTATTTATGAATATGAATTATATGTACTGTCTTTTAGGGTTTACAATTTATATTTGGTTTGAGAACCTACGCCTTAATTTAAAAGACAGCTCAGAAAAATGTTGCTTCAAATAACTTGTCTTAAATCTCTGTATTTTAAACCCACTGTTTTTACTGTTTCGTTCTTCTTTTTTATATACTTGACCTTTAAATTACAACCATCAATTAAGTAATTTATTGCCAGCCAATGATTTTGTTTGAAATAATGTATAAAGACTGATTTTCATGTTGGTATATTCATTCTGAAGAAGTCTACAGACGGAGATGAAAGCGCTCAATTAGTGAACGTTTATGTATTATGTATTATATACAGTTTAATTCTATGTTTTAGTAGCCATTTGTGGCATGTTCTTCTATTAAAATAGTTTTTTATTGAACTACCCTTGGACTTCGATTTATTGGATCATGCAGGTCCTGGAGTGCTAATAGACAGCCCTTATTGTATCAGAGCAGTGCCTGTGTTTTACTTGGTTTTATTTGCCTTGTTTCTGGTTACCTTGTTTGAGGGATACTTAAATACACAGCAAATTTCTGGGCCTTTGTCTTTTGCTGAAAAGTTTTCAAGCCTGCATAAGCTAAAGCACTGCTGGTGATTCCCTGCTAGTTTTTTTTCTCACCCTCCCCTTTGTTGATCTACTTTCATCTGGTTTTTAAACCTGATGATTTTAACCTGCCCAGCGGCCCCAGCCCTACTGTAAATTGAGCTTAATAAGCCCCTCCCTTCCTACACTGCTGTTAGTATCTTGAATTATTTATTTGCCTTTCTTTATGCATGCATTGAAAAAGTACATTTTGCCTCTCATTCTCTGGTCTACAAATTGACTTGATCTGAAATCAATATCTAGCTAGCTGTTGGGTAAAGTAGTGTTGGGTAAAGTAGTGTATTTCTAACACCTAATGTCTTTAAGAGGTTATTTGCATATATCCCTTGTTACCTCTAATACAAGAGGTTTTAAGGAATCATACAGTAAAAAATCTTGGCTACATTTTTCTTTTAGTTTTTGCTACACAGCTATCAGTGCAACCCTTACAAGCTTTTCTGCTGCTCTTGGACCAACTTAGATGCGCACTGAGCAGCGTTTCCTTATTGATCAACCTTACCCTACATAAAGTATAGGTCCCTCTTGTATTCTCGGTGCTACCAACACAGACCTGTCAAATTAACCCAGTCCCTTCCCCAGTAAAACATACAGTAAGAGCCTGCTATCATGGACGGGCAGTTTCCCATCATCTCTTTGGCCAGCCTGATAGACATGGGCATCCTGAGGCAATGTAGCAATTGTCTCATGTATACTGACAACCACTTACTCCTGGAACAAATACTTTATATGAGAGATGTAATTACAATATGAAACTGGAGGCAAGACTCTCAAATAATGCCAAACAGGTTGTGAGCACACACACACACACACACACACACACACACACACACACACACACACACACACACACACACACACACACACACACACACACCCCAGTATCTCAACAAAAAAGTACATAAGGCACAACAGCACACAACCTAATGCATTGGTCATAGGTGACTCCATTGTCAGACACAAGGATGGCCCCCTCACCAGGCTGGATAAGGAAAGGGTTACAGTTAGCTGACTGTCAGGTGCCAATTTCCATCAAGTCACTCAAACATCCAGGTCAGTCAACCACAAGTACTGCTGTGACTCCATCACAGTCCATGTGGGGCGAATGACTAGAGACATACCTCAGTGGACTATATGAAGAGAGATATGACTGAGCTCGCAGATTGTGTCACAAGCAGGTATAAGCCTAGCCTTAAACAGCATTCTACCTTCTCAAAAGATGATGGCACAATACAAAAAAAAAATGATTGACATTAGCAATTGGTTAGCTTCTGATGTCATTCCAAGGGAATCCATTACCTGTCAGCCTTGGAAGACATGGTGAACAGGCCACACTGTTGTACCAGGGATGGTCTGCACCTGTCTCCTCTACGCTTTTGGATACTGGCAAAGGCATTATCCACCCCTACTATGCCTTTTTTTAGGCAGTGTCAAAATAACCAACCTCACAACATAACAAAATCCTCTCAAGTTACTGCTGCTTAATGTTAGGAGTCTAAACAAGACACTGCACTCCCTGGAGGTAGTTCTCACTTTGGAAGATTCTGACATATGTGGGGTGACTGAGACGTAATTCAAAGCCATGGAAAGCACCCTTGCCATACAGGGCTATAATGCCTTCCTTACTTTCAGTAAAAATAAAAAACAGAGCCAGCAAACTGTATTCTGATGAATATTTTATTATAAAACAGTAAAATAAATTACCGGTTTCGGCTGGCAATCCACACACAGCCTTCTTCAGTGTGAAAAAATCATCCAAAGCTGTTGTTTAAATAATCAAAAGACAGAATATGATTGGTTAACCTAAAATTGCTCATTGAGACCTGGTGGGAATAAACCCCCTAACTTGATAATCCATTTTCACTCCTTAGAGTTTAGCAAAGAGTGTAGACCCGTTTTATTCAACTTCTTGCCTTTAATAATATCAATAATGGTAAAAGAAAACTTTGCAGTGGGATGTATGATATGATGCTTGTACAGTGCATTTTGAACTTTACATTTTTTAATGTTGCTAATGTGTTCAGAAATCCTGAGTCGCAGTGGCCTTGACGTTTGTCCTATATAAAATGACCCAGAGAAGCATGTGGCCAAATATATGACCCAGTCGGAACTACAATTAGCAGAAAAATTTATGTCATACACCACAGAAGAATTTCTACTGGAAAATTGCTTGGTTTTATTAACTTTGTTGCAATTGGAACAATGGCCACATGGAAAACAGCCAATAGGAATACCCCCTGTTAATGTAGTTTGTATACGGTGTTCTGATCCGGAGTCATGTGCATGTTTATAATGGGTGAAACAACCACTTAAATTCCTACCCTTCCTGAAGGAGAACAGACATCTTTCAGGGATGATGTTGGATACCTCAAGATCATATTGTAGAATGTTCCAATACCTGTGTACACTCTGTATTAATGTGCCAGAATTCCTACCATAAGTTGTGGTAAACCTAATGGGTTGTGATTCCCTATGGTTGTGCTCCTTGTAGTGTAGCAATTCCTCCCTCTTGAGTTTATTGACCTTGTTACTGGCATCAAAGACATGTCCCATTTTGTAACCTCTACATCTAAATCTGTTAGTCAAGTCCTTACTTTGTTCACAGTAAGAGGCCTCATCAGAATATATGCTTTTCATTCTAATAAATTGTGATTTGGGTATGTTCCTGGCGATATGTGGTGGGTGGAAGCTGGAGGCATGCAAAATAGTGTTGTATTCAGGATGTTTTCTGAATACCTTGGTATCCAAGGTATGATCAGGCAATCTATTGATCAATACATCTAAAAAGGTCATAGTATGGATATCATAATGTGCTGTGAACTGCAAACCCCATTCATTATTATTTAAAAAGACCAAAAAATCTAATAGTTCATCAACTCCACCTTTCCACATCAAACAATCGTCGAAATAACGCCTCCATATATCCATGAGATGTAGATAGATGTTATTATGGCTATCATAAAAGAGATTACATTCAACATAAGCCATAAATAAATAGGCATATATGGGGGCAAATGAGGACCCCATTGCTGTAGCTTTTATCTGCCAGTAACAAGTGTCTTGATAAAAGAAAACATTGTCATTCAAGACATGTTCAGCCAGACCAATCAAGAAATCATTGTACTCCGTGGGATATATTCCTGCTACATCAAGCCAATATGCTAAAGCTTCCAAACTGCCAGGGTGGGAAATGTTGGTGTACAGAGCACTCACATCAAGAGTAACCATAAGCCAATCTGGTTCAAGCTGCATTTCAGAAATGATTTGTAGAAAATTGGTCGTATCACGTAATCGTGATCGTATATAAAATAGTAGTGGTTTGATTTGTTTGGTAAGATAGAGAGATAAGGGTTCAGTAATAAAACCCTTACCAGACACAATCGGTCTACCCGGAGGGTTAACCGGATCTTTGTGTATTTTAGGCAGGAAGTAAATATATTGATTCATGGGATCCTGAATCATGAGTTGGTGCATCACATCACTATCAATAATGGCTGTATCTATGGCATGTACCAAAAAATCAATTGCTTTTTTAAACCTAAGAGTGGGATTAATAGCCATTTCAAAATAGTAATGTTTATCTGAGAGTTGTCTTTTAGCTTCTTTGTCATAATCAGACCAGTTGAGCACAACAACTGCTCCTCCTTTATCAGCTGTTATGACTATATCATGTTTATTCTGTAGATCTTCAATAGCTAATTGTTCCATACGTGTGATATTATTTGATTTAGGACGTGAGTTTGTACCTTGAAAGTGTAAATCTTTGAGAATGTTATTCTGAAACTGCTGTACCACCGGATGCATAGGAGGCAAGAATTGTGATTTATGATAGATACATTTATCTTGAGTGCAATCATTGCCTACATTACCAAAAAATAATCTTAGATTAAGCAGTCTACAAAATGACATCACATCTTGTGCCAAAGCATCTTCAGATATGAGAAAACCAGGTACAAATGTAAGGCCTTTATTAAGAACAGACAGTTCAGTTGGTGTTAATACATGATCAGACAGATTCAAAACATTTGCATTATACAAAGTATTTATTTCTGCATTGCCAGTTGGAGTAGGCCCTGAATGTTTTTTATTTGACCTGTGTTTTCTACCCCCCGCTGGTATTTACCCCTAAAGGGGCCCCTGATGGAATCCTTTTCGGAGACGGTGAGCCTGATGCAGCCTGTGCATCATTCTCAGTACAAGATGAGAAATCATCTGTAGATGAACGTGTATCAGAACTGCGATTTTTCAATATAGATTTAGGTCTTTTTCTTTTGGGTGCACGTACAGATTGTGAAAAAAATCTCACATGTTTGGTACTGGTACCAAAGGGATTCCCCCCCTTAGTAATCCTGTTGGTCACGATTAAACTTCTTTATTTTTCTAGATTTTAGTTGTGTTTCCAAACTATTTAAATCATCAGCCACTTTAAGTCGTTTTTGAAAAAACAATTGCCCCTCAAAAGGTTTTATATCATCGGCCAGTCTGAGTACAGTGTCAACCTCTCGATCCATTATACGATCATAAAATTTGCCCAATGATTTCACAAAGGACATGGTAGCTTGTTGCTGAATATCAGCCCATTCCTTATTAAGAGCCTCATCTGCTTCATGAACAAGAGGCTGTGTTCTTATTCTCAAACCACATGGAGTTATGTTTTTGGCAATATATGCCTTAAATAATTTAGAGTGCCAAACATTTGTCCTTAGTATCTTAAGATGTTGGTATAGGTTATCAAAACCAATATTACATATGGTTTCCGGACCCTGTGGTTCTGAAATATCAGAACCTTCAGTATGTGGTCCAAGACTGAATACACCCAGGTCATCACGGTCAACAGACAATCCGGAGACCAAACTCAACAGATCCATTTTGGGCACCAACCAAGAGCCAAATTTAACAATAGCAGCCCAAAATCAGCTACGTTGAATGGCTCACAATAAACATGAGACAATAATAGCACAATTATGAATTATTAAATGCTACGTCTCAATATTTAACAATCAATGTGAAAAAAGAACACACGCCTGTTGGAAGCAGTAAAGGTAAAAGATCAAAATAATATCTAATCCTGAGGGATAATGTGATACCAATGCCCAGACTGGTCAAAGCATATGTTTAAAATAAACCTTGAGAATATTTAGTGAATAGTTAGCTTGGCATATAAAGAAGGAGCAAATTAAGTGACTTGATAATATCTGTACTCTTAGCCAAAATTAGTGCCTACTGCCAATGACTAAATAATAATATTTGGTCAAGGCAAGAATCCAGAATTGTGGTTTGCCATTGTAAGCAATAGCCAAATAAATCATAAAATGGTAGTTATAGAAACAGCAATAAATCTGTAAGTCCAACTTCAAATTCTGAATTAGTCAGAAAAAAAGCAGTTTCTGGCTGATACAACTAATATTTACTTGATATACTAAGCCAAAAGACACAATGAACTTGAAATATTTCACCATGTTAATTCAATAGTGAATACATATACCAATCATATCCAAAAGGGGAAGCATGACTAAATTCAAAAAATCATCCCAAAATGTGGGATGATAATATAGTATGTTAAATATTTGCAACTGTTAGTGCCTCCTCAATGATAGTAATCCCATATTAGAAATGACAAAATATATACCCGGTTAATGAAAGAATATATATGCCTTATATATTAAGAAATCACATTTCTTCAAGTTATGTATCAGATCACAAATTATACATAAAACCAAGTCCTAAACTGGATATATGTGTATTGGCATAATAGAAACCATAGCCTTCCAACACCTACAATGGCTAATAAGTGACTTACAAATGCCACTATATAAAGTTATTGTAAGTCCTGATAGAAGACATTTGTTAAAGGCATAACATAATATATAAACACAATCACTATGTCAAATATATCAAATATTGTCCAGAGCACAAAACAATTGTTAATGCCCCAATATTGGTTGTTGGTATCAAAAGGACCTAAATATAAGTCTCAAAATAACAATATAATATGTCCAATAGGATACAAATTGAAAAAAAAAACGTTGTACAGTACTTATCACAAAGTCACGTTTATCAAGTGTTATTGGAGATGGTCGCATGATTTATAGACATCCACAAACATCCATTTAGTCAGAAAACCATGAAATGAAGGCTGATATATCCATATTGAGGTTAATAATCCAAAAAGAAGGATTGGTATACAAACATGGCGGTCACTAGCTCACGCGTCAAATAAAATGAAGTCCTGATCAAATTATGTCCAGTATGTAGTGTAAGAAGTTATAAGTATCGAAAAAACAAAATTGTTGATCAATACAACGAAAATGTAGACTCTCAGTGGCAGATGCACAGAATGGTGGAACTACGAAATAGCGTTGAGGTAGTCATGATGCATGATGTTAGTTCCAGTCAAAATAAATCCCAAGAAGTAGTTCCAGTAAAAAAACAAAAATAAGATAGGCAACAAAGAAAACGAGTGAATACCAGTTCGATGGAACATAAGATAAGTTAGGAGAACCAACCATCCGAAAAAATAATAAGCTTATAGGCTGTAGAGAAAATCCACAGGCTGCATCAGGCAAACAGGCTCCCAGCAGGATGTGAGACGCTGTGTAACAAAATACAAGAACTTCCTGCACGAGTGCAATGCACGGCTCCAAGGATCCACTTGAAGTAAAAATAAAAAACAGAGCCAGCAAACTGTATTCTGATGAATATTTTATTATAAAACAGCAAAATAAATGACAGACTGGTTTCGGCTGGCAATCCACACACAGCCTTCTTCAGTGTGAAAGTACAGTTTGCTGGCTCTGTTTTTTATTTTTACTTCAAGTGGATCCTTGGAGCCGTGCATTGCACTCATGCAGGAAGTTCTTGTATTTTGTTACACAATGTCTCACATCCTGCTGGAAGCCTGTTTGCCTGATGCAGCCTGTGGATTTTCTCTACAGCCTATAAGCTTATTTTTTCAGATGGTTGGTTCTCCTAACCTATCTTATGTTCCATCGAACTGGTATTCACTCGTTTTCTTTGTTGCCTATCTTATTTTTGTTTTTTTACTGGAACTACTTTGTGGGATTTATTTTGACTGGAACTAACATCGTGCATCATGACTACCTCAACGCTATTTCGTAGTTTCACCGTTCTGTGCATCTGCCACCGAGAGTCTACATTTTCGTTGTATTCATCAACACTTTTGTTTTTTCGATACTTATAACTTCTTACACTACGTACTGGACATAATTTGACCAGGACTTCATTTTATTTTACGCGTGAGCTAGCGACCGCCATGTTTGTATACCAATCCTTCTTTTTGGATTATTAACCTCAATATGGATATATCAGCCTTCATTTCATGGTTTTCTGACTAAATGGATGTTTGTGGATGTCTATAAATCATGCGACCATCTCCAATAACACTTGATAAATGGGACTTTGTGATAAGTACTGTACAACGTTTTTTTTTTCAATTTGTATCCTATTGGACATATTATATTGTTATTTTGAGACTTATATTTAGGTCCTTTTGATACCAACAACCAATATTGGGGCATTAACAATTGTTTTGTGCTCTGAACAATATTTGATATATTTGACATAGTGATTGTGTTTATATATTATGTTATGTCTTTAACAAATGTGTTCTATCAGGACTTACAGTAACTTTATATAGTGGCATTTTTTAGTCGCTTATTAGCCATTGTAGGTGTTGGAAGGCTATGGTTTCTATTATGCCAATACACATATATCCAGTTTAGGTCTTGGTTTTATGTATAATTTGTGATGATTTGATACATAACTTGAAGAAATGGGATTTCTTAATATACAAGGCATATATATTCTTTCATTAGCCGGGTATATCATATTTTGTCATTTCTAATATGGAAATACTATCATTGAGGCACTAACAGTTGCAAATATTTAACATACTATATTATCATCCCACATTTTGGGATGATTTTTTGAATTTAATTAGTCATGCATCCCCTTTTAGATACGATTGGTATATGTATTCAATATTGAATTAACATGGTGAAATATTTCAAGTTCATTGTGTCTTTTGGCTTAGTATATCAAGTAAATATTAGTTGTATCAGCCAGAAACTGCTTTTTTTCTGACTAATTCAGAATTTGAAGTTGGCCTTACAGATTTATTGCTGTTTCTATAACTACCATTTTGTGATTTATTTGGCTATTGCTAAAAATGGAAAACCACAATTCTGGATTCTTGCCTTGACCAAATATTATTATTTAGTCATTGGCAGTAGGCACTAATTTTGTCTAAGAGTACAGATATTATCAAGCCACTTAATTTGCTCCTTCTTTATATGCCAAGCTAACTATTGACTAAATATTCTCAAGGTTTATTTTTAATATATGCTTTGACCAGTCTGGGCATTGATATCACATATCCCTCAGGATTAGATATTATTCTGATCTTTTACCTTTACTGCTACCAACAGGCGTGTGTTCTTTTTTCACATTGATTGTGAAATATTGAGATGTAGCATTTAATAATTCATAATTGTGCTATTATTGTCTCATGTTTATTGTGAGCCATTTAACATAGCTGATTTTGGGCTATTACTGTTAAATTTGGCTCTTGGTTGGTGCCCAAAATGGATCTGTTGAGTTTGGTCTCCGGATTGTCTGTTGACCGTGATGACCTGGGTGTATTCAGTCTTGGACCACATACTGAAGGTTCTGATATTTCAGAATCACAGGGTACGGAAACCATATGTAATATTGGTTTTGATAACCTATACCAACATCTTAAGATACTAAGGACAAATGTTTGGCACTCTAAATTATTTAAGGCATATATTGCCAAAAACATAACTCCACGTGGTTTGAGAATAAGAACACAGCCTCTTGTTCATGAAGCAGATGAGGCTCTTAATAAGGAATGGGCTGATATTCAGCAACAAGCTACCATGTCCTTTGTGAAAGCATTGGGCAAATTTTATGATCGTATAGTGGATCGAGATGTTGATACTGTACTCAGACTGGCCAATGATATAAAACCTTTTGAGGGGCAATTGTTTTTTCAAAAACGACTTAAAGTGGCTGTTGATTTAAATAGTTTGGAAACACAACTAAAATCTAGAAAAATAAAGAAGTTTAATCGTGACCAACAGGATTACCAAGTGGGGAATCCCTTTGGTACCAGTACCAAACATGTGAGATTTTTTTCACAATCTGTACGTGCACCCAAAAGAAAAAGATCTAAATCTATATTGAAAAATCGCAGTTCTGATACAGGTTCATCTACAGATGATTTCTCATCTTGTACTGAGAATGATGCACAGGCTGCATCAGGCTCACCGTCTCCGAAAAGGATTCCATCAGGGGCCCCTTTAGGGATAAATACCAGTGGGGGGTAGAAAACACAGGTCAAATAAACATTCAGGGCCTACTCCAACTGGCAATGCAGAAATAAATACTTTGTATAATGCAAATGTTTTGAATCTGTCTGATCATGTATTAACACCAACTGAATTGTCTGTTCTTAGTAAAGGCCTTACATTTGTACCTGTTTTTTTCATATCTGAAGATGCTTTGGCACAAGATGTGATGTCATTTTGTAGACTGCTTAATCTAAGATTATTTTTTGGTAATGTAGGCAATGATTGCACTCAAGATAAATGTATCTATCATAAATCACAATTCTTGCCTCCTATGCATCCGGTGGTACAGCAGTTTCAGAATAACATTCTCAAAGATTTACACTTTCAAGGTACAAACTCACGTCCTAAATCAAATAATATCACACGTATGGAACAATTAGCTATTGAAGATCTGCAGAATAAACATTATATAGTCATAACAGCTGATAAAGGAGGAGCAGTTGTTGTGCTCAACTGGTCTGATTATGACAAAGAAGCTAAAAGACAACTCTCAGATAAACATTACTATTTTGAAATGGCTATTAATCCCACTCTTAGGTTTAAAAAAGCAATTGATTTCTTGGTACATGCCATAGATACAGCCATTATTGATAGTGATGTGATGCACCAACTCATGATTCAGGATCCCATGAATCAATATATTTACTTCCTGCCTAAAATACACAAAGATCCGGTTAACCCTCCGGGTAGACCGATTGTGTCTGGTAAGGGTTTTATTACTGAACCCTTATCTCTCTATCTTACCAAACAAATCAAACCACTACTATTTCATATACAATCACGATTACATGATACGACCAATTTTCTACAAATCATTTCTGAAATGCAGCTTGAACCGGATTGGCTGGTTTGGAAGCTTTAGCATATTGGCTTGATGTAGCAGGAATATATCCCACGGACTACAATGATTTCTTGATTGGTCTGGCTGAACATGTCTTGAATGACGATGTTTTCTTTTATCAAGACACTTGTTACTGGCAGATAAAAGGTACAGCAATGGGGTCCTCATTTACCCCCTTATATGTGGATTTATTTATGGCTTATGTTGAACGTGATCTCATTTATGATAGCTGTAATAACATCTATCTACATCTTATGGATATATGGAGGCGTTATTTCGACGATTGTTGGTTGGTGTGAAAGGGTGGAGTTGATGAACTATTAGATTTTTTGGTCTATTTAAATAATAATGAATGGGGTTTACAGTTCACAGCACATTATGATATCCATACTATGATCTTTTTAGATGTATTGATCAATAGATTGCCTGGTCATACCTTGGATACCAAGGTATTCAGAAAACATCCTGAATACAACACTATTTTGCATGCCTCCAGCTTCCACCCACCACATATCGCCAGGAACATACCCAAATCACAATTTATTAGAATGAAAAAAATATGTTCTGATGAGGCCTCTTACTGTGAACAAAGTAAGGACTTGACTAACAGATTTAGATGTAGAGGTTACAAAATGGGACATGTCTTTGATGCCAGTAACAAGGTCAATAAACTCAAGAGGGAGGAATTGCTACACTACAAGGAGCACAACCATAGGGAATCACAACCCATTAGGTTTACCACAACTTATGGTAGGAATTCTGGCACATTAATACAGAGTGTACACAGGTATTGGAACATTCTACAATATGATCTTGAGGTATCCAACATCATCCCTGAAAGATGTCTGTTCTCCTTCAGGAAGGGTAGGAATTTAAGTGGTTGTTTCACCCATTATAAACATGCACATGACTCCGGAACAGAACACCGTCTACAAACCACATTAACAGGGGGTATTCCTATTGGCTGTTTTCCATGTGGCCATTGTTCCAATTGCAACAAAGTTAATAAAACCAAGCAATTTTCCAGTAGAAATTCTTCTGTGGTGTATGACAAATTTTTTTGCTAATTGTAGTTCCGACTGGGTCATATATTTGGCCACATGCTTCTGTGGGTCATTTTACATAGGACAAACGTCACGGCCACTGTGACTCAGGATTTCTGAACACATTAGCAACATTAAAAAATGTAAAGTTCAAAATGCACTGTACAAGCATCATATCATACATCCCACTGCAAAGTTTACTTTTACCATTATTGATATTATTAAAGGCAAGAAGTTGAATAAAACAGGTCTACACTCTTTGCTAAACTCTAAGGAGTGAAAATGGATTATCAAGTTAGGGGGTTTATTCCCACCAGGTCTCAATGAGCAATTTTAGGTTAACCAATCATATTCTGTCTTTTGATTATTTAAACAACAGCTTTGGATGATTTTTTTCACACTGAAGAAGGCTGTGTGTGGATTGCCAGCCGAAACCGGTTATTTATTTTGCTGTTTTATAATAAAATATTCATCAGAATACAGTTTGCTGGCTCTGTTTTTTATTTTTACTTCAAGTGGATCCTTGGAGCTGTACATTGCACTCATGCAGGAAGTTTTGTATTTTGCTCCTTACTTTCAGACCACAAACTGAGCATGAAAGAACCAAGGGAGGAGGTGTATCCATCTTCATTAAGGATAAGTACATTTCAAGACTGGTCAAACAGTATGACTCTCTTGAGCTACTCCATGTCCAATTAACTACAAGCAAGGCCCCCTACTGCATCATAACTAGCTATAGGCTCCACACCATGAAACAGGGAAAGCATACCGCATACCTGGATTTACTGGAGTCACTTGCCATACAGCCCAACACTGTACTCATGGATGATTTTAATTATCCTACCATCGACTGGGAAACATACACAACTACAAACATGCTGGCTCAGAGGTTCTTGGAATTTGTCAATGCAAATGCTGCGGAATAGCTAGTCATCCCACCCACAAGAGGCTCAAATGTCCAGGGCATGATATTCACTAACATGGGGAGAGCATTGCACTGTCCCTGTGTGAAGTCCTCCCTGGTATGATCAGACCATAAATCAGTCTCATTCAATGTAATTATAAGACCAGATACTCCATCAACTCAAAAATGCTTAAGAAATGTTCTAAAACAAATTAGCTGCCACTTAGTGATGGTATAGAGTTTCAAATCCCCCTTGAATGCAGATAATACAGACTCATATGCAGAGGTGTACACCAATGCCTGCATAACCACTTAAGTAGTTGTATAGAATCAGCTGTACCTGATTGGATTAAAACCAGGTCTTGCCAAAAAAACAAGCCACCCTGGTAGTCCGTTAGAACAGGCTATACAACAAGAGAAAGAAACAAATGTCCAAGAACAAGAGGGAACTCTCTGAGCAGAGGAAGAAACCCCTCTCTAGTAAAACAAATTAAAGATCGTGTCACGTCCTCCAAAGCTAATTACAAAAACAGCCTCCCTACCTAAGGATAGTCACAAGGCATTCTTTAACTAGGTCCAAAATCTAAAAGGGAATACCCAGCTATGCACTGATCTGGTTTTAGATGGCACCATCCATACTCAACCGGAGGTAACTGCCAATCCGATAGCTACCAGATTTGCAGAAAACTTCAGCTCCATCCGCTCTAGTCATCCCCCAAGTATACCTGCTACTATTCCTCAGACTTATCTCAAGAGAGCAGGTCATCTCAGCACTGTCCAAGGCCAAAAACCATGACACCAATGGAACCAGACAACATCCTAGGTTGCATTTTGAGCAAATTAAAACATGGCCTACCAGACCAACTTGGATCCCTGTTTAACCACAGCCTGAGAACTGGCTATGTTCCAGCAGAATGAAAGACAGCAACAGTAATCCCTTTGCAGAAAGGAGGACCATCAACCGACCCTGGGAATTATAGGCCCATAAGCTTGACTAGCTTCATATTCAATGCCATGGAAAGAATCATTAAATGACCTTAACAAGGACATAGGTAATCGCCAAACTCTGGACCCAACAGAGTTTGGATTCATTAAAGGTAGGTCATGCCTGTTAAACACAGTTGACTTCTTCGAGAAAGTCGCCAAGGCCCTGGATGAGGGAAAGACTGTTCATACTGCCTAGCCTGACCTGTCTAAAGCATTTGACACAATCCCTTAGGTATTATACAGAAACTCTCCCAAATGGGAATTAACCCCTACATTACCAAATGGGTAGTCAACTGGCTCCCTGATAGGACACATGCTGTCAAAGTGGGTGACTTCACCTCTAGCCTAAGTCCAGTCACCAGTGGCATACCACAAGGTTCTGTGCTGGGCCCCTTAATGTGAGGGAGCCTGTGGCTGACCAAGTTCTCTGATTATTGCAAATTGGGAGCAGCCATTGAGTCTCCCAAAGATGTTAATATATTGCAGGCAGGATTAACACAGATAAACGAATGGTGCCAAAAAACACAGATTAAACCTAAATGTAAAAAATACATTATTATTCCCATTGGGAAATCTGACATCACTGCTAATTATTTTATAGGCAGCATCCCCTAAGTGTAGCTCCAGTGGTATGTGATCTGGGTACAACATGTATCCACAGTAGTAAGGAAATCCTTATAAAAGTAAAGTTATCACATCTAAATCAAAGGATGTTATAATTCTATTATATTCATCCCTCATCAGACCAATTATTGAGTATGATGCTCCCTTTTGCATGTACCTCACCAAAGACCTGCACCAATGGGTGAGACCACAGAGGTTTCTCACCAAGAAATTACAGAGTACAGAAAACATGTCATACACAGGAAATAAATGGAAGACCTATCACTGTATTCTGTCTCCTACAGTTGCTAAGGTGTGACCTGTGCCTGGCTCGCAGGGCAGTCACTTACCCATCCCTGATGGAAATGCTACACATTCATAAATAGAACTGCAGGAGGGCCACTTGCTCCAGGGATCTTAACATATCCTCTGACATAAACAGGTCATGCTGGATAGATAGATACATCTCCCAGAGACTACCACTTTTCTGGAACAAGCTTCAATTTCACTTGAAACAGTGCCCCTCATTAACCATCTTTAAAGGCAACATAGATTATTAGATGGATAACCACAAATTCATTCCTGCAGTGGTGCCCATGTCCCACCTGGACAGAGAAATTCAATATTAACTACCATAGATCCTTACTTTGCAAACTTGACTCACCTCACCACTGACAATTGGTGCAACTCAGGATAAATATGGCTAGGCTTGTAAGGGCTCTAGGGCCATTAGCCTTGTAACCTCCTGTAAACCTATGAACCTATGTACTATATTCACATTAGACATTTGAGTTCATCCTTAAGAGAGTGCCTAGATACCTTCACAAAGAGAATAGGTTGCAAGTTAAGATCTGATTATCCAAACATGAAGAAAGGATTTTTTGAGTTTCCAACTACAAGATTTAATATCTGTGCATATCCACCACATGTAATGATTTAATAGTTGTGCATATCCACCACATGTAATGATTTAATAGCTGTGCATATCAACCATACACAATAATTTAATAGCTGTGCATATCCACCATGTGTAAGGATTTAATAATTGTGCATATCAACCACATATAATGATTTAATAGCTGTGCATATCCACCACATATAATGATTTAATAGCTGTGCATATCCACCACATATAATGATTTAATAGCTGTGCATATCCACCACATATAATGATTTAATAGCTGTGCATATCCACCATGTGTAATGATTTAATAGCTGTGCATATCCACCACATATAATGATTTAATAGCTGTGCATATCCACCACATATAATGATTTAATAGCTGTGCATATCCACCATGTGTAATGATTTAATAGCTGTGTATATCGCTCACATATAATGATTTAATAGCTGTGCATATCAACCGCATATAATGATTTAATAGCTGTGCACATCAAACCCATGAAATGATTTAATAGCTGTACATATCCACCACAAGTAATGATTTAATAGCTGTGCATATCCACCACATATAATGATTTAATAGCTGTGCATATCCACCACATGTAGAATTAATAGTTGTGCATATCCACTATGTGCAATTATTTAATAGCTGTGCATATCCACCACATGTACATGCCGATGTCCCATTCTTCACATCCATACCAGCAGGAAGAACTGTAAGTAGGATTACTTTGTAACAAAGTTACAGGGATTAAATGAGCCCTATAAAATACTGACCTGAATAACATGGTTTCTGTGATTTATAATAGCCCTTATTTTATTCTATATTCCCATACATTAAATATAAGGATATGATAACTGCAGGTTCTCATGCGAATGAAAAAGATTTAAAGGTACTAAAGGAGCTAATAAATTGATGAATAATCTGGAGACGTGTTTCTTTGGACATAGATGCAAATAATGCCCAGCTTTACAGAGCACAGTATTAGCTGGGCTAGTGTTGCCTGTCTAGTAAAAATGTAAATGTATAATAAATGTCTACAATTGTACAACAAAAATTGCAATGCATTGAAACCAAGAGCAGCTTTATTACTGAGTAATATAATAACATCAGGCCATTTTATATTTCTAAGAGTCTTAGGCTTAATAACTGTAAATGCCAAAAAGTTGTTGATATCATTAAAATATTATTAGCTTAATTTTAGGATACTGACGATAAAAAAATGTTCAGTACTGCATTATTGCAGTTGTACAATGAGCTCATATGGTGAGGTAGACATCACTGTTTTCTTCAAATTTATAAGATGAGAAAATGAAAACACTGCAGTGCAGCAAACGTGACATTTCTGTTCATTTTGGATGCTTTCTGGGCATGCACCACAACTAATGTCAGGTCTGGCAGGATGTACATACTATAAACATTAAGGATTTTCATGTATAATTGATGAGGGAGCTGTGCTAAATGGCTGGAAGGCATAAACTCAATAGTGTGGACAAATTATTTGTTATTTGTGTTTTCATAACCATTCATTTGCTAAAAGTACATTAAATAACACGTTTTAGTACTTCTACTTGAGATTATTTAAAAAAAATGTAATCTGAAGTAATTGGGATGGTTTATTTCATTACTGAAGCATTTGGTCATTTTTCAACAATTATTTTACCCTGCTGTCACTGTGACAGGGACGGAGCCCTGATTATGACCCATGTCATGTGGGCTCAGGTAGCAGTGTGGACATTAAGAGAGCCAGCTAAGGAAGGAGAGATAAAGTGTCATTTCCTGTTTATCACCAGGGGGAGTTGATAGTGGACATTAAGGAAGCCAGCTAAGGAAGGAGATGGATAAAGTGTCATTTCCTATTTATCACCAGGGGAAGTTGATGGTGGACATTAAGGAAGCCAGCTAAGGAAGGAGATGGATAAAGTGTCATTTCCTGTTTATCAACAGGGGAAGTTGATAGTGGACATTAAGGAAGCCAGCTAAGGAAGGAGATGGATAAAGTGTCATTTCCTGTTTATCACCAGGGGAAGTTGACAGTGGACATTAAGGAAGCCAGCTAAGGAAGGAGATGGATAAAGTGTCATTTCCTGTTTATCACCAGGGGAAGTTGATGGTGGACATTAAGGAAGCCAGCTAAGGAAGGAGATGGATAAAATGTCATTTACTGTTTATCACCAGGGGAAGTTGATGGTGGACATTAAGGAAGCCAGCTAAGGAAGGAGATGGATAAAGTGTCATTTCCTGTTTATCACCAGGGGAAGTTGATGGTGGACATTAAGGAAGCCAGCTAACGAAGGGGATGGATAAAGTGTCATTTCCTGTTTATCACCAGGGGAAGGTGATAGGGCATATTACCAGGCATGTTTCCCAGTAATGAATTTCTGGTGGAGACCAGGAGGGCCTAGTGGTGCTATTTGTTTAAGAAAGGGAATGAGGGAATCTTAGGGACTGCATCATTCACAGGAATGGGCGAGAACCACATTTTGACCCAACACATGTCCATCCATAAATGCCTATGCAGAACATGGAGAGTTACAATTTATTGAAAGAGGACGTGGGGGATGTTTGAGGGGTTATGTCACTCACTGACATATGGTGAACACACACCACTCTCATCACATGCCCTTTTTAATGTCAACAGAACACGTGTGGAGTTTATAAAAAAGGAGTAGGGGATGTCTGAGGGGCTACATCAGTCAAGGAATGGGTACAGACCTGTATTATACCCCCATGAGTCCCTATAGAGTGTGCAGAGGAGGCAAAGTGTTTATGTGAATGGGGATATCTGATGGTACATCAGTCATAGAAATGAGTTATGACCACATGCTGCATCCATTATATGTCTCCATAAGTGCTTATCCAACACATGGGCAGTTAGGATGTGTATGGGGCTACATCACTTACAGAAATGAGTTATGAACACATGCTACATGCATTATATGTCTCCATAAGTGCTTACCCAACACATGGGGAGTTAGGGTTTATAGAATGAGGGGCTGGGATGTGTAAGGGGCTACATTAGTCATAGAAATGGGTGATGACTCCATGCTGCAATAACTGCTTATTCCCAGCACTGCCTACACAACATGTGTGATGTTAGGGTTCATAGAAAGAGAGGTTGATGATGTCTGAGGGGCTACATCACTCACAGAAATGAGTGATGACCACATGGTCCATTTATAGCATGTCCTCCAGTGAGCACTACAAAGCATAAAAGAGACTTAAGGTTATATAAAGAAAAATCCCCTGATGTCTACTGGATAACATTGCATTGTAACGATAGTGGCAGATAGATGATCAATAGCAAAACCACTTGGGAAAATGCAAAACTTTTCTGCACTAAATTAAATGATTTCCTGAATCTGAAAATAAAGCAAAAGTTTTATATTTTTGGACAGGTTGGGTAAAATCTAAGATTTTGCAGTGTTGTCAGTAGCTCTATTAAAATTGCACTTAATATTCAACTTCCATAGAATAAGTTTTGCAAATATTTTCAACTGTCCCTTATGGCAACTACAGACATTATTTACAAGAACTGAAGCTATTGGGCTGCATTTCTTCTTAGGTCTTGTATTTCTGATAGGGAACCAAAATTATTCATACAAAGGAATGTCTTGCTTGGTAAATGAACAGAAAGCACCCTGTCCTTATCAGGCCTGTGTGATGTAATGATAACCTGTGTTATGTAAACAGAACAGTGCCCTGCCCTTATCAGGCCTGTGATGTAATGATAACCTGTGTAATGTAATGTAATGATAACCTGTGTTATGTAATGTAATGATAACCTGTGTTATGTAATGATAACCTGTGTTATGTAATGTAATGATAACCTGTGTTATGTAATGTAATGATAACCTGTGTTATGTAATGATAACCTGTGTTATGTAATGTAATGATAACCTGTGTTATGTAATGATAACATGTGTTATGTAATGTAATGATAACCTGTGTTATGTAATGATAACCTGTGTTATGTAATGTAATGATAACCTGTGTTATGAAATGTAATGATAACCTGTGTTATGTAATGATAACCTGTGTTATGTAATGTAATGATAACCTGTGTTATGTAATGTAATGATAACCTGTGTTATGTAATGATAACCTGTGTTATGTAATGTAATGATAACCTGTGTTATGTAATGATAACCTGTGTTATGTAATGTAATGATAACCTGTGTTATGTAATGATAACCTGTGTTATGTAATGTAATGATAACCTGTGTTATGTAATGTAATGATAATCTGTGTTATGTAATGATAACCTGTGTTATGTAATGTAATGATAACCTGTGTTATGTAATGTAATGATAACCTGTGTTATGTAATGATAACCTGTGTTATGTAATGTAATGATAACCTGTGTTATGCAATGATAACCTGTGTTATGTAATGTAATGATAACCTGTGTTATGAAATGTAATGATAACCTGTGTTATGTAATGATAACCTGTGTTATGTAATGTAATGATAACCTGTGTTATGTAATGTAATGATAACCTGTGTTATGTAATGATAACCTGTGTTATGTAATGTAATGATAACCTGTGTTATGTAATGATAACCTGTGTTATGTAATGTAATGATAACCTGTGTTATGTAATGATAACCTGTTTTATGTAATGTAATGATAACCTGTGTTATGTAATGTAATGATAACCTGTGTTATGTCATGATAGCCTGTGTTATGTAATGATAACCTGTGTTATGTAATGTAATGATAACCTGTGTTATGTAATGATAACCTGTGTTATGTAATGATAACCTGTGTTATGTTATGTAATGATAACCTGTGTTATGTAATGATAACCTGTGTTATGTAAACAGAACAGAACAGTGCCCTGCCCTTATCAGGCCTGTGATGTAATGCTAACTGGTGTTATGTAAACAGAACAGTGCTCTGCCTTTATCAGGCCTGTGTCATGTAATGATAACCTGTGTTATGTACACAGAACAGTGCCCTGCCCTTATCAGGCCAGTGATGTAATGCTAACTGGTGTTATGTAAACAGAACAGTGCCCTGCCTTTATCAGGCCTGTGTCATGTAATGATAACCTGTGTTATGTACACAGAACAGTGCCCTGCCCTTATCAGGCCAGTGATGTAATGCTAACTGGTGTTATGTAAACAGAACAGTGCCCTGCCTTTATCAGGACTGTGTCATGTAATGATAACCTGTGTTATGTACACAGAACAGTGCCCTGCCCTTATCAGGCCAGTGATGTAATGCTAACTGGTGTTATGTAAACAGAACAGTGCCCTGCCCTTATCAGGCCTGTGTCATGTAATGATAACCTGTGTTATGTACACAGAACAGTGCCCTGCCCTTATCAGGCCAGTGATGTAATGCTAACTGGTGTTATGTAAACAGAACAGTGCCCTGTCTTTATCAGGCCTGTGTCATGTAATGATAACCTGTGTTATGTACACAGAACAGTGCCCTGCCCTTATCAGGCCAGTGATGTAATGCTAACTGGTGTTATGTAAACAGAACAGCGCCCTGCCTTTATCAGGCCTGTGTCATGTAATGATAACCTGTGTTATACGTTCATAGGTTGGTACTAGGCTATTGGCCCTAGGACCTATACAAGCCTAGCCATAACAATTCTTTGGCTATTTCTTCCCACACTATTTACTTCCTGGACCCCTGTCTAGCAGGGCCACTGACATGATCCCCGGGGAGAATTTCCTTTCTCCCATCCAATCGTCAAGGTTCCTTTTGAAGTGGGCCAAAGAGGCACTCTGCTTGACATGTATGGGCAGTCTATTCCAGAGTCTGGGGAGTCTCTGGGTCAGGAACCTATCCCTCCAGCACGTTTTGTTTATTGTGATGACAAGGTTTAGATCTCTGGAGCGTGTGGCTCTGAAGGATTGGGATTTCATTAAGTGTAGCATGTCCTACAGCTCTGGGTTTGACATGGCCTTGTATGTTAAGCAGAGATCGCCTCTGAGTAGACGATATGCGACAAGAGTATAGCTGGAGTTTTCTAAGGCGGTCAGCATAAGGAATCTGCTTTAGGCCTGTGATCAATCTACAGCCTTTCCAGTTGTTGCAGGTGTCTTGAGAGGTACATACCAAATGGGGAATTGTATTCTATAATGGGTCTATAGATGGATAAGTACAGTGGGACAATGATCTCCTTTTTTCTGGATGAAAAGCCCTTAATGATGAGGTATGCCACATAGAAGGATTTCCTGACTGTTGTGGCGGTGTGGTTATCGAAGGTGAGACCACTGTCCACCTGTGTCCCTAAGTCTCTTATCACACTTTTGGTGTTTAGTTTACTGCCACCTATGTGGCAATTCATGGGTACATGTTTTTTCCCAAAAGGAATAACTATACATTTCTTGGCATTCAGCTTGAGCCCATGGCTCTGGCACCAAGCATCTGTTTCTGTAAGGCCCTTTTGTAGAGTATCCACATCATTTGGAGATTCAATAGTGGCTCCCAGTTTACAGTTATCTGCGAACTTTGTTAGCCAGAGTCCCTTAGTATTGACCTGCACTTCAGAGAAGTAGATGCCAAACAAGAGTAGTCCCAGGACTGAACCCTGAGGTGCTCCACTTGTCATTTGTCTGGAGCTGGATTTGGAGTCAGCTACTTTTACAGTGTGAGTTCTGTCAGTAAGCCAGTTGGCAACCCATCAAGTGACGTAGGGATTAATGCCCAATTTAGTAAGTTTATCTATGATTCCAGAGTGGGGGATGGTGTCAAAGGCCTTGCCGAGGTCCAGATAGGCTGTGTAGACTGCCTTATCCTCATCCACAGCTCTGGAGACTGATTCGAAGAAGTCAATCAAGTTCAGGAGACAAGATCGGCCCTTCACAAACCCAAACTGGGTGGGGTCCAGTTTTTGAAGGTTGCCAGTGTCTTTGTTTATAAGTTCCATGATAATACCTTCTATGACCTTGCAGATCAGGCTCGTCAGACTGATGGCGCAGTAGTTCCTGGGATCCAAGGTGGATCCCCCCTTGCAGAGTGAGATAACTGTAGCTGTGCACCACTCAGTGTCCATGAAGCCTGAGGTGAGACTATGATTAAACATGACACTTAGGTGAGGTGTCAGTTCATTTTGTAGTTCATGTAATACACAGACTGGGATGTCATCTGGTCCCATGGATGCTGTATTTTTAACTTTAGAGAGAGCGCTTTTTACCTGTGTGGCCGTTATTACCAGAATTTGGCAATCTTCTGGTACTGAGATGGGCCATTCAGATAGTGAGAGGGTGTGAAGTTGGCACTGATCTGCCAGGATATTGGCAATATCCTTGGGATCAGTATATTTAATGCCATTCTGTTGTAGCTCAGAGCAGATCTGAGCATTACCATTTAGATTCTTGACATAACTATAGAATGCCTTGTGATTGTCTTTGGAATCTTTGGCAATTTTATTTTCGTAATTAGCTTTGGAGGATTTTATGAGAGATCTCCACTTCTTACTGAGGCTGGTATGGGAGTTTTTTGCATCCTGGGATTTTCCTCTTTTCTGCAACAGTTTCTTCCTTTTGTTGTAAATTTTGTTTATGGCAGGGGGCCACCAGAATGGCTTCATTTTTTTGGAGGAGAGCATCTTGGTTCTATTTGGGATGGCACAATTCATGCATGAGTGGATGTGCTCATACAGTGCCTTAGTGTAGGACTCAGCAGTTGAACTTTCAGTTCCCGTCTGCATGGGTGTCATGAAGTATGTCACTTCTGACTTGAGTAGCATGAAGTTGGCTTTGGAGAAGTTTTTTACGGAGATTTCCTTACTGGGGGGGTGGGGGTGGGATGTGGATGTTAAGGGTGATTAGCTTATGCTTTGACCTGACCAATGAGGGGGTGACCATAGCTGTGGAGCATTTATTTCCTATGTTGGTAATGACCTTATGTAAACAGAAAATTGCCCTGCCCTTATCAGGCGTGTGTCATGTAATGATAAACTGTGTTATGTAAACAGAACAGTGCCCTGCCCTTATCAGGCCTGTGTCATTTGATTATAACCTGTGTTATGTAAACAGAACAGTGCCCTGCCCTTATCGGTCCTGAGTCATGTAATGATAACTTGTGTTATGTAAACAGAACAGTGCCCTGCCCTTAACAGGCTTGTGTCATGTAATGACAAACCAGTGTTATGTAAACAGAACAGTACCCTGCCCTAATCAGGCCTGTAATCTAATGATAACCTGCATTATGTAAAATAGAACAGTGCCCTGTCCTGATCAGGCCTGTGTCATGTAATGCTAACCTGTGTTATGTAAACAAACAGTGCCCTGCCCTTATCAGGCCTGTGTCGTGTAATGATAACTTGTGTTATGTAAACAGAACACTGCTCTGCCCTTATCAGGCCTGTGTCATGAAATGACAACCAGTGTTATGTAAACAGAACAGTGCCCTGCCTTTATCAGGCCTGTGTCATGTAATGATAACCTGTGTTATGTAAACAGAACAGTACCCTGTCCTAATCAGGCCTATAATCTAATGATAACCTGTGTTATGTAAACAGAACAGTGCCCTGCCTTTATCAGGCCTGTGTCATGTAATAACCTGTGTTATGTAAACAGAACAGTGCACTGCCTTTATCAGGCCTGTGTCATGTAATGCTAACATGTGTTATGTAAACAGAACAGTGCCCTGCCTTTATCAGTCTTGCGTCATGTAATGATAACCTGTGTTATGTAAACAGAACAGTACCCTGCACTAATCAGGCCTGTAATCTAATAACCTGTGTTATGTAAACAGAACAGTGCCCTGCCTTTATCAGTCCTGTGTCATGTAATGCTAGCCTGTGTTATGTACACAGAACAGTTCCCTGCCCTTATCAGGCCAGTGATGTAATGCTAACTGGTGTTATGTAAACAGAACAGTGCCCTGCCTTTATCAGGCCTGTGTCATGTAATGACAACCAGTGTTATGTAAACAGAACAGTGCCCTGCCTTTATCAGTCCTCTGTCATGTAAAGATAACCTGTGTTATGTACACAGAGCAGTGCCCTGCCCTTATCAGGCCAGTGATATAATGCTAACTGGTGTTATGTAAAGAGAACAGTGCCTTGCCTTTATCAGTCCTGTGTCATGTAATGATAACCTGTGTTATGTACACAGAACAGTGCCCTGCCTTTATCAGTCCTGTGTCATGTAATGATAACCTGTGTTATGTACACAGAACAGTACCATGCCCTTATCAGGCCTGTGTTGTAATGATAACCTGTGTAATGTAATGATAACCTGTGTTATGTAATGTAATGATAACCTGTGTTATGTAATGATAACCTGTGTTATGTAATGTAATGATAACCTGTGTTATGTAATGATAACCTGTGTTATGTAATGTAATGATAACCTGTGTTATGTAATGTAATGATAACCTGTGTTATGTAATGTAATGATAACCTGCATTATGTAATGTAATGATAACCTGTGTTATGTAATATAATGATAACCTGTGTTATGTAATGTAATGATAACCTGTGTTATGTAATGATAACCTGTGTTATGTAATGTAATGATAACCTGTGTTATGTAATGATAACCTGTGTTATGTAATGTAATGATAACCTGTGTTATGTAATGATAACCTGTTTTATGTAATGTAATGATAACCTGTGTTATGTAATGTAATGATAACCTGTGTTATGTAATGATAACCTGTGTTATGTAATGTAATGATAACCTGTGTTATGTAATGATAACCTGTGTTATGTAATGTAATGATAACCTGTGTTATGTAATGATAACCTGTGTAATGTAATGATAACCTGTGTTATGTAATGTAATGATAACCTGTGTTATGTAATGATAACCTGTGTTATGTAATATAATGATAACCTGTGTTATGTAATGTAATGATAACCTGTGTTATGTAATGATAACCTGTGTTATGTAATGTAATGATAACCTGTGTTATGTAATGATAACCTGTGTTATGTAATGTAATGATAACCTGTGTTATGTAATGTAATGATAACCTGTGTTATGTAATGATAACCTGTGTTATGTTATGTAATGATAACCTGTGTTATGTAATGTAATGATAACCTGTGTTATGGAATGTAATGATAACCTGTGTTATGTAATGTAATGATAACCTGTGTTATGTAATGATAACCTGTGGTATATAATGTAATGATAACCTGTGTTATGTAATGATAACCCGTGTTATGTAATGTAATGATAACCTGTGTTATGTAATGATAACCTGTGTTATGTAATGTAATGATAACCTGTGTTATGTAATGATAACCTGTGTTATGTAATGATAACCTGTGTTATGTAATGTAATGATAACCTGTGTTATGTAATGTAATGATAACCTGTGTTATGTAATGTAATGATATCCTGTGTTATGTAATGATAACCTGTGTTATGTAATGTAATGATAACCTGTGTTATGTAATGATAACCTGTGTAATGTAATGATAACCTGTGTAATGTAATGATAACCTGTGTTATGTAATGTAATGATAACCTGTGTTATGTAATGTAATGATAACCTGTGTAATGTAATGATAACCTGTGTTATGTAATGTAATGATAACCTGTGTTATGTAATGTAATGATAACCTGTGTTATGCATTAAGGATTCCTCTTACCTCTCTGAGACAGGATACATCTTGAATGAGAAGACTGACCCTCAGGTTTTAGCAGGTCTGCATCACTAACACTAGTCTATTATGGGATACATGATTATACTTACATTACAGACCCAGACCACGTCCTGTATGAACAGAACAAAGCTCTGCCCATCACAAACCCTTGCCACAAAGCAATATCCTGGGCTTTATGCTACAAGATTCTTCAAATTTCCCAAGGACAACACAACAACAATGGATAGTCCCACCCAACGACCCCAGGGGAATACAGGAATTTCAGGGTTATCCACCCCCAAGCACCAGACCCAATGGAACAAAACACCAATAAAATGCAGGACCAACCAACATCCTCAGCAAATACAGGGATATAATACCTCACACACACAATGGATACCTGGGGGATCCACACCTTAGGCATACTTTCAACTGTCCAGGGCACACTTTCAACTGTCCAGATTATATCAAAATGTCCAGATTTTTACCTCATATTTTGGTCTGATCTTCATAGTAAATCACTGAAGATTGATGTCACTAAATAATGACACATGTTTGAGACTCAGACTTCACATCCTTCAGAAAATGAATGCTAACACAAATTATATTATTCTAGCAACTTTCTAAGTTTATAAGAGAAATATTTAAAATCTGTCTCTATTTTTGGGGCTTTGCTTTTCCCCATTACTTCAGGCTTTGTCTAGATATCTTGCATTAAGAATTTTTGCGGTTTGACCTAGGACCACTACCTACTGAGGATTTAACAATCCCCTAACCACAATACCATAGGAGGGACAGAACACTGCAAGGAAAATGAGACTTCAATGACTTATGGAGCCACAATCAAAGTGACGAGACAGATCTTACCCACAGGGCACTTGAGGTCTAGAACCACTGAGCCAAAGCCTTCATGGCCATGGAACAATGGGCATTAGAGGTAAGGGGCTCACTTTCATTCCACATAGCCTTAGTAACCTTGTTTATTAATCATAGACTTGAAACTGCATACTAGGAAGCTTAACCTGAATATCTTTTACAATACTAAAGAAGTTATTGTTATTGAGAATCAGTTTAACGTAGGAAGAAGGAAAAACTAGCTTTACTCCCCTTCTGTGCCCCCACATTATCTGCCTTTGAAAGAAAATGTAAGGCAGACAGAGAGATTTTTAAGGAATTCCCAAGGAAAAAGGTTTACAATATGGACAGACAGGAGGTTTTGACCCTTAAGGCTCCCAGCAGGGATAGCACTGGAGGAATAATGAAGGCCAATAAAGAGGGTGGGATTTCTGTGATACATTGTTATAAGTCTACAATCAAAAGATACATGCAATGCCGGATGGTAGTCCTTATCACAGCAGTCTGATCTGGACAGGATTCACTCTGCATGTGGTGATATCCATCACATACTAAAATATCACAATGAAAAAGGGCTTCTGAGTGACAGTCTGTTTCAGTTTCTCACAGTCTCCCACCCCATGGTACCCTCATTTTTTAGTATCCTAAAGCCTCATAAAAAAGCAGCTTGACACCCCCCTCATACAGACCAGTAGTGGCCAGTGGGGGATCCATTAACAAATATGTGTGTGCATGTTAATATGCGTGTATAACTGTATTTATGTGTATGTGTGTGTGCATGTGTGTTAAAAACTACAGCTAGAAGTCATTCAATTATTGTTGAACACTTACATGTATGGTACAAAATGATTTATAAGCATTGCATTGATTCAAATATTTGTTCATCTGCTTTTCTGATAATTATCATGGAAATGATCAACAGAGATATAGTAAACTTCTAGACGCTGGACCCAACCCAGTTTGATTTTGTCAAGGGCAGATCATGCCTACTCAACATGGTGGACTTTGAGAAGGTAACCAAAGTAAAGGATGAGAGAAAAGTGGTTCAGACTGCCTACCTTGACCTGACCAAGGAATTTGACACAATATCCAACTCAGGCATTGTTCACAAACTCAGGAGGTTAGGTATAAACCCTTATATCACCTGGTGGATAGCCAACTAGCTCACAGACAGGAAGTTAGAATTGGGGAGTCCACCTCTACAAAGGGGCAAGTCCCAAGAGGAGTCCCTCATGGATCAGTCCTTGGACCCCTACTTTTTGGCAATTATTTCACTGAAGTCAAGGTTAATGTCAGTGGTCTCTGGCTGACTAAATTTGCAGATGATTGCAAATTAGGAGCGGTCATTAATTCCCATACTGACACAAATATTCTCCATGGGGAGCTGACACAGACAAACAACTGGTGTCACAGCCATGGGCAAACTAAATGCCAAGAAATATACAATAGTATCAGTGGTGGCTGGTGACTTCAAATCAAAGAGGGGGCTGCAGGAGACAGCTGAATGGGTGGGGTCAATGGGAATGGGTGTGACCAATGAGAAAGGGGAGGGGCTATGCTCAAAACCACAAAAACTGCAACTTTAATTAAATATGCTGCTGTGGGTGCCAAACCATCATTATGAGAGTCCAATCAAGAAAAAAGGAAAGTGTAGAAGAAAAAAAAACATTTTAATCCATTGGCTGCATGACAGCCTACTTAATATCTAGATGGAAACAAAAAGGTTGTGAGGCATAAAAAAATAAATTACTTTTTAAATACATTACTGGAATGCCAGTCAAAATCAAGTATAAGCAAAACAAGTAGCATTCAACTCAAACCACTTCTCCTTGTACTGCAGTTCTAATGATAATTTATATTCAGCTTTATTAATGTACCAAGTAACATGCTGAAAGTAGCAATCTCTGTGATACCCCCACTTGTAAAAATGTTTCTTATCCAAAAAAGGCCTGCTGCCTGACAACAACTGTCTACTTGTTTCATGAGGTAAACATGATCAAAGTAAAAAATGAAAAGCAAACAGGAAACAAGCTCAAGATACATTGCTTAAAGGATTACTGTACAGGTAATGGACCACACATGATTGGCATTCTGTTTACTTTGCAGGTAAAGCCTGTAATGAGCTCTTAAAATAATGTAATCTTGTCCTTTATTACAAATACTGTCATATGCATTTCAATACCCAAGGCTTATATGTTATCTAGTTATGTAAGTATTCTCTTCATGACAACAACAGAAAGGCTTTCAATGTTGGCAATTCGTTAACAGTATGCTTATTAAAACTTACTTGCATCTTACAATCTCAGACAAGCTTACCAGATGGCTGTTAAAGCATTGATACTTAAACACAGAGCAACAGGCACTTTCTGAATAATAATAAGCATAAATCAACAGTATAAAAATATGACAGAAACCAGAACATTCTGCAAAATCAAGGCCAGATGAAAAGCCATTGTAGTACTTGTGTCTACCTTGGGTGTGGGGATACTCAGCACATTTACACTGCATAACTGCTCCTTGCCTTGCTTGGAAACATCCAGAGTCACTACATGGAGGAGTGGTGTGCAACAAGTATGTCACAATTTGAAATGTCTCTGACTGACTGTGATGGCCCTGACACATTTGTCATACCTCTCAACCTCAGAGCAAGAAATCTGGACAAAGCCATACATAGAAGTGGGACAAACACCCAAAAATAAGAACAATTTTTAAATATTGTTCTTATAAACTTAGAAAGATAATAGAATAGTAAGTCTTGCATTAGTATGAATTTTCTGAAGGGTATGAAATCTGAAACTGAAACATCTTTATTTTCTAACTTCAGTCTTTAATGATTTGCCACTAATTTGCCAAAAAAAAAAATTATGAAAAATGGACCAAAAATGTGACTCAAAAATATAAAATAGCCACGCAATACAGCTGGGAACCTGTCAAAGAAGGGACACTTTTTAATATTAGTACTGCTAACTTGAGCAGCTGACAAAATAAAAGAATCTACATGCATTTCTGAAATAAAAGCAATACATAACTGATTATTACAGTTATTTATTAATTGTAAACCCTCCATGTTTTCATCCAAAATTGCCATTTTGCGGAGGGATTATTAGGGGAAGAGCAACATTTTGAGCCAAAATCAGGGACAATTGAGAGGTTTGGCTATACCTAATTCTATAAAGCAATTTATTTGCATGTACCTCTCAACCTGTTAATGCAGGAAATCTGGACAAGGCCACATATATGGGCGGAACATATAAACAAGTACTACAAATTGCTCTTGTATAAACTGAGACAGTTGATAGAATAACAGATCTTGCTTTAGCATGCATTTTTCTTTTTTTTTTAAAACAAGTTTATTATTTTTAACATACAAAATAAATATTATAACAATCTTATACAAGCAATTAATATATAAACAGTTATAACATTTGATAAAACAACCAAAGTATTTACAAAGACATCCACTGCAAATCAAATAAATTAATTAAACTGTAACATCTTACTAATGAAACTAAGACTGTTTTAACAAATTTTGTAAAGTATCCCATATATTATAGTAAGATGTTTTCCTAATGGTTCTTGACTTTATTGTCATTAGTTCCATATGACACACTTCAATCATAACATTTTTAAATTCATTAAATGAAGGAGGAGTATCTGAAATCCAATTTCTGGTTATTATTTTTCTAGCCACTGCTAGAATAGACCATAATAAGGGAAGTTTAACTTTTTTAACACATTTAGGAACAGGGGTGTTAAATAATATAAGTGATTTAGAGACTATGAAATTATCCGTGAAAAGAGCCTGCAAAAAATCATTGATTAACATACAATATTCCTACAATTTTATACAGTCATAAAACATATGAGCCCAATCAGCATTTATGTCTACATTACATCTCTTACATATGTTATCTTTATTGTTTATTTTATTCATCATTAAGGGTGTATAGAAAGATCTATGTAAAAATTTACAGGTAAAAAGTCTCCAATTAATAGAAGAAGTAGTTTTATAAGCAGATTCCAATATATATTGTTTATCTTGTTGTTTTGGTGATTCACCATTAATGGAAATGAAATAATTCCAGTAAGTATCTGAACTGTAATGTGTTTCATCTCTGATAATTTTATGTATGTGTGAGAGCTTACCTTTATCAGAAACCCTATGTTGTAAATTTAATATCAAGTAGTCAATCGGAATTGGGACAGATTCTTTAACTGTTAAAGACATTAAATCAAGTTTATTAATAAGATGTTGTCTAAAAGTCTGAATCTCTAACCAACATGTTTCTCTCAAATCAAATTCTTGCTTTAAGAAGTCTAAATCTTTTGCTTTATTGTCAGACAGCAACTGATACCAATATTTTAAATCATTCTCTGTAACTAGAAGAATTCTTTCAGAGGTGGATGATAAAAGAATACCTTGTGTATACATTATAGGAAATAAGATAAAATTCCATTCCTTATACTTAGGATGCATAAATATAAAATTACGATATCTAATAATAATATTTAATGGGTAACTAGCTATATATTTTGGTGTAATAGATGAGGTACAAAACTCTTTTAGTAACCATAACATGGGATTATTTACAATAGTATTTTTGTGTATTAATGATATTTTCATGAAGTGCATGCTAATTAGTTCCCAATATTCCTTCCATTTTGCAACATATGACTGATCTATTAGCAATGTTATAACTTTTATAATAGAAGAGATAGCATATAAATTAAAATCTGGAAATGATATGCCCCCTTGAGACCAACTATTAGTATGTTTCTTTAATGCAATCCTAGGTCTATTAGGTGCCCAAAAGAAATTTAACATTTGTGAATTCAATTTCTTAATAATTATTTTTGTAGGTGGGAGTATTATTGATTGTATTATGTATAATATCTTCGGGAATATTATCATTTTAATAATTGTGAGTCCTTCTTCCATGGTAAAAAACATATTGTTCCAGCTATTGAAAAGATTTTGTATATTATGAAGACAATTACTATAATTATTATGTATAGTGGATTTAATATCTTTAGTTAATATTATGCCTAAGTAAGTTATTTGACCTGAATTGGGTATATATTTGAGAAAATCATTAGTGAGAACATTTTTCCGTGCGTATATTGGTAATATTTTAGTTTTTTCTTCATTAAATATCATACCAGAAATATTCTTGAAATCTGTCATCTTGTCAAATAATGACCGCATAGAAGAATTTGTTCCTGCTGATGTAATTAGAATATCATCTGCAAAAAGTTGGATTTTAGATATTGTATTTTCATCTATATCAAATCCTTCTATATCATTGCTGTTTCTAATCAAATTAGCCCAAGGCTCCATTATTAAAGTAAATAATAATGGTGAAAGTGGACACCCTTGTTTTGTACCTTTTAATATGGGTATTTTTTGTGAGACATATGTTCCTATTTTAATATAAGCCAATGCTCCTTTGTATAGATGTTCAATTAAATTCACAAATGCATCAGAGAAATTTGTACACTTCAATAAGATAAACAAATAGTCCCAACTTACTGAGTCAAATGCTGAACCTATATCAAGACTAATGAGTGTCAAGTCTTTCTTTTTTCTGTTTGCATAATCAATTAGCATTAAAGTTCTCCTTATATTATCAAAAGTATTTCTATTTATAATAAAGCCTGTCTGATCTATATCTATTATACCTGGAATAATTGTCTTTAATCTGTCAGCAAATATATTCATGAACATTTTATAGTCAACAATAAGTAATGAAATAGGTCTATATGAAGTGCATCTGGTTGGGTCTTTATTGGGTTTCAAAATTGGTGAAATAAATGTGTATTGCCAGGATGGAGGAATTAATAACTCATTTTGAGCTGAAATGAAAACCTTATGTATTAATGAGTAAGTACTCTTAGGAAGAATTTTATAAATCTCTGGAATAATACCATCATTACCTGGTGCTTTGTTTGATTTAAGTTTATTTATTTGTGTGATAACCTCTGTATATGAAATATTTTTATCTATTAATTTAGTCTGTTGTTTATTAAGTTTTTTGTTCATGTTTGTAACTATAAAGTTCTTTATTTTGTCTTTAGAATCCATATTAATGTTATTATGGTTAATGTTATGAAAGTATTTTCTAAATTCATCTAATATTTCTGGTAAACTAGAAACATTCTTCTTTTTCCTTGGAGAGAAAATTTCTTTGATGTGATTTTGTTTATTCAGCCCTTTTGTTTTATTTTTAAGTCTATGTAAATATTTGGGACTTATTGAGTAAGACAAAAATTTATATTTCTCTAATGTTATTTTGACTTTGTTACTTAAAATTTCTTTGTATTTCTCATTTAATTTATTTATTTCCTCAATGACTTTTTTGTCCATAATATTTTCTTCATTATTATGTTTATATGAGTCTAATTTGTTTTGAATGTCTATTAATTCCTTGTCCAAAGATTTCCTTTTATTATTATACCATCTGACACTTTGTCCATATAAATATGATTTTAGAGCATCCCAAATGTGAATAATGGAAACGTCAGGTGTATTGTTTCCCTTGTGGGAAATGTTCGCTCTGTAGGTTTATTATCAAGAACAATAGCACCAACACCTTAGGTGTTGAGCTGAACGCAAAATGTATGTTTTATGCGACTTGTACCACCAGAAATGTTGTATATTTAGCTACCTGTAATTTCTGCCAATGTTACCATGTGGGTTTAACATCACGCAGATTAAGAGATAGAATCTATAATCATATTTATGAAATAAGAAAGAATAGCAATACTAACGCATTGGCGATACATTGTAATGGTAATCCCAAACATAACTTTGCCTTTCAGGTGCTTCAAGTAGTTAATGCGAACAGAAGGGAAGGTGACTCTAATAATACCTTAGAAACCTTTGAGCTCAGGTGGATTTTACAGCTAAAGGCCCACATACCACCAGGCTTAAATACAGTTGTTAATATTCGACCTGTTTTGTCAGGTCCCACCTGACTCTGTTCTGCCACCATCATTGTACGGTCTTCCTTATGTATTAATGCTAGTATAGTATTAGTTAAAATGTTGAAGTGAATGTTTGTTGAGTATGACTATATCTATGAATTAGAAATGGGAACCACTAGCCTTCATTCTACATGCTTTTGGTTATCTTGATTTTATCAGTCTTATTGTGCCTAACATCTAACTAAATAGATTCACATCATACTCTTATATTTTCATACTCTCAATGTCCTATTTTATGAATATCTGGTTATTCAGTCACTATTAGCAATATTATTATAATATTGCTCTGTCACCTTCTATAATATAGTTACTGTTTCTATTTTATTGTTGGAGATTTTTCCTTATATTTGTACCCTTTGGTGATTTTGCCCATTAATCTCTATAATTGTCAATTATTTATAATATTGTTGCAGAGCCCTCCTGCTGTTTTGTTAACTGGTTTTTTGAATAACATCACAGTCCCATTAATTTAAATATATAGATCCTATATGGGTTTGTATATATCCTAATCTGAGTGAGAATCTTCTATAGTGAATATTTCTGGATATATTTCTCTGCCTAGACATGGCTAAATGTTTTGATATGTTCAATGTAAATTAATAATTTTTTGAACGACGCTTTATGTCCATCTGTTTTATATTAAATTTATGCCTGATTAGCTATTGGTTTATGCTTTATGCTTATGCGCTTAATGTAGTAATCTATATGCCGGAGGTATGTTTTTCCTATTCCTTAGAAATAAAAAAGTAAAAAAGTAAAAAACCAGCATCTCCTTGACATATTATTTTATGCATGTTAGCCACCAATTTGTGTATTTGCCATAGCGGAATTTGGCATATCATAATATGATAGAAGTATATTTTCTAATATTTAAATATGGAAATGAAATATTAATAATAAATTACAATAAGATGGAATAATAATAGAATCATTTAATATATTTTTCGTATTATTATTACTATTATCATTATTATCATTATTATTTTTATTATAATAAGGTATTTTATATTTAACAATAATTAATGTGAGTTCTTATTTTTATTTTTATTTTTAGTTAATATAGATTATATACATAGTATTATTTTTATGTTGCTACTGTTCAAGTTTTGAACATATGAATTTTTTGATTGATATATATTGTCGGTTTTACTTATGTATGTTTTTACATATATATTTTATTGCGTTTTTTGTATGTTTATTTCTTATATTTGCGACATGTTGCATAAGCATTATTGAGCTAAATGAAAATGGTCTTACACTTTTGCAATGCTGTCATTACCTTCTTCTGGTGTTTTTATATAAGTATTTTGGCTATATTCTTAGCCTTTTATGGGCAGCACTTCCTGATACATGGATTTTTTGAGTCAAAGGCTCCTAGACCTTAATTGTCTGATTTACAGAATCAAGTATCACTGGTAACTTTAGCATTAGATTTTCGAATATGGGCATAGCTTCCTGTGAGCCGCACTGAAAGTTTCACCGAGTATCTAGATGATTACGGCATGAATATTTTTATGCCTTTTGGTTTATGCTATGATATTTACCCAATGATTATTAACATCATTCATATCTACAATTTTGCATTTGATGTGTCTTTTGAATGATGATAAGGTTGTTTTATGTTTAAATGTGCCAGTTTGTTTGTGATGTCAACTGTGAATTTTTATTTTATACTAACTAGCACCTTGATTGCTTAATTAATGATTGTTCTAATGATCTAATTGTAAGGTAATGCATTTGGTATAAAAGTGCTCATTTGGCTTTGTAATTTATAACCTGAGGAAGCGCAATTTACATTGCGTGAAAGCGCTATTCTTTTGATCTACAATAAATTCCTTTTAAATTTTTCATCTTCGTGGTGGTTTCTACATTTCTTCAGTTTTTGTTCCTCGACCCTTGATGTTTGGAACCTTTGGATGATCGGTCTCTGCCTATTGCTGTTGGTACTCATCGTTTTGCTATTGACCGGTCTTCACACGATGGAAACACAAAATATTGAGCTGGATTACAATCCAGCACAGGTGATGGTGACTGGAGACTGGAACTCTATTTTTTATCAGAAAGATAATCCTTTATTGCATATGGACATTAACAGCGAGGTAAATACCAGCCCATCTACGACAAATGACAATCTATATGAGTTCTTTGGAAGTTTGAGAACTCTTGAAAATGATTTGTACCGTTTGTATAGACTGGTTTGGCAACGAAGGCATTTGCAAGCATGCCAGCATTATAAAGTTATCCCCCGCGGCATGCGTGTTTTGTGCATGCCGACTTATGGGGATAGCCAACCTGAGTTATTGCGGCAGTGGCAGAAGTTGAACATAGATTTCGGCAATAAATATATCCAGCTATTGCTTGAGCATTTTGCACCTATCGAAGCGGAGCTACTTACCAAGGTAGAGGAACATTATAATTCTATTACCACTGCATATCAAACAGATTTCTGTAATTCAAAAATTAAGGCAATGAATAGACAGTTGTCTCTCTACAGTGATAAACTAGAACAGATTAAAATGAAGAAGTTGAAGCGTGATTGTGAGGACTTTTCTCTCGATTTGGTTCCAGTAATAAAGCCAATAAACCAGAATCTGAAACACTAGCCTCAACATCTAGTGCTGTGACTATTAATAGTACGACTGTGCAACATAATTTGATTGACAATAGTTTGCATTCAAATGAGGCTACCAATGACATTTCTACTCCATCGGATACACCATTAGCTTCACTACCCTGCAACCAGCAGGGTCTTATACAGCACAATACGTTGGGAGCCAAGTCTAAAGCAGTGGGGCTGAGTAATAAATTTATGGCGCCATTACCTTTGAATTTTCCCCTACCCTACAAGGAAGCGGTTCGTGTCCGCTCCACCAGTCGGGGAAGGGGGAAAAGGAAATTGTCCGGGGAGATGATAGAACAACGAAGAAGAGCGAAGAAATAACTGATATAAATTGTCTTTTTTTCAACCTGTCAACCAAAACCTTTACAGTGACGGAAGAAGGCATTTTGAATAGAGGGTTATCCTTTATTCCTTCAAGGCGCAGTGTCGTTTCTGACACTTTAATAAGTCTTCGCAAATTCTGTAGAAAGCTCTCCCTTAAAGTACTATTTAAAGATAGTACTTCTAATTTACCAATTTATTTTGGTGAAGATGTCGTTTGTAGAAAGAAGAGTGTGTTTATACCTCCGCTTGTTCACACTGTTGACATCTTTTTGAGAACTTGCGAACTTGACTATTATTCATATTATGATAAGCATAATAAAAAGGACAACTTCTTTAATTTGAATGTATTGGAGATGTCTGAATTGAGAAATATGTGTAATGACCCTAGTCTTGTTTTTAAGCCAGCAGATAAAGGTGGGGGCATAGTTGCGATGGATACCTCGTTCTATCGACAACTTATGTTAGCTATGCTAAAAAATGATAAAGCTTACAAACTGATAGAGAAATCACAAGTAGCCACCATCGTACGCTATGTCTCTGACACCTTATATGACATGCTTATGACTCGGTCAATTGATAAATCCCTTTATGACTACCTGACAATAGAGTTTCCGTTGATACCCATTATTAAAGGCTTACCTAAGCTACATAAGGGTAAGGATCCACCTCCAGTACGGCCTATTGTATCAGGTGACCATTGGGTAACACAAAACATATCGCTATACATTCAAACGAAATTAGGACCCTATGTCAAGAAAGTACCAACTATATTATTAGACTCTTATAGTCTACTGGATGATTTGAAATCAGATTTAGTGAAAGAGAATATTCAACCAGACACTATACTAGTAACTTTGGACATTGAAAGTCTTTTTACAAATATTCCTAATGAATATGGTATAAATGCAATAAGAACACATATGACAGAGCTTAAGGTGGATAACATTGATGTGATGAATATATGCTGTATGTTAGACCTGGTTCTTAACAACAACATTTTTCTTTATGAAGAACAGGTATATGCACAAACATGGGGGGTGGCCATGGGCACCCCCTGTGCTAATGCATATGCTAATCTTGTTGTTTTAGAGTGGGAAAAAGAATTTTTATTCAATGATCCTAGATTTAAACATGTCGCTTTATATAAACGTTTTATTGACGACATATTAATCTTATGGAATGGTGGTGAAGCCACCTTGATTGAATTTATTAGCTATATGAATAGTACCACCTCTTTCTTTCACTTTACTTGTGAATCGTCCAGATTTACCATTGATTTTTTGGACCTTACGATCAAGAAAAATACTGAATGTGAGTTAGTAACCACTCTTCACAGAAAAAGCTGTTGGAAGAATGGCATACTTCACTTTAACAGCTTACATCCACGCCACATTTTTATTAATGTGGTGAGGAATCAGTTTAATAGAATTTTGAAAATATGCAGTGATTATTCTGATGCGTTAAAGTTGCTTGATACCCAGAAGGATTATTTCCTAGTTAGGGGTTATCCCTTGAAACTAGTAGATGATGTGTTGAACTCTATTTTATATAACATGATACCCCAACAAACATCCCTTAGACATAGAATGAAGAGAAGCTTTTCACATAGAATACAATATGATATTAAATATACAAGTGACATTCTACCTTTAACCAATATAGTAAAAAATAATTGGAAAATTTTATTATCAGATATGTCCGTAGCAGAATTGATTGATGATAAACCCTCTTTCAGATATATGAATTGTCTGAATCTGAAGAGATTATTATGTAATGAAAAGCTTAATGTCACACCTATTGACATCAGGTCTCAGTGGAAAACAGGAACTTTCCCTTGTGGGAAATGTTCGCTCTGTAGGTTTATTATCAAGAACAATAGCACTAATACGTTAGGTATTGAGCTGAACGCAAAATGTATGTTTTATGCGACTTGTACCACCAGAAATGTTGTATATTTAGCTACCTGTAATTTCTGTCAATGTTACTATGTGGGTTTAACATCACGCAGGTTAAGAGATAGAATCTATAACCATATTTATGAAATAAGAAAGAATAGCAATACTAACGCATTGGCGATACATTGTAATGGTAATCCCAAACATAACTTTGCCTTTCAGGTGCTTCAAGTAGTTAATGCGAACAGAAGGGAAGGTGACTCTAATAATACCTTAGAAACCTTTGAGCTCAGGTGGATTTTACAGCTAAAGGCCCATATACCACCAGGCTTAAATACAGTTGTTAATATTCGGCCTGTTTTGTCAGGTCCTACCTGACTCTGTTCTGCCACCATCATTGTACGGTCTTCCTTATGTATTAATGCTAGTATAGTATTAGTTAAAATGTTGAAGTGAATGTTTGTTGAGTATGACTATATCTATGAATTAGAAATGGGAACCACTAGCCTTCATTCTACATGCTTTTGGTTATCTTGATTTTATCAGTCTTATTGTGCCTAACATCTAACTAAATAGATTCACATCATACTCTTATATTTTCATACTCTCAATGTCCTATTTTATGAATATCTGGTTATTCAGTCACTATTAGCAATATTATTATAATATTGCTCTGTCACCTTGTATAATATAGTTACTGTTTCTATTTTATTGTTGGAGATTTTTTCCTTATATTTGTACCCTTTGGTGATTTTGCCCATTGCGAATCTCTATAATTGTCAATTATTTATAATATTGTTGCAGAGCCCTCCTGCTGTTTTGTTAACTGGTTTTTTGAATAATATCACAGTCCCATTAATTTAAATATATAGATCCTATATGGGTTTGTATATATCCTAATCTGAGTGAGAATCTTCTATAGTGAATATTTCTGGATATATTTCTCTGCCTAGACATGGCTAAATGTTTTTGATATGTTCAATGTAAATTAATAATTTTTTGGAACGACGCTTTATGTCCATCTGTTTTATATTAAATTTATGCCTGATTAGCTATTGGCTTATGCGCTTAATGTAGCGTAATCTATATGCCGGAGGTATGTTTTTCCTATTCCTTAGAAATAAAAAAGTAAAAAAGTAAAAAACCAGCATCTCCTTGACATATTATTTTATGCATGTTAGCCACCAATTTGTGTATTTGCCATAGCGGAATTTGGCATATCATAATATGATAGAAGTATATTTTCTAATATTTAAATATGGAAATGAAATATTAATAATAAATTACAATAAGATGGAATAATAATAGAATCATTTAATATATTTTTCGTATTATTATTACTATTATCATTATTATCATTATTATTTTTATTATAATAAGGTATTTTATATTTAACAATAATTAATGTGAGTTCTTATTTTTATTTTTATTTTTAGTTAATATAGATTATATACATAGTATTATTTTTATGTTGCTACTGTTCAAGTTTTGAACATATGAATTTTTTGATTGATATATATTGTCGGTTTTACTTATGTATGTTTTTACATATATATTTTATTGCGTTTTTTGTATGTTTATTTCTTATATTTGCGACATGTTGCATAAGCATTATTGAGCTAAATGAAAATGGTCTTACACTTTTGCAATGCTGTCATTACCTTCTTCTGGTGTTTTTATATAAGTATTTTGGCTATATTCTTAGCCTTTTATGGGCAGCACTTCCTGATACATGGATTTTTTGAGTCAAAGGCTCCTAGACCTTAATTGTCTGATTACGCTTATTACAGAATCAAGTATCACTGGTAACTTTAGCATTAGATTTTCCGAATATGGGCATAGCTTCCTGTGAGCGTACACTGAAAGTTTCACCGAGTATCTAGATGATTACGGCATGAATATTTTTATGCCTTTTGGTTTATGCTATGATATTTACCCAATGATTATTAACATCATTCATATCTACAATTTTGCATTTGATGTGTCTTTTGAATGATGATAAGGTTGTTTTATGTTTAAATGTGCCAGTTTGTTTGTGATGTCAACTGTGAATTTTTATTTTATACTAACTAGCACCTTGATTGCTTAATTAATGATTGTTCTAATGATCTAATTGTAAGGTAATGCATTTGGTATAAAAGTGCTCATTTGGCTTTGTAATTTATAACCTGAGGAAGCGCAATTTACATTGCGTGAAAGCGCTTGTTCTTTTTGATCTACAATAAATTCCTTTTAAATTTTTCATCTTCGTGGTGGTTTCTACATTTCTTCAGTTTTTGTGTATTGTTTAAGTCTAAGAAATGTTGCACCTCTGTAAGTATATAATCTTTATAATCCTTTAGTTGAGTTAAGTATGCTGGTATTCTTTTGATCTGAAAATTATAAGTACTATTTACCATAAATTCAAAGACAATTGAATTATGATCTGATATAGGACATGAAATGATCTTAGAATTAATTAAGTCTGTTACCAGTTGGTTAGAAATAAAGACTCTATCTATTCTTGAATAAGTTTTATGTCTATTAGAAAAAAAAAGTGTATGGTAATGATTTAGAATCTGTCTGATTATTAATATCATTCAAATGATATAAATTAATGAAATCCTTTAAATGTTTTGCATTAGATGTGATTTTCCTTTTTCCTATAGTAGTAGTATCTTTTTCATGCAGAATACAGTTAAAATCTCCTGCTAAAATAACATCTCCTATAGAAAATGATATAATCTTATTGAGATGGTGTTTCACTGTATTAGTGCCAATTCCTGGTATCCAGTATACATTAATTAATGTATATATTTTCCCATTAATCTGTATTGTAACCATACAGAACATTCCTTTATCATCTTTATAAGACTTAATAATTTTAGGTATGGGCATATTTTTTTTCCATAAGATAGCCACTCCTCTTTTTTTTCTGTGTGTGTTCTGACCTAACCAAGACTGTATATTTATTAGTGGCTAATTTATCTATATCTTTTTTCAGGAGATGTGTTTCTTGAAGGAATATTAAATTGACTCTATGCAGATTAATGTATCTCATTAAACTTGCCCTTTTACATGGGTTATTCAATCTATTAATGTTTAAAGAAATTCCTTTTAAAGTTACCATTTAACTTTTATAAACATATAAATCTTATAATCAGAGTAACATTTACTAAAATAAGTATTATTATGTCTCCTCCTTTAGGTGTTCTATTAATTATAGCTGTAATTAATGAAAATCTTATGGAATTTTGTGTAATTCTAACTTTTGTTTGTAGTGACAATGAATTTATAAAATGTGATGTGGATGTCAAAACTATATACACATGATAATAATCAGGTGAAAATATTGTTTGGATTAAACAATGCATCCAGCCTGGAGTTAAGAACTCCAACTTTGAGTAGCAAATACCACTCAAGTTATCCCCCTATCCTAAGCAGCAGTACTCCAGCTGCCACCGAATTAATTCAATACTAACTATTATTAACTAAAGTTAACCTCATTTAATTTGATTATCTATTATAGCAAGGCTTAAACAATTTATATAACAGCTTCATATAATCATATAAAACATTTATAATCAACTAATATTGCTATGTACATCTATTCTATTTAATAAATTCATAATCATAATAGCATTCTAACAATCTTGAAAGTGGGAGCAGAGAAGAGAGAGAGAAAAAAAAAAGAATACTCATATGGTAGTTTAATAAAAATTTGTAATAATAAGTTCTTATTATATGTTTATGCTCATTTGAATTCAATAACATTTGTTATCTCAGGCTATTATGACTCAGACAATACTTACATTAGGGTATTCCCATTTTCTGTCATAGTAGTACTGTTAGTAGCTTTAAAACTTTAAATTACATGCACTAGAAACTTCCTTCTTATACTTATTCTTACCATTTAAATAAAATGATTATTCACTATATATAAGTTAAAAGAACATACCACACAGCAATATTGATCCCTAGTTATACATAAATCATTGTGATGAAAGCCATCTGTAGCTTATATATCTGCACTGCAGCTTTAAAATGTATCACATGACATTTTCTTCTGAAATATAATCATAATAATTCACATACTTGTCTTTTAGTCAAGGCAAATGCATTATAACATTATATATCTTTAAATCATAAGCATCTATATGCATTAAAGTGCAGCAGTCATATAAGCTTTCAAAGACATATGTGCATGAGTTTTACCTTCTATGCCTTCTGAATTATCTCATTTGTTTACTATGGCATATTAAGTCATTTAGAATCATTATAACTTTTATATTTTATAAGTTATATCTTAAATAAGTAAATTATTATAAAGAAAAACTCACATTTTGTTGTCATAAAGTTCGTTTTTCATCACAATACCGCATTTACAGCAGTTCTACTTCCTGAAACAGTTTACTTCTTGAATTTGCGATGAGTCTGTGTGAAATCAGCGGTCAAAGTTCAAAATGGCTGCTTTCAGCTTCTCTGCGTGTTTTCTGGATGTTGAAGCTTTTAAAACGACTTGAGGACACTATTCATGAGGATACCCACAACCCAAATTGTCTCCCATAACATTCTGGCGGGAATTTTAATAAAAGTAAGTGACAGACATTCATTTTGTAGTACAAATGGATCTATGCAGTGTAAAACCTTCTCGAAGCACTTCACAAGTCATTGCAGTCTCTATGGCAGTGAAACCAAGCCTTCAATTGTTTAACATAAACATAACTTATTTTTATATTCCCCATTTCATTTTCTCATTCAGAGTTTGTTACATACACATATCATTATTATCAGAACCTTATTACCTTATAAGTAAGAGAGAAAAAAAAAAAAAAAAAAAAGTACCTACAAAGATATTTACTTGCTGTTTGTTTTAATAAAGTAAAACCTGAGACATATTACTTTCAACTGCTTTTAGTTCTAGTCAACTGCAGTTATATCATGACATATTATTTGATATCATGTATTTAAGCAATTTAGTCATGGTATAATATATAGCAGTAATATTTAAACAGCATAAATAATTTTAAAGAGATAATAGATTATTTTCCCCTTATTTCCTTCTTTTCATCCTTCCACTCTCCCTGCCCTCCCCCACCCTTCTCTAAATGTTTAGTTTAAAGAGAATGCCATTATTTAAAACAAGAAGAGAAAGGAAATGTATCAAATTACTAACCTTAGGTCTCTTTGTCACAAAAGAGAAACAAATGATTCATATCAGGTTATTTGTTCCTCAGGAAGTTTGATTATTTATAAAACAAAATTCAGTTCTTGCACATTGAAATAACTTTGAACAAATCATTAAGATATTTGTGGTTTTCTTGTAAATGTAGTAACTGTAATTAAAGAGTTCAAAGAAATATAGAACATGTCATTTGTATTTTAGTCTTTTTTGTTTCTCTGATGTCTTCCAAGAAGTTCCTGTTGCCATTCTCTTTAACGAAGGACTTGCCCATTCCATATCCTCTATTTTATCTAATATTTTATTTTTTTTAATATACAGCAAAGCAGAGTCCAAGTCTTCAAAAATTCTAGGGCCATCAGGTAAAAAGATTTTTAGTTTGGAAGGAAATAAAAGATGAGTTTTGAACTGTGCTTTCTTAAGCTCTCTTATTAATGGTAAAAAGACCTTTCTTTTTGATATTACCAAAGAAGACTAGTCATTGTCAAAGCGTGCAGTTGCTTCATTTATTTTTATAGGTGCTTTAGCCCATGCAGATTTTAATACCATCTCCTTGTCATAAGATGATAAAAATCTTACAATAACTGATCTAGCATACTTTTTATTTATATTAGAATTAGATAAAGACCTATGGGCTCTTTCAATACCAAAAGAAAATGCCTCTGACAGATCTAAAGTTTTGGGAAGCCAAGTATTTAAAAAAGATGTAATGTTATTACCTTCTATATTTTCTGGCAGTCCAAAAATCCTTATATTATTGTGTCTGGATCTGTTTTCCAAGTCATCTAGTTTGGATTGAAGGTGTGTGTTTTGTTTCAATAAGAATTCAATGTTTATTTCTTCTTCCTTAATTCTGTTGTCCATATCATTAAGTGTCTCTTCTATACCTGTAATCTGAGCTTTCTGATGTTGTAGATCTTGGTGTATTACATCCATTTGTTTTGTGGTTTTCTCTATAAAGTTATCAATTTTAACATCCAGTCTGTCCATTTTAGTTGTTAGTTGCTGAATAGTTGATAGTAAAGTCTGAAGCTCTTTCTTAATGCTGGAATCCTGGCTGTTAGCCTTGCTGGAACTCATTCTGAACAGAAGTGATGAGAGAGAAATTTCCAAAAAGATTTCTGACAGGAAAATTAGTTACATTTTCTTTCTTTTTTAGATATTATTCAAGATACTGATATTCCAAACGTTATTAGAAAGGAAATTATTCCATTAGTTGAATTTTGAAGTAATAATTTCCTGTTAATGTAGTTATGTTGGTGGAGCTGAAGAAATCTGCTGCTATCCTGTGTTCATCCTTGGCCACGCCCCAGCATGCATTTTTCTGAAGGTTATGAAGTCTGAAACTCAGTGTGTCATTATTTAGTGACTTCATTCCTAAATGATTTGACAAAAAGCCACAAATTTTATGAGGAACAAACCAAAAATAAGAAGCAAAAATCTCTTCATTCTGCAAAAATCTGGACAGTTGAGAGGTATAGTTCAGCCGGGGATATCTGAGTTTGCTGCCCTTTCTCCCCCTCACAAAATCATAGTCGAATGGAGTCCCCACCCCACAGCCATTCAAATGAACCATTACTTGGCTATTTCACCCCATTTACCATAAACACTAACTGGGAAAAGCCGAAAAACAAAAACCATAAACACTAATGTGCATACTGCTTTACTTCTGTGATGATTTGGACTTCATTTGAAAGTTTTATTTTGCATTTTACAGCGCAAACACTAATAGATATCATATCTGGTAAACAAAGCAATGCAGTCTCACAATGAAAACAGACATAGCATTAAAACTTCTCTGCCCTTGAAAACTCACATTCACTGAAACAGCATTGAAACCCACATTCAAAGAAAATACATTTTGCCAGTGGCAGATTAACTTTGGGTTTGGGCTGTTTTCAAATCACAGCCCCCTTGCACACGAAACATACACATGCTCTTTCATACACCTTCCTGATTGTCAATAGTAGATCCAAACAGGAGTCACCACACGGAAAAATCAAATAAAACTTTCTTTATTTTTCCATAAAAACTGCACAAGCGCTTTCGCGTAGGTTAGCTACGCTTCATCAGGTGTAAATATTGAAAGCAAATGAACCATCTTTATACATGGCTTTTAGGCGGGAAAAACCAGGTGATCAATTAACAATTAAAACACAATTGAAACAATTAATGTTTTGCTTAAAGCGGCAAAACCCTAACATTAAAAAATAGTATAAACAACATTTCAAAATCATTCAGTGGTAAAAACATCCAGTGCTCTATTAATGCAATATATTTAGTGTATAGCGCACAGATGATAATATCATAAAAGACAAATACATCACAAATAATGAATTAAAGCCAGTTAATACTAGCTTACAGTTTGTTGCCACACTCTTCTATAGAATGCACTCTGATGTTATTACAAACTCATGACCTAATAATGTTGTATTCATCTGACAGGGAACATATATTAACAGATTAAAGTTGTTTAACTTTTAAAGCCGGCGAGACCATCTTTTTAAAACTAAATCACTAGACCACATAAAGTCTACATGGCATAAAGATATATAAAATGCCTCATTAGAACATTACTGATAAAATATATATATAACAAAAGATCCCTCAGATCAACTCGAAACTGTCACCAAACCCACCTTCAGATCTTAAATTTTTAAAAACCAGACATCATCCATCAATCTTACTACCGCATAAGGTCCCTAGCATCCGACAACCTTATCAAGTAGTAATAAAAGATCTAGAAGCAAAAACTGAAACATAATAAATATAATAAATGTAATAGCTAGACTGTTCTCTTTATGAACATCATTCTTACTTCCCAGCTTTACATAAGGAAAGAAGCGAGAACTCCAAGTTCAAAAACATTCATATATGGGAACGCCCCACATCCAAACTTGGAATCCACACACCTCAAACCTTCCTAATGTCTGTCACTCCCATACCTAGCTGCATAACAAAATTCGAGATGACCAAACCTGGCGAGTAAACAACTGCCTTATCGTAACTTATTAAAAAAGATGTTATTCGCCAGATAGCTGAAATGATTAAAAACGCCCTCAATGACAGAATAAAATAGCGTTTAAACGTCTAGCAGCGTCTCTTTTTGCCAGTAACATCACAGATGACCAACCAACACTTGTAAAACTATTAACAAGTGAAATATATCTAATAAACTTAAAATATGACCAGAATCCATGGTAATAAAAACTACTCACCATATGATGCTTCAGCCTTGACTTCTAAACATTCCCCACATGCAAAACAAACCACGCAAAACAAGGCAAGACATGAGCAATCTAAGTCAGAGATGTTCGTACTCGTGTCAGAAGTACTGACAGTCAAAATCGATTGCTCATATCTCTGATGCTCTCAGAGCCTCTGTCTCTACCACATGCTGCTACAACAGACTCTGTGGCAACAAAGTCTAAAAAATAAATAAATTCTAACCCTGTCTGAGCCCATTGAGAATATTTAAACTACTAAATAATAAAATAATAAGCTACGCACAATACCTAAAACAAATTGGTATACGAAGTCTATTTCAAACAGACATAAACCTGGTTCAGAACAGTACAGATAACTATTCACTGAAAACACAATATTCTACTATTAAATTATGAACAAACCATCTAAAATTGCAAGATAAATAACAAGTCCACCTAGATCAAAACATCAGTAAACAAATAACCTCTAGAAAATATCCTTAGTATGTAGGAAATTAAATCATCATAACTATCAAGTAAAAATAAAAATAAAAATGATAATATTATCAAAATTTATGTTAAATTAATAACAATACTAAAATTATATATTAATTTATTTAAGCTGAACTGCAGGTTGCATATGTGTTAAATGGTCAATACTTCTTTCGATTATCCAATACAGGTTTAATGGAAACTGAATAATTAATACCTGGGGGTGTATGTGCCCTTAAGATAAAAATCCATTTTAGTTCCCTAATGGCCAACTGGTTATTGTTATCACCTGCTCTAAGGCTCAATGGCAACATTTCCAAAACTTTGAAACCAAAGGTATGACTGGGGTGTTCCATAACATGTTTAGCTAAGGCATTAGAAACTTTTTCTTTCCTTATGTCATAACAGTGGTTGTAAACCCTGTCTCGTAGCCGTCTCTTGGTTAGACCAACGTAAAATGCGTCACAAGAAACACACGTAGCTAAGTATATCAAATTGCTACTGTTACAATCACTGTAAAATCTAGGAATAAAGGAAAAAATGCCTGCAGGATGTATAAAACTAACCTTATTGGATATAAAAGGGCACATCGAACATCCACCACATGGGAAAGTGCCCAGTTTATCATGAACAATATTTTCAAATGGAGATGTATGCTCTGAACATAGAATTTCTTTCATATTCTGAGAAGTTCTGTATGTAAATCTAGGATGTTCACCTACTATAGTTTTTGTGAAGGTATCTGTAACCAATACGTTCCAGTTCCTAGTGATGATCTTATTCAAACTAAAACTGTCACTAGTAAAATTAGTGACATAGCTTAGTTTGTCAGTAAATTTACCTTTCACTGCGGAGCATTTGTTATTGCCCCCTGTGTTCCTGTCAACGGCTGTTCCACCAATATTATAATATTTGTCTATAAATCGCTGTTTACAATCCATAAACATTTTGGGGGGATAGCCCATTTCTCTAAACAATGCCTCTAAGGTATTTAATTCTCTCTCTAAATAGTCATTGCGCTGGCAGATTCTAAAAATTCTATGCATTTGACTAGATATTATACCTTCAAAGGTATACCTGGGATGCATGCTGCTAAAATGTAGCAGCGTATTTCTCCAGGTTGGCTTCCTATATAAAGATGTAATAATCTTATTTTCCTCAAACTCTAGTTGTAAATCCAAGAAATGTATCTTAACATGAGAGGTCTCTACTGTAAACCTTAAGAAAGGTGACGATTTCTCCAATTCATTAACAAATATAATGCATTCTGACACAGTTCCGTCCCATACAAAGAGGACGTCATCCACAAATCTTTTATAAACTCTCACTTTTTTAAAATCAGGATGTTTAAACAGATGTTCTCGTTCCCAGTTATACACAACCAAATTGGCATAACTGTTAGCACAGGGGGTTCCCATAGCAACCCCCCATTTCTGCAAATAAAGTTGATCCTGGAACAAAAAAACATTGTTACTGAGTATAACTACAAGGAGATAGTGTATAAGGATCATCCTATTGTTACTGTAACCAGATGAAGAAACCAAGATTTCATCAATTGCTTGAAGCCCTAACTCATTGGGGATGCAGGTGAACAGATTTTTAACATCCATTGTCACTAGTAACAAGGGTGTATCATTGCTTTTAAAATCATGTTCTTTCAAAAAATCAATTAACTGGTAAGAATCACTTAGAATATGTGGAATATGGTCTACTAGAGGTCTTAAGATACTTTCTATGAAAGAGGAGATGGTGCAGGTTACCCAGTTGTTACTTGAAACTATCGGTCTCATAGGTATCGGTCTAAGACCCTTATGTATTTTGGGTAAACCTTTTATCAAGGGAATAAGTGGATGTTCTATAAAGAGATATTCATACAGTTCACAGCTTATCTGTCCCCCCAGCAAAAGATCATATAAATCATCATGTACTGTTTTAATGATTTTCTGACATTTTACATTACTGATTCTCTCATAGACTGTATCTTCTGATAAAAGGTTCAACATAGCTAAATTATAGTCTAGAGAGTTCATTATAACTATAGCTCCACCTTTATCAGCTGGTTTGATAACGATGTCAGTATTTCTTTTTAGAGAAAGCAATGAATCTTGTTCTGCTCTAGACATGTTAAAAAAGCAACATCTTTTTTTATGTTGAGCAAACCAACTGTAGAAATCAGATTCACACATTTTTAAAAAACTTTCAACATTGTGTGGCATGTTGGGTATAAAACTGCTCTTTACTCTAAAGAAATGTTTAACTTCATTAGTGTTAACCGCATTGTTATTTTTAAACAAAACCTTGAGTGAAACATTGCGGCAAAACAGTCTTAAATCAACCAACACATTATTAAGGGAGCTGGTTTGAGAAGGTATAAAGTTAAGACCTTCCTGATTGTATTAAATTATATTCCTTGTACAATACAGTACAGTTTTAGAGGGTGTTTTAAATTTATTGTTTTGAAATTTTTCCAGTAAACAAACAATGAAGCAAAATGCATGCACCAGTAATGACAAAACTGCCCAATTCAGAACATTTCCATCATAAAAGTCTGCTCAAACTTCTACAGTCCACCAGTATCAGTACATATGCACAATCTCTGAAGAAGTAAAAGTCATCTAAATAATTCCACATTAAAGAGATCTCTAACTAATGAAGAGGTTGCTGTTAGCAAACAACTTTGTATTTCATTGTTTCATCTACAATTTACAAATAAAGTGCCTGCTACCCTTGAGGAATAAATTGCATATCTTACTTTTTTTTATTTTGCATTTGTTGACCTGGCTAGTCTAGCTGGATATATTTCCATTTTCAGTAGAGGCCCGGGGAGAAAAGCTCCACACAGATATACAAAGTATAAAATATTGTTACATGGTGAAAAAAAAGATTAAAAATCAAAAATAAAAACAGGTAGTTAATACATTCTTGAGATAAAAATACTAGAGAAACGTTAAAATAAAACAGTAAAGTTTAAGAGAGCTAGAACAGATATAATACAGTAAGAGTTATATACAATAGATAAAAACACTTGAGAAACAGTACAGAGAGCAGAATACAGCTTAAGATAGCTCAAAAACTGAATAGTAAGAGTTATGTACAATGGATCATATGAGATAGAATTATTTAAACACTAAGTTGATTAGAGTTTAGAAAGAGTCAGTCTTATTTACAAGTAAAAAGCATGTAGAAGTTTGGAAATATGGAAAGAAGAGGAAGAAAGAGGGGTGAAGAGGATGGTTAGTCAGGGTTACTACAAGGGCATAGCCAGTGCATTTGGAGGTGTTTTCTAAGTTTTTGTTTAAAGAGTGACAAGGATGTAGTTAGAGTTAGTTCAGTGGGTAGTAGGTTCCAGAGTTTTCCTGTTGTGTTGGTAAACAGAGAGTCACCAGCTGCATTATTAGACTTTGTTAAGATGGTAAGAAGTTTGCTCGAAGAACGCAGATAGTTCAGATTATTATATGGGACTATGAGTTTTGAGAGTATAGGGGTATTACTGGGTTGGTAAAATATCTTGTGGGCAATTGTGAGTTGGGGGATAATCAGATGGTTTTGGAATTCAAGCCAATTTAGTTGTTTCAGATTTGAACAGTGATTGGTTCTGAAGGGATTGCCAGTAGCAAATCTAGCAATGTTATTATAGGAGGTTATTAATTTGTTAAGGTTGGTTTTCTTAAGGTTGGTAAATATAGGTGAAGCATATAGGAGGGTTGAGATTAGATGGGAATGAACAATCTTGACTCTGGCTGCCGAAGTTAAGAAGGGTTTTATTCTGTATAGGGAGCCTATTTTTCTGTTTACTGTTTTAATGGTATTGTTTATATGGTAATCAAATGAGAGATTATTATCAATGGTTATTCCTAGAAGTTTAGTGGTAGTGTCAGGGAGAATAACAGTACCATTATTTGAAGAGATAGAGAAGTCTAAAGGGAAGACCTAGTAGTGGGTGTAAAGAGAAGGAGTTTTGTTTTTTTAGCATTAAGAAGGAGACAGCGTTTGGAAAACCATGTTTCTACAGTGTTGAAAACATCTTGAGTAAGAGAATATAGTTCAGATGGCGAGGTTGATGAGCATATTAGTGTGGAGTCATCTGTATATTGAATACAAGTGGCTTGTGGAATTGCTACATGGAGATCATTAATAAATAAGGAGAAGAGAAGTGGTCCAAGAATAGAGCCCTGAGGGACCCCAATAGTAACAGGTAAAAAGGATGAGACTTGATTTTTCCAGAGGACTGCTTGTTGTCTATTGCTGAGGTATGATGTGAACCACTTTAAGGCTAGAGAATCAAAGGAGAGAGAATTCAGAATATTGATTAAGAGGGTATGGTTAACCATGTCGAAAGCTTTAGAGAGGTCAATGAAGAGTGCAGATGAGAGAAGGTTTTTGTTACGGTTTCTATTGATGGTATCTGTGAAGGATAGAAGAGCAGTAGTGGTACTATGAGATGGTCTAAAGCCATGTTGACAGTGTGCTATTAGGTTGTGTTGAGAGAGATGGGATAGAAGTTGTTTCTGAATGCATTTTTCCATAATTTTTGCTAGGGGTGATAAAAGAGCAATTGGCCGATAGTTAGAGTAATCATTGGAGTTCCCGCCTTTATGTAAGGGGATAATGTGGGAGATTTTCCAAATATCTGGGATGGTACCTTCTTGGATTGTCCTATTTATAAGGATAGATATAGGGTAAGCAATTTCCTTAGCTGCTTTTTGGAGAAATTGGGAAGGAAGTTGGTCAGCAGATGGAGTACATGGTTTAAGTTTTAGAATAAGTTTGAAGATGAGAGAAGTAGAGATGGGTTGTAGTTTGAATTTCGAGAAAGAGTGGGGTAAGTCGATGGGAATGCTGGAGTTTTCTGAGATAAGTTGAGTAGCTAGAGATTGTATAGTGTCAGTAAAGAAAGAGTTGAAGGTATTGGCAGTTAGATGGGGAGTATTTGGATTTGCATCAAGTGGGGTGGGTGTTCGGGAGTTACCTGGGGAAAGGAGCTTATTAATGCAAGAACAGAACTGTTGGGGATTATTTTGATGAGTTTGCTGAAGTTTACAATAGCAGTTTTTGTATCTGTAAGTATAGCTTTTTTGTGCTGTTTCTAAGTTGTCTAAAGTATAGGTGATCAGAGCTATTTCTATAGGTTCTCCATTTAGCCCAGACTTTGTTCCTAAGTAGAATTTGATTGCTAGTTTCATTAGAAATCCATGGGGATGGGTTAGACTTCATTCTGATAGAACGTTTGGGAGCATGCTTATCCAGGATAGATAAGAAAGCAGTGTTAAAATACTGTACTGCCTCTTCAAGTGGGAGGGACTTTAATGGGTTCCAGTTGCATGCTTTAAGGTCAGTTTGAAATAATTCTGCCTTAAAGTGTTTGGTAGAGCGTGCTGTTCTAATGGTAGGGAGGTTTGGGAAGTCTTTCTTTTCTCTAGTAATGTAGGTCAAGGAATGATCACTTACATCATCAGGCAGGGTTCCTATTTTGTAAGATTGTTTCACTTTGTTTATGAGAATCCAGTCTAATGTACTCTCTTTTTTGTTAGGTTTGTTAATCCTGGTTGTAGAGGTTATAGTTTGGGTAAATCCATGGAGGTTAATATGAGAGGTAGGATTTTCAGCACTAACACTTTTCCAGTCCATGTTAAAGTCACCTAGTATTATAGTTTCTTGGGGGTAAGTAGAAGACATCCAGCTAAGAAATGCCTCAATTGTAGTGATATTATTTCCGGGTGGTATATAAATGCAGATAATATATAAAGATTGGTTTATGTTGATTTGAAGCTTAGTAATGAGGATTTCTGCGTTGCTATCTTGGGTTGCATTAGATGGGAGGGTAGAGATATGAAGTCCATTTTTAAATAGAATTGCTACTCCACCACCTTTAAGTTTTGTTCGGTTTTGTCTCACTATATTATAGCCTTAGGGAGTAATTTCATTATCTATAGTTTCTGGTTTCAACCAAGTCTCAGTAAGGCAGAGGATATCAAAGGAGTGAATATCTAAGAGGGCATGAAGGTGCGCTACTTTATTATTGATGCTTTGGATATTAAGATGCCCTATTCGAAGAGAGCTATTGAGATTGGGGTGAGTTGTTTGGATTGTAGGGTTGGTAGGGCCAGGGTTGGGGTGGACATCGCCATCTTTCAAGGTGGGATTATTTAGTTTTGTTCCTGAGTTGTATGTAAGGTAGGTTAACAGTTTCGATTTTTTTTCTAAGGGTAGGTTAAGTTTAATGTGGGAGAGTCTATGGTATTTGGGTAGTAGTAGATAACTGGGATTGAAAGTTATCTTAGCATGTCTATCAAAGGATATGCATGTGTAGATTGCAGTTTGTTTGTGGGAATGGTTAAGATGGAAATAGTGCAGTTTTTCAAGGGAGGTAAGAAGGTATGTTGAGATGAGAGTAGTCGAGAGTATGATTGTAAGTGTTAGCTTGGTGAGATTAGGGAGAGGCATCTTGGAGAAGTTTGTAAAATAAGAGTACAAGTGTAGGGATATAATAGGGAGAAAGATGTGAGGGGGAGGAAGATAAAGGAGTACAGGAAGAAAAAAGAGGGTGATATTGTATGGATGAGTTAAAAGTAGGAGGATATGATAGGGGTATTCTAAGGAGTGGCTTATTGAAAGTGATTGTTAAAGAGGTAGGGGTGTGGTTAGAGTTTGTGGGGAGGAGTGATGTATGGGATAGGTTGGACGTGAGAGAGGGTGTGGTAAGGGAGGTATAAGAGTAGGACCCCTGAGGGTGGGTGGGAATTGGGGGTAGGGTATGGGGAGTGGAGTGAGCCCATAGGGCGAACGGAGTGGGTTACAGCTGAGAGAGGCTGAGAGGCAATCAGTTATGGAGAGAGACTGAGTTCTACATGCACAGGAAAGGTAAGAGACAATATATAGTTCCTAAGTAGCAAAGAATACAAGGTGAACAAAGGTATAGCTGTGCTGGGGAGATAGTTACGTGAAACAGATTTAGAACAGAGAAAGAGGTATTTAGAGAAATTAACACAGGCAGGAAAGGAGGTTAATACAGAGGGAATAATTGAGGGGCCAGTAACAACAGTAGTGATAGTCAGAGGTAATGATAGTCAGAGGTATCTATGTAGTAATGCTCCCTGATTTACCTAGGATAATTCCCTTTTCAAGCAGGTATGAGATGGGGGTAAGTACATGAATAGAAAGTACAGGCACAGATAACAGAGTCTGGCTGCTCTACAGGGCTAGTTGGATTCTACAACCATTTAGAGAAGTTCAACAACCAGTGGGAGAAGGTATCCTAAGCCTGAGCTCCGCTGCTCTCTAGTGGATAATGCAGGGCAAGCACTAACTCAACTAGGATAGTAGGAGACGGGAGGAATAAGATAATAGAGAGATGGTAGGAGGGGAAGGTCCATGGGTGTGGTGGCCCTTACAAACTAGTTAACAATTTATAGCAGACTCCAGTAATTTAAAGTTAATGCACTCATGAGGTTATATTTAAACAAACATATACTGTAGGATAGCACCTACACTGTGAGGCTGAAATGTAGAGGGTCCAGGAAGATCCTGAAGGGCTTCCAAGTTGAGTTTCCTTACTATTCAGTAGGTTAATTAATTAGCCTTACAGGGATTCAAATGGAGGGACCGGCTGTGACTACACACAGGACTTAGAGGGGTCCACACAGCACCCGGAGAGCTAGGGAAGTTTGGCCAGAGCAGAGGGATTTTAAAAAAATGATAAGCTAGCAATATTGCAATAGGGAATGGATGGCAAACTGATAACAGATTCATAGTTACTAGGTATCTTCGCCAAAAAGGAGTGCAGCATCCACCCCCTTTGCACTGTACAGTATCAGCAATGCATCTATCTACTGTGGGAGAAGAACCCACAGCCTTCTGCATCAAAAGCAGGTATACTACCTGTTGTGCTATTAACAAGGCAAGCAGACTCAGCATAAGCAGCACTAAACTTTTGCTCCCCTGCAGCTCTTAGCTCCTTGTAAAATCTACTCACTCAGCTGTATCTCTGAACTTTGCAGCACAAAGAAATCTGGAAATAGCCAAAGTTTATTGTGGGGGGGGGACAAAAGCTCAAAAACCAGGGACACATTTTAAACATTGCTTGTATAATGTTGGAAAGTTGCTAGAATAAAATGCTGTTACCACCATACATTTCACTGCCAAGCCTTAAACCCAGGACTCTGTGCAAAACAGTCAGAACAACATACCACTATGCTAAATCAACTGTTTTGTGAAAGAGGAAGATGGAAACTTAAATGGCTACCATTTAGTGAATTCAGTTCTCACCATAGCACAGCTGTCAACCTCTTAGCACAAAACACCTGGACAAAGCCAATAATGGGTGAATACAGCCGCCAAACATTCCGTGAATTCAGTTCTCACCATAGCTCTCAATCTCTTAGCAAAAAACACCCGGACAAAGCCAGTAATGGGGAAATATAGCCCCCAAACATATTCAGTGAATTCAGTTCTTACCATAGCTTTCAACCTTAGCACAAAAAACCTGGATGAAGCTAATAATGGGGGAATACAGTCCCAAAAATAGGGACACATTTCAAATATCCATCTTATGCACTTAGAAAATTGCTAGAATAAACGCTTTCATGTTACCATGCACTTTCTGAAGAATATTACGTCTGATATTCAAATGTGTGTCATTTTTAACATTTGTTAACCAGGAAAGTCTGACTTGGAACAAAAGCTAATTTTTAGCAAAGGCCCAGGGAGAAACACATGTATTTGTAAGATGGGAGGACATTAGAGGAAACAAACACAGGTTGGGCATATAGACTCCACAGAGAAGGTAAGGCACCCCAGCCAAGAATCAAACCAGGGAACCTGTAGCTGTCAGGCAACAATGCTACCACTGCATCAATGCACTACTGGCTTTGTAAGGATACAAAATACAGAAACCACAGCTTGTATGAGGAATAGAACAAGTATGATGGAAAAATCTGCAATGTTTTTACAAATGGTGGTGGGTAGGGAATTCAGGCTCCTGTCACCTTGGGCTCAAGGTACAGGGTTCAAGCCTTATTCTCTACCCACCACCATGTAACAACTGGGGCATTACATGCACACACACCCACCTTACCTGTCCTCCATAAAACGGCCGATCCAAAAATCCTCCTGTTTGCAGCTAAGTCCTCCACAAAATGGCCACCAATCCACAAATCCTCTCCTGCAAAGTTTTTTTTTCAATTTTATTGTTTAATTTCATTATTCTACAGGTGGGGGTTGCAGTCCTGCAGTCCTATAGCATGAGCCACCCCTGAATAATATCCTTTGGGAAGTCATCCATCCCTGGTAACTATGATATTGACAACAGGCCCCTTAGAGTTAACCCAGTAGCCAGGGACTTAGGGTGACACATAGATAGTAATCTAGCCTTTGACCATCATCTGTCTACAGTAATGAGGAAATAATTCTATGATGCGCAACTTATAAACAAAGATATGACATCCAGTCTCAAGGAAGTAACTGTTTCACTGTATTCGGCATTCATCAGACCTATCATTGAGTACAATGACCCTTTAGTATGTACTTAACCAGGCATATCCAACAATTGGAACACTCATAGAGGTTCCTCAATAAAAGAATACAGGGTGTAAGTAAAATGTCCTACACAGACTACCTCAAGGCCCTTTCCCTGTATTCTGTCTCCTACAGGCTTTTGAGGGAAGATCTATGCCTGGCATACAGGGCATTGTCAGACCCCACTATGATGGACCTGTTGCATAACCACAAAACAAACATCATCATGAGAATTACCCATTCTAAAGACTTACACCTTACCTGTGATATAAATAGGACCTGCTGGTGAGACAGATATGTATCCCATAAACTACCCCGTCTATGGAACAGGCTTCCCATCCATGTGAAGTAGAGTTCTTCCCTAATCCAATTCAAGTGCAACTTGGACAATTGGATGGGAAATGGGAAATGAATCCCTGGTTTGGCACCTGTGTCTCTAATGGACACAGGCAACCTGTAAATGGTTCATCTCCCAAGCCTCTGCTTACACTTATTAAGGGTATCAGAACTTGTAAGAGATTTGGGATGCATGGCTAGGCTTAAAAAGGCCCTTGTGGTCGTTAGTCTAGTAAACACCTAAGAACCTATGTGCTGATAGCTACTTTTAAATACTGATAATGTCAAGCTCACAACCATCTTTTAACAAGTCAGCAAACTAATACATTAAGACCATTTTTATAAATGCATGTCAATTTAAACATGTTCAAGGTATACAGGATATGAACTTTTTGTCCTCATGTTTGTTTCTTTCCTGCAGCTGTTCCACTATCTACGCAACATTCATGTCACAACATATGTAAACGATACAATCTCTTTCAATGATGAAGGCTACTGTCCATTGTCATACTATATTAAAAACTGCCAAGTGTCAACAGATGGAAGGATTATGTGTGTAACAGTTGGAGTGTATGATCCTAGAAAAACAACTAACAGTACTTTGTCAATACAAAGCAGCATCATTTGGAATGGAGGCCATAAAGAAGTGAGCTATTATTTTGTAAATAATTTAAAGATGATTATATGAAATCCTCTCCTTTTTTCATACTGTGTATCAGGTATAATTAGGAACACTTTATAGCAGCAAAGAAGATAATAATCCACCACTGGCCACAGTACAAAAAGCAGGTTTAATGAATAAAAACTCTGGTGACTTGGCTCTCAGCCATCCAGGAGTAATACAAAATCACAGAATTTCACATCTCTTTATATAACACCAGTAAATGGATACAACAATCAATTATTCAATTACACAATAATTACTTCCAATTAATTTCCAAATTCAAACCTACAGGTGCCATAGTATTGAACTTTAAAATATAAATGAATAACATCACACATCTCACCAATTCTCTTAAAAACTTGTTCTAAAACAGAAACTTGTAACAAGGAATAATCACTATTATGCACTGTCTTAAAATGCATAGCAATATTGCTTTCAGTTTTATTATTCTTTATATCCCTAATATGTTCCTGCATTCTAACTTTCAATTTATTTTACTTTCCCCATATAAAATAAATTACAGGGGCATCTAAGAACATATATTACACCCACACGTTTACAGGAAAAACTACTGCTGGGAAAAAAATTAACATAATTTATTTTCTTAAACCTTGTAACAATACAGGGACATATAGTGCAACAACCACATGGATATGTGCCCATAAAACCAAGATCCACATATAACACCTCATCAGGCATGGAAAAATAACTAGAAACTAAAAAGTCCTTTATACGTTTTCCTTTCTTGTAAGAAATAGAAGGGCAACTTGGTATAATCTTTTTTAACTCGGCATCTTGAAACAAAAATTTCCAACAATTATGCAATATTTTGTTAATTCTATTGCTAAGACTATTATATACTGTAACAAAGTTTATTTGATCTTTATGTGCTTCAGTATTAACCACTACATTCTTTATATTTTTATGGTGCTGACTCAGTCCCAATCTACATGCAACTACTTCTTGTAAAGACTTTTTGACTATATCACAGTTGTACTGCCTTATTAACAAACATGTGAAAAGTGTAACTACATTAACTGACAAAGCCCACACAATCACTACAAATTCTGTGCATTTTTAAAACTCCCCATAAGGGAGAGATTCTAATAAATGCTTGGGATGGAAACTAGCCCCATGTAGAAAGTGGGTATTCTCTGTAAATTGCCTATGAACAGATGTCTTAATTTCCCCACCATTAATCCCTTCCAAAACCAAATCCAAAAAATTAACTCTGTTACCACACTATATGTCATCAAACCTGATACCATAAATATTCTGTTCAAATCCAGACGGAAATTAGTGACATCATGTCTACCACCCTCACATATAAAATGTAATCATCAATATATCGATAATAGACAATAATATTATTTCTAACAAATTCATGCTTATACAGATATTCCAACTCAAAAAGAGCCATGAACAAATTTGCATACATGGGGACAAAACATGCCCCCCATGGCAGTGCCTTGTAATAGATGATAAATCAAATCATCAAAAACAAAATAGTTGTTTAACAAACAGAAATGTGTAAGTTCTATAATATAACAAGACAAAGGAAAATTTCCTAAAAAACAATTCAATGGTTTAATACTATCTGTGAAGACTGGTAGAGATGGGTGAAGGCTTCCAGCCTAGTCAAATAGAATTTGGTATATAACTCTGTCATTGTAAATATGAATATAATTACAGGCTTGTTTTCTTAAAATGAAAGAATATGCTGTGAAATGTTGAACTTCAAAAATGTAACAACATTGCCCTCTGCTGTAAAGAAAGCTAAGTCAAGCATTTCATGTCTGTCCTTTGAAGTTAAAATGATTTAATGTCTGTCCCTTTGAAGTTAAAATTTGGAGTTGATGAGTCTGGAGTGAAGCATCCTGCCTATTGTTTTAACTTAAGGAATAATTACTAGAGTTTACATGTGAAATGTCCTTTATTGCTCTGGTTTCTGCCCAGGTGTAAAGAATGTAAATGCAGTTTCTGTTAGCATGGGAGCAAAATCAAAATGATGTAATGTGTAGTCTGGGACCCCAGGAAAGTGTGAAAAAATGATGTAATGTGAATCAGGACTGCAGATAACAATTTAAACAGAGAGAAGCAGAAGGCATTAAGCATTTTTGTCTTGAACACCCAACTCAGCACTCTGCCTGTAGTCTATGTGTAAGTTATTTTAGAACTGTATTTTCTTTGAGAAATACCTAGGAACTAGAAAAATTAGACTAAGTGTTTTTCTGTATTTATATCAGAACTTTCCTACTGTGTTTTAAGTATTTCTCTGTGATCTCTGAACTCTTGACTAGCACTGTGCAGTAAGAAGTACTGTCTTGTGTCTTTAGTATTTATTATTAAATATTTTTACACCTTTCAACTGTGGCTGTTTTGTGTAGAGATAATTTAAGCTCTAGAGTACATTGCATTTTTATAGTGATTACTGTACTAGGAACTAGAAAAATTAGACTAAGTGTTTTTCTGTATTTATATCAGAACTTTCCTACTGTGTTTTAAGTATTTCTCTGTGATCTCTGAACTCTTGACTAGCACTGTGCAGTAAGAAGTACTGTCTTGTGTCTTTAGTATTTATTATTAAATATTTTTACACCTTTCAACTGTGGCTGTTTTGTGTAGAGATAATTTAAGCTCTAGAGTACATTGCATTTTTATAGTGATTACTGTACAAGGCCACTCTAATAAGCCTTGACTGGTTAGTCACACTTACCAATTGGATAATAATATTGCACAGTAATAATTGAACACCCTTTTAAGGGCCATTTAGTAGCTGGTAATTATTAGCTGGGTGGTGGCAGTAATTATTATCTTATAGTCTGGGTAATAGGGGCACAGCTGGAGAACCCGTGCCAGCCTTTCCCAGGAGGGTCTGTGTGGTTGTATAAACTCTTATCTCAAAGTGTGGATGTGTCAGCTACTTGGGCAGGGAAATGAAGCACTGGTTGGACAGAGAGGGTACTGGAGGTTTTAGTTTGCCCAGCTAGGCTGAGATCTGGAGCCTACAGCTGTGCCAGTGGGGAGGCTTATTTGGGACCTGGAGAGCAAGGGAGCAAACAGCCCCAGACTGAATGTGATCTGTGTGTGCTCTTAAGGGAAATTGTACTTTATGGTGTGTATTTGTTATCCTTGCCTTCATATATGAGATGCCCTCTCTGGTGTTAGTGTTGAGGATTGAGGCTCCTTAAGTACTGGGCTAGGGCACGGGAGTTGCATATTATTTGTTTGGCAGAGGTGGGATATCCACATCATACATTAACTGGTTGCCAAATACTAATTGGCTTGTAGTGGTGTGGGTAGACTGAATCCCTGTAGCTTGTGTGCAGTGATCTATGAAGGTGTTTTGTACTCTAAATCAGCCATGCAGTGAATACTCAGAGTTCAGATCACAATTGTTTTATTTCTTTTGCTAGCTTAGTTAGTCAGGGTGAACAAACAGCATGTCAGCAGAGGAGTATGGAAAACTGACAAGGAGCCAACTGGCGGAGATGTGCCAGGCTAGGGGACTGGTGCATGGAAACCTGACTAAGGCAGACCTGATTGCAGCCTTGGTTACAACTGAATCAGAAAACTGCATCCAGGAGAACAATCAGACTGGCAGTGGAGATACAATATCCTCAGAGAATGGACAGCTCAACCTTTTTGCAGTGGACTTAAAAATCCAGTTGGAGCTAAAGAGACTTGAGTTGGAGGTCAGAGATTTGGAGATAGAAGCCCAGGAAAAAGAGGGGCAGATGAAGCTTGAGAGGGAAATGCTGACTCTTTACCAGAATCATGGAGGTAATGAGGAAGGGAGTAACCAGACCCCAGAAGCACAAAAGATCATTACATTTTTTCGGCAGTTTAAAGAGGGGGATAATTTTGATAGTTTCATTCATATGTTTGAGAAGGTATGTAAACAGTATGAAGTTGACCAAAGGCTCTGGGTACGGTTCCTGACCCCCTTACTCCATGGTAAAGATGTAACTGTATTGTCTAAAATGTCTGATGTTGCATGATTTGATTATACTGCTGTAAATAAATATCTTTTAGACTGTTTTAAGCTAACACCTGAAACATATAGGAAAATGCTTCATTAGCATAGACGCAAGGCAGATGAAACTGTGTGTGAATATGTTGCTGAGTTGAGCACTTATTTCTATAGGTGGGTGAGTGGATGTCAGGTCACCACTTTTGAAGGGCTGGCAGACCTTTTGGTGAGGGAACAGGCCCTTAGCACTTTGCCTGAGGACATGAGGATCTGGTTAGCTGATAGACAGACAGTGTGCTACTTCAGAGATGTTGGGGAAGAATGGAGACCTATACCTGGCAAGTAGGGCAGCCCTGAACAGGAAGGGGACCCCCCAGTACTGCTCATGGGTCTAAAGGAACTGATGGTGGGCAACACAGACTGCTCCAACAGAATATGCCAGTAGCAGGGGAAGCCACTAGTCCAGGTACACATCCAAGAGCTAGGGTTAAATGTTTTGAATGCAACCAGTGGGGCCATGTGGCATACAGATGTCCATGGAGGCACAGTGGGGAACAAAAGGTGAGAGAGCCAGTAAGTGAGAAAGACAAAATGGCAATAGTAGGTTGTCTTGAGACAACAGGGGTATGGAACTACCATCCTGCAGATGTCCTGATAGGGAAGGAATTGTATGAGACAGTACCATGTGTTCATGCAGTTACATGCAGTCAGGCTAGGAGACAAGCATGTGGGACTGGTAGCCTGGGGAGACCCAGACAGACTGCATACTTGCAGCCAGGACTGGTGAGGTGGTTACTTCAAGAAGGGAGCTACTTTGTAGCAGTGAGACTGAATGTGAGCCACAGCTGCTTGTGGGTACTGATGGTCCCTTGGACAGAGTGACTGCAAAGGTAGAGGTGAGTAGTAGTACCTAGCCTGACAGTGAGACATCACTATCAGAAGATGCCAGACTTATTGTGGAAGGGGAGCTGAGAAGGGTTACAAGGAGAGAGTTAAGACAGGCTCAGCTCTCAGACCCTACATTGCAAGGCCTGAGGCAGGTAGCTATGGAGGCACTTGATTCTGAAGGGAAGAGGGAATCTGTATACTGGGACAAAGGGTTACTTTACAGAGAGTGGACCCCTGAGGGAGGGCTAGAAGGTGAGAGAGTACAGCAGTTGGTAGTACCTAGAGCCTACCATCTGGCGCTTTTAGCCATAGCCTATGATATTCCCTTTGCAGATCATATGGGCATAAAATGTACAAATTGGCATATTATGCAGAACTTCTATTGGCGTGGAATTTCCAGAGATGCAACAGGGTACTGCAGGACCTGTGAGCAGTGCCAAAAGGTAGGCAAGGCAGGAGACATGGTGAGAGCTCCTTTGATGCCTTTGCCTGTGATTGAGGAGCCATTTCAGAGGGTAGCTATGTATATTGTGGGTCCTCTGAGTACCCCAAGCTCCACAGGGAAAAAGTATATCCTAGTGGTTGTAGATTATGCTACACAATACCATGAGGCAGTGGCTTTTTCCTCCATTGAGGCAGAGAAGGTGGCAAATGCCTTGTTAGGGATTTTCAGCAGGGTAGGTTTCCCAAAAGAAATACTGACTGACAGAGGTGCCAATTTCATGTCAGACCAGTTGGCTTGTCTGTGGAAGTCCTGTGGGGTGAAGCACATGAAGACCACCCCGTACCATCCCCAGACTAATGGTTTTGATGAAGGGTTAAACTTTACAATCAAGTTCATGCCACAGGCATTTGCAGAGCAGTTTAAGAGGGAGTGGGACAAATATTTGCCCCATCTGTTGTTTGCTTACAGAGATGTTCCCCAAGAATCCACAGGTTTTTCACCCTTTGAGTTGCTGTATGGGCCTAGGGTGAGGGGACCTCTAGATTTAATTTGAGAAGAGTGGGAAGGTGAGTGTGAGTCTCACAAGGAGTCTGCTGTGGCATATGTCCTAAACCTCTGGACAAGGCTCAGGGAACTCATGGGCTTGGCCCAGGAGAACCTGACCTGGGGGAGAAAACACAGAAAGAAGCACACAGAATTTACAACTATTATGGAAGATTGTGAGTCAATAAACAATGTACACACCATCTCTTCATACAAATTGTCATCTGTACACAATAAACTACTAAATACGGGCCTTCATTTTGTACCTATATCTTTTGTTCCAGAACATATTTTGGTTAATGAACTGAATGATTCTTGCAGACTCATTAACCTGAAAATATTTTTTTCAGATTCAGATAATTCTCAAAGATCTACTAGGTTTCAGTTTGACAGATCTGATTTTCAACGTCCCATGGATAATCATGTAGCCATTTTTTAAGGAATGTGTCATCAAAGACCTACATTTTTCCCAGGGTTATCAGCCTATTCAACATAATCTAACCAAACAGGAACAGCAAGCACTGAACGAACTTCGTTCCAATCATAACATAGTTATTCTACCAGCTGACAAGGGAGGTGGCATTGTAATAATGGATTGGGAGATGTACCAGGCGGCACATAAACAACTATCTGATGCCCGTTTTACATACACATGGTGGTGGATCCTACACCCAATTTTAAAAAAACATATTGATTCATTTCTTGACCTAGCCATGGAAAAGGACATCATTAACCAACGCACATGTAAACAACTAAAGGTTTCAGACCCGATTCCCCAGTACTTATATTTGCTCCCCAAGATACACAAACATCCAACATGCCCACCAGGCAGACCAATTGTTTCTGAAAAGGGGTCCCTTACTGAACCGCTGTCAGCTTTTTTGGCATATTATTTAAAACCATTATTACCCTCAGTCAGATCCAGAATAAAAGACACCACTGAATTTTTGAACATCATTTGTGATACACAATTGGAATTGGAATGGTTTCTTTGTAAATTAGATGTCACCTCCCTTTATACCAGCATACCACATGGTGCTGGTCTACAAGCCATTGAATGCTGGTTAGATAGATCTCAATTATACACTCCTGGTTTTAATAATTTTCTAGTCAAGTTAACTGAATATGCTCTAAGAACATTTTTTACTTTGAGGGTCAGTCCTACTTGCAGGTTAGAGGCACAGCCATGGGAGTATCTTTTGCTCCCATTTATGCAGATTTGTTCATGGGGTTTTTCAAGGAACAATTTATTTATGATTCCAACAACAACATTTTTTGGAAGAATTGGATATTTGGAGACACTACCTGGATGATTGTTGGATGGTGTGGCAGGGTGATGCGACACTGGTACATGAATTTGTCAGATATCTCAACAGCAACAGATGGCGGGGTGATGCGACACTGGTACATGAATTTGTCAGATATCTCAACAGCAACAGATGGGACATTCAGTTTACTGTAACCATTGAACATCAAGAAATTATTTTTTTGGATGTCCTTGTCACTCGACAAGAAGACCATACATTGGATACTCGGGCACATAGGAAATTCCCAAAATACAACACACTACTTAATGCTTCCAGTCATCATTCGCGCCACATCATCAACAACATACCCAATTCTCAATTTTTATGCATTAAGTGGATTTGCTCTTCAGAAGAATCCCACCAGGAGTGTCAACAAGACCTTACAAACAGGCTGATAACCAGAGGATATAACAAATATTGCATTACCCAAACTGTAACCCAAGTCAATGATATTCCAAGATCACATCTTTTGAAATATCAATATGGAACCATTGGACACAACACACAGACACCCCAATCTATCAAAGTAATCACTAGATCTGGTAGTAATACATCTAAATTTAGGGATATCATCAATAATCATTGGGATATTTTGCGGGCACATGAACATCTTAATAGGATACTACCAGATAGATGTGCTTTTTCTTACTGCAGGGGCAGAACAATTAATTCACATTTTACACATTACAAAAGATATAACCCACCCATCCCAATGCAGAAAACATTATTTGGTGACTCGTTAGTAGGCTGTGCTCCTTGTGGTCACTGCACTGCATGTAAACATATTTTTAAAACCAAAGAATTTACTAGTTCTAACACTTCTCAAGTGTATCAGATAAACATTTTTGGGAACTGCAGCAGTGACTGGATAATCTATTTAGCTACATGCATAACATCCAGACCTTTTAGACATAAGTGAACATCTGAGTGAGATTAGAAACAACAGAGTCTCCAACACTCTATATAAACACACTACTATACACAAAACTGCCAATTTTAAGTTCACAATAATTGATAAAATTCAGATGTACAGAACCTCCAAAGCAGGCTGACATGAAAGATTAGATAATATGGAGTCCTCTTGGATTACTAGGCTGGGAGCTTTATTCAGAGCCGTTCTAAATTAATTAAGTTAACTTTTGTTTTGGTGGTTCTATCTGACTGTTATCCAGGATATATATCTCTTTATTTTTTTATATATATATGCAGACACTAGGATGTGCTCTAACTGAATTTTCTGTTGCACTGAAGAAGGCTTATGTCTTAGCCAAGACCGGTTTGCATGATGGAGTTGCCACAATGAAAGCCAAATATTTTTATCTTCCTTTGTGCTGGATCATTATTTTATGGATGTACTTTGCTCAAGAGAACCTGGCAGAAGCCCAACAGAAAAAGGTGTGATATGACAGAAATGCTCGAGCTAAGAGAGTATGTTGTGTGGCAGCAAGTAATAGTTTTCATGCCTGTCAGACACAGCAAGCTGCAAGGAGCTTGGGATGGACCCTACAAGGTGGTAAGAAAGGTAAGTGATGTTAACTACATGGTGGAACTGCTAGGCAGCAGGCAGGGGCACAAATTGCACCATGTTAACATGATGAAACCTTACCATGATAGGGAGGCCCTTGTGCTGAATATTTGCAGTGAATTGCAGCAGGAGTCTGAGGGAGAACTGGTGACTGATCTTCTCAGTGAGGCTCGGGCTGACACCTCAGTGGAAGGGGTAGCAATGTCACAGCAGCTATCTCCTACCCAGTTAGAGAAATCCAAGCAGTGTTGCAGGAGTTTGGGGACATGTCCACTGGGAAACCAGGGTGCACCCATCTAGTGTAGCACCAGGTGGATACAGGACCCCAAAGGTCTATTAGACAGGCCCCTTATAGGGTGCCTGAGGGAGTCAAACAGACTCTGAGGGAGGAGTTACAGGAGATGTTGGACCTAGGGATGATTCAAGAGTCCAACAGTCCCTGGGCCTCCCCAGTGGTGCTGGTGCCAAAGAAGGATGACAGCACCAGCTTGGGTGTGGACTACAGGAAATTAAATAGTCACAGAGAGTCGGATGCTTACCCCATGCCTAGGACAGATGAGGTCCTAGAGCAGTTGGGTGGGGGTAAGTAACTTACAACCACTGATCTTACCAAGGATTACTGGCAGGTGCCCTTGACTCACAGTGCTAGAGAAAAGTCAGCCTTTGTGACTCCTTTTGGCTTGTATGAGTTCACAATGATGCCCTTTGGCATATCCCAGTGACTTTCCAGAGGCTGGCAGATCATATCCTAGCAGGAGCAGGAGGGTTTGCCCTTGCTTACCTAGATGATATTGCCATCTACAGCCATTCCTTGCAAGAGCACTGGGTGGGGCTAAGTATCTTACTACCACTGATCTTACCAAGGGTTACTGGCAGTTTCCCTTGACTCCCAGTACTAGAGAGAAGTCAGCCTTTGTGACTCCTTTTGGCTTGTATGATTTCACAAAGATGCCCTTTGGGATGAAGAATGCCCCAGCAACTTTCCAGAGGCTGGTAGATCATATCCTAGCAGGAGCAGGAGGGTTTGCCTTTGCTTACCTAGATGATATTTCCATCTACATCCATTCCTGGCAAGAACACCTTTAGGAAGTCAGGGAGGTGCCGGGCAGACAACAGAGGGCAGGGTTGACCATTAATCTGAGCAAATGTCAGGTGGGTATGGCAGAGGTCTCCTACCTGGGACATAGAGGGGAGTGGAAAGATAAGGCCAGAGCCTGGCAAAGTGGAAGCCATTCAGGCATGACCTGCACCTGTTACTAAAAAGCAGGTGAGGGCATTTTTAGGAACAGCAGGGTACTACAGAAAGTTCATCTCCAGTTATAGTACCATAGCTGCTCCCCTCACAGACCTGGCAAGGAAGAACAAGCCAGATAAGGCAATGTAGACCCCAGAATGTGTGAAGGCATACCAGAAGCTTAAAGAAGCTTTGGAAGGACCCCCTGTGTTAGCCAGTCCAGATTACAGCAAAAAAATTGTTGTGCAGGTGGATGCTTCAAACCATGGGGTGGGGGCTGTACTTGGCCAGATTTCTTCAGAGGGAGAAGAGGACCCAGTGGTTTATCTCAATCATAGGCTCCAACTCAGGGAGAAATGCTATGCAGCTGTAGAAGATGAATGTCTAGCCATAGTGCAGGCATGGCAGAAATTTCAGCCTTATCTGTATGGAAGGAAATTCACTGTAATGACCAATCACAACCCCCTAATATGGTTAAACAGAGCCAGCCATCAAAAAGTCAAGTTGCTAAGATGGAGCCTGAGGTTGCAAGCATATGATATGTCAGTGTAGCACCACAGTGGGAGTAGCAATGTCAATGCAGATGGGTTCTCAAGACAGGCAATGGGGTAAGGTATACTCAGATAGACCTAACCATCTCAAGCAGCAGTTCTCAATGGTCACTTAAAAACTAGCTTGAGTTCTCCAGGGGGGAGATATGTGAAGACTGGCTGAGATGGGTGAAGGCTGCCAACCTAGCCAAATAGAATTCGATATATAACTTTGTCATTGTAAATATGAATGTAATTACAGGCTTGTTTTCTTAAAATGAAAGAATATGCTGTGAAATGTTGAACTTCAAAAATGGAACAACATTGCCCTCTGCTGTACTGAAAGCTAAGTCAAGCATTTCATGTCTATCCTTTGAAGTTAAAATTATTTCATGTCTGTCCCTTTGAAGTTAAAATTTGGAGTCGATGAGTCTGGAGTGAAGCATCCTGCCTAGTGTTTTAGCTTAAGGAATAATTACTAGAGTTTACATGTGAAATGTCCTTTATTGCTCTGGTTTCTGCCCAGGTGTAAAGAATGTAAATGCAGCTTCTGTTAGCCTGGGAACTAATGTGTAGCCTGGGATCCCAGGAAAGTGTGAAAAAATGATGTAATGGAAATTAGGACTGCAGATAGCAATTTAAACAGAGAGAAGCAGAAGGCATTAAGCATTTTTGTCTTGAACATCCAACTCAGCACTCTGCCTGTGGTCTATGTGTAAGTTATTTTAGAACTGTATTTTCTTTGAGAAAAAGCTAGGAACTAGAAAGATTAGATTAAGTGTTTTTCTGTATTCATATCAGAACTTTCTTAATGTATTGTTTTAAGTATTTCTCTGTGATCTCTGAACGCTTGACTAGCACTGTGTAGTAAGAAGTATTGTCTTGTGTTCTTAGTATTTATTATTAAATATTTTAAACCTTTCAACTGTAGCTGTTTTGTGTAGAGATAATTTAAGCTCTAGAGTGCATTGCATATTTATAGTGATTACTGTACAAGGCCACTCTAATAAGCCTTGACTGGTTAGCCACACTCACCAATTGGATAATAATATTGCACAGTAATAATTGAACACCCTTTTAAGGGCCTTTTAGTAGCTGGTAATTATTAGCTGGGTGGTGGCAGTAATTACTACCATATAGTCTGGTAATAAGGGCACAGCTGGAGAACATGTGCCAGCCTTTCCTAGGAGGGTCTGTGTGGTTGTATAAACTCTTATCTCAAAGTGTGTGTGTGTCAGCTACTTTGGCATGGAAACAAAGCACTGGTTGGACGAAGAGGGTACTGGGGGTTTTAGCTTGCCCAGCTAGGCTGAGACCTAGACCCTACAGCTGTGCCAGTGGGGAGTCTTATTGGGGACCCGGAGAGCAAGGGAGCAACTAGTCCCAGACTGCCTGTGATCTCTGTGTGCTCTTAAGGGAAATTGTACTTTACTGTGTGCATTTGTTATCCTTTCCTTCATATATGATATGCCCTCTCTGGTGTTAGTGGTGAGGATTGAGGCTCCTTGATTGCTGGGCCAGGGCATGAACATCACACCATCCAAATGTTTAATACTGGTGTAAAGACTCTTCACATCCATAACTATATAATGCATGTCATTGTTCTGCATTATATTCCTTATTTTATTCATAAAATCAAGAATCTGTAATATAAGACTGTAACTTTATACATACGGCTTCAAATATTCATGTATAAGTAAACCTATGTTAGTCAAGAAATACCTATATGCACCTACAATGTGGCGACCTGAAGGATTCTGTAAATTCTTGTGCACTTTTGGCAAATAGTAAAAAGAAGGTATTTTACACCCCTCTGTGCCAAATTTCCTCTCAACAACTCCGAGTTAAATAATCTAGTCTAACCCCTTTCTCTAATAACATCCTATATTCTGTCATAGCATTATTATAGTCAATAATATCACACCTTTCATAAACATCCACATTTCTAAGATGTTCATGACACATTTAACATATTGTGTATAATGAAAACAAAAAGAAAATGCTGCTGTCTAAAGGTCCTACTCGACAATGAATGACTGAATGTAAAAGAAATGAAAAAGGACCACCACGAAAAAGAAAAACAAATTTATTCCAAGAGATAAGCGCTTTCATGTATAACCAAAGATACGCTTCATCAGATCTTAAAACACATCCAAAAAACACATATTTATATATATAGCAATTAAGTGAATTGAATTAATTACATCAGATAATTACCTAATTAAAGCAATCTGTTTATTAATATCAACCTACAGTTTTGGAAGAACCTATCAACTCAGTGTTATAGTAAAAATAATATATAACTACTATATATGCAAAATAGTAATAATAAATACAATAAACTCTAATAATGCTTAAAGATATATGTAAAATAAGAAAATATAAAAAAATACATATAAATAAGTATAAATTGATTCTAATATAAAAATGCATAATAAATGACACTGCAGCATATCAGCCCTTAAAATCAAGACATGCTTATGAAATTTATAGCCTGATGTTACAACATTCACTGCACAATGGAATGTATTATTTCAGACTACGTGCTTCAAGAATTGATTTTATAGTTCAAGATCCAGGTCTTAATCAATCTATAACTATAAAACCAATTCTTGAAGCACATAGTCTGAAATAATACATTCCATCGTGCAGTGAATGTTGTAACATCAGGCTATAAATTTCATAAGCATGTCTTGATTTCAAGGGCTGATATGCTGCAGTTCTATCGTCTCTAAATAATTCACATATTATTCCCCCCTCTCTTATTTTGGACTACTAACTGTAGCACCCTAAATGTAAACATTTGGCCCTCATTGGCCATAATAAGTTTAGCCAAGGCATTTAGTGGATTTAATTTCCTAATATCATAAACATGATTATATATTCTATCTTTTAGCCTTCTTGTTGTCAAACCAACATAGAAGGCGTCACATTGTTTACAAGTGGCTAGGTATATAAGATTGACACTATTACAAGAAGCAAAAAACCTAGGTTTAAACCTGTAATTCAGGGTAGGATGTATAAATTCCTGTATGTTACTAATCATGTCACAGGTTTTACATTTACCACATGGAAAAGTACGAAAAGCCTTAATTTTGTTAAAAGGTTGTCTGATGTCCATATGGCTATAATCAACGCATAGTAGCCTTTTTAAATTCTTACTGTTCCTATATGTGACGCTCGGTGTATCACGTACTATCTTACCAATGTTAGAATCTACTGTAAGTCTATGCCAATTTTTTCGTATAGTTTTCACAATCTCTTTATTATCATTAGTAAATATTGTCATGAAGGTTACTCTATAATCACTTTTATTGTGCCTGGCATGTTTCAAACATTTCTGTTTGATGTAAGTCTGTTTTATACCAAGTATATGTTTTTTTATAACAGATTCTCTCAAATTCTTTACCATGGAACTACTATATCCTCTTTCTTTAAAGAGGTATTCCAGTACATCAGCCTGTTCAATTAACTGTGTAGTCTCTCTGCATAACTTGGTAAGTCTAATGAACTGGCTCTTAACTATATTTGAAAATATAAAATGCGGATGCATGCTGTCAGATTTATATTGATATTATACAATATTGTGTATAATGCAAAATAACTATTTTGTTTCCCTTGTCTGAGGGTTTAGTTATAATACCTTTTCTCCAACTCAAGCCAATTAATTATTTCCATTCTAATTTGGTTAAATTATACATAACATCTTTATATTTCTCAAAATCAATAAACAACTATATCATCTGATAATTAAACATAGCTGAAAATTGTTTTATTATTTTATTGGTACAGGGGGAATAAAATAACTTATTACTAACAGTGTGTGTATCCAAACAATATGCATTGATGTCATCTAAATATGAAATGCATGAAACAAAACTGCTTTTCTCATTATTTGACATATAAGAAATAAAACTCTCACCTTCTGACTCTATACCATCTACAGCATGCATTTCCCTTGTCTAACACATCATTCTTCTTATGAACAAAATATGTCAAATGCAGTTTACTAACCAGAAAAAAAAGCTGATTGTTTTAACACATGTAGACGGGGGACAACTGTGGGTACAAACTTCAAACCAAATTTCAAAATATAACATTCATTTTCATCCAGGTTACAGCCTGACAAATTAAACAATGATAAGGCACATTAACATCACTTACTGGCAGTATTTCAGTTCCATCTACCTCATTTAACATGAGATGGACTTTTGTTTCAACATAAATGTTCGATCCCAAAAAGTTTCTGTTTCTCTTTGGTTCGGTTCTGTTTCCCGGTTGTTCATCCCCCTGTCTCCAAACTGTTGCATGGCTGCTGGACAGCGAGCATTAGGGAGAGATGGATACGCCGTTTCCTTACTTTCTCATTCACTGGTCAAACCACTGGAGGAAGCAAATGATACTGAATGTGAATGTAAACCTCCATTAAAACAGAAGTCGTTCTCTTTCCTCGTATTTGTGTTCATAATCACGAGAGTCGTTTTTTATCTTTTCTTCCTTTCGATCAAAAGGGACTCCAAATATTTCAGTTTACTATTTAAATCTTTTAATACAAAATCAACTTGTGATGGAACAAGCTTCAAAAAGCGTGCTTAATATCTTCCTTTAGTCTCACCTGTTTCAGCAAGTCTCGCTCAACAAAAATAGAGACCCACTCACTTGCGCAGCGATGCACTGCTGCCACCTAGCGGTCACAAACAGCTTTTTCAACACCATTAGTTAAATCAAAGGGCGTAGTATGGCAATAACCCACGCCTGGGTGTGGGTAATGCTGGATTTACCCATGGTTGGCGTGGTTTGGTCCCGAGGGCAAAGCAGAAACAGAACCGAACTGAAAGTGGGTTATTGCTATTATACTATGACATTATTTAAGAAAAGAAATAATTACTTTTCTTAAATAATGGCATTGTATAATGCCTCCTTACTGCCCTTCCGCAGCTGTTTGGTATCCGTGGCAGTTCTGATGTACTGTGCATGCTTACTCAGTACATCAGAGCTGTGGGCAAAAGCAATAGAGAAAGTAAGATCTCCGTTGCTTTTTACTGTTTCGCTATGTTAAATGGATTTAACATAGTGAGACAGCTTTAAAAAAAGCAACGGAGATATCCGTTGCTTTTTTTAAAACCTCTGTCGCTCTGTTAAACTCTTTTAACATAGCGAGACAGTGTTTTAAAAGACACTTATACTAATGGAAAAAGTCCGGGTGACAGGACCTTTTTCCATTAGTATAAGTCAATTTACAACGTAAACGCTGGCCAATCAGCGTGCACATTTTGGAATATTAATGGGGGGGTCATGGTATAATAGGACTTTTGAATGCCCGTAAACCTTTTGGAGTGATTTTAAGCTCTAAATACCACTGTAGACCCAGAATATTCAAATGTACCTTTGTCTCAGCCAACATTAATCTCTCCAAGTTATCACACAAGTCCTGGCTTTCTTTGGACAAGCCAAGACTTCCAGAGCCAATTGTAGAAAAAGGGTTACCAATCTTACTATGTCTCTCCCCCATTAATTTCTCCATATACCCGGTGAAACTTCCACTTACATTATTTTGTCCATTAACAGAAGAGACACCCTGAGCAACAAAGTTGTCCAACACTAATTTCCATCTGGATTTGGAAGAGAATATTTATGGTATCAGTTTTGATGACATATAGTGTGGTAACAGAGTTAATTTTTTGGATTTGGTTTTGGAAGGGATTAATGGTGGGGAAATTAAGACATCTGTTCATAGGCAATTTACAGAGAATACCCACTTTCTACATGGGGCTAGTTTCCATCCCAAGACTTTATTAGAATCTCTCCCTTATGGGGAGTTTTAAAAATGCACAGAATTTGTAGTGATTGTGTGGACTTTGTCAGAGAATGTAGTTACACTTTTCACATGTTTGTTAATAAGGCAGTACAACTGTGATATAGTCAAAAAGTCTTTACTAGAAGTAGTTGCATGTAGATTGGGACTGAGTCAGCACCATAAAAATATAAAGAATGTAGTGGTTAATACTGAACCACATAAAGATCAAATAAACTTTGTTACAGTATATAATAGTCTTGACAATAGAATTAACAAAATATTGCATAATTGTTGGAAATTTTTGTTTCAAGATGCTGAGTTAAAAAAGATTATACCAAGTTGCCCTTCTATTTCTTACAAGAAAGGAAAACGTATAAAGGACTTTTTAGTTTCTAGTTATTTTTCCATGCCTGATGAGGTGTTATATGTGGATCCTGGTTTGATGGGCACATATCCGCGTGGTTGTTGCACTATATGTTCCTGTATTGTTACAAGGTTTAAGAAAATAAATTATGTTAATTTTTTCCCAGCAGTAGTTTTTCCTGTAATAGTGATGGTGTAATATATGTTCTTAGATGCCCCTGTAATTTATTTTATATGGGGAAAGTAAAAGAAATTGAAAGTTAGAATGCAGGAACATATTAGGGATATAAAGAATAATAAAACTGAAAGCAATATTGCTATGCATTTTAAGACAGTGCATAATAGTGATTATTCCTTGTTACAAGTTTCTGTTTTAGAACAAGTTTTTAAGAGAATTGGTGAGATGTGTGATGCTAAGGAGAAACTTTTATATAAAGAATCCATTTATATTTTAAAGATCAATACTATGGCACCTGTAGGTTTGAATTTGGAAATTAATTATAAGCAATTACTGTGTAATTGAATAAGTGGCTGTTGTATCCATTTAATGGTGTTATATAAAGAGATGTGAAATTCTGTGATTTTGTATTACTCCTGGAAGGCTGAGAGCCGAGACGCCAGAGTTATTATTTGTTAAACCCGCTTTTTGTTCTGTTCCCAGTTGTGGATTATATTAGGAACACTTTGCCTGTTTAAATGAATGAAATTAAAAAAAGTAAACTGTTTGCTTCCACTGAATTTTCAAGATACTAATTTTCTCTTCAATGTGCTAACACAATGAGGGTGTGGCAGAAAACTGGATAACATTTCCCACTTCCAACTGGATCGACAACATTCCAGAATATGTACTGCTGCAGTTCTTCCTCTATGTAAGATCATAGGATCATAGGAGGTTACTAGACAATCAACCCGGAGGTCATTTTAAGTCTAGCTGTCTCATCCCAGTGTAATAGGTTCATAGGTTCATAGGTAGGTACTAGGCTATCGGCCCTGGGGCCTATTCAAGCTCAGCCAAAAAGGTACCCTGGCTTTTGCCACCCAAGAAAATTATTTTCCTCTGCCATTGTCGAGCAGAGCCACAGAGGTGATCCCTGGGGTGAATTTCCTATTTCCCATCCAGTCATCAAGATTTTTCTTGAGGAGTGCTAATGAGGAGCTTTGTTTGATATAGATAGGTAGTTTATTCCAGAGTATGGGAAGTCTCTGGGATGGGAATCTATCCCTCCGGCATGTTCTGTTTAATGTGGTGACAAGGTTTAGGTGCCTAGAGCATGTAGCTCAGAGGGATTGGGATTTCTTTAAGTGGAGCATGTCCAACAGCTCTGGGTGTGACATAGCTTTGTATGTTAGGCAGAGATCACCTCTGAGTAGGCGATATGCGACGGAGTAAAACTGGAGTTTTTTGAGACGGTCTGCGTAGGGCATCTGTTTGAGGCTGGTAATTTTCTTTGTGAGGTATTTCTGCGGCCTTTCCAGTTGTTGTAGATGTCTTGTGAGGTACATACCAAAAGGGGCATTGCACTCTATAATGGGTCTAATGAGTGATGAGTAAAGGGGAACAATGACCTCTTTTTTCTGGATGAGAAACCTTTTGTGATGAGGTGTGCCATGTAGAAGGATTTCCTGACTACTGTGGTGATGTGATTATCAAAGGAGAGACTACTGTCCACCTGTGTCCCAAGGTCTCTTATCACACTTTCAGTGTTAAGTATACTACCGCCTATGTTGTAGTTTATGGGTACAGAGTTTTTACCAAAGGGGATGACAATGCACTTTTTGGCATTGAGCTTGAGGCCATGGCTTTGACACTAGGCATCTGTCTCAGTGAGGCCCTTTTGTAGGATGTCCACATCATTAGGAGTTTCGATTATGGCTCCTAGTTTGCAGTCATCTGTGAACTTCATTAGCCAAAGACCTTCTGTGTTAGCCTGTACTTCAGAGAAGTAGATATCAAACAGGAGAGGACCCAGGACTGAACCCTGTGGTACTCCACTTGTCACTGGTCTGAAGTTGGATTTGGAGTCTGCTACTTTCACAGTGTGGGCTCTGTCAGTGAGCCAGTTGGCAACCCATCTTGTGACATAGGGATTTATACCTAGTTTAGTGAATTTATCTATAATTCCAGAATGGGGGATGGTGTCAAAAGCCTTGGCAAGATCTAGATAGGCTGTGAACCACCTTACCCTTGTCTACGGCTTTGATGACTGCTTCAAAGATGTCTATCAGGTTTAGGAGACATGATCTGCCTTTTACAAACCTGAACTGGGTGTGATCCAGAGTTTGGAGATTACCGATGTCTTTGTTTATAAGTTCCATGATGATACATTCCATGGCCTTGCAGACCAGGCTCGTCAGGCTAATGTGATGGTAGTTCCTGGGGTCTGTGGTGGCTCCCCCCTTTTCGAGTGGGATAACCATTGCTGTGTGGCATTCAGCAGGCACAAAGCCTGAGTTGAGGATATGATTGAACATGGTACTTAGGTGGGGTACCAGTTAGTTCTGTAGTTCATGTAGAACGCAGCCTGGGATGTTGTCTGGTCCCATGGATGCTGTGTTCTTGGCTTTGGAGAGTGTGGTTTTTACCTGTGCAGCCGTGATTACAGGAACTTTGCATTCTTCCGGTACAGAGATGGGCTCTTTAGGGGGTGAGATGGGAGTAAAGTTAGCACTGAACCTATGTGCCAGGATGTTGGCAATATCAGTTGGGTCTGTATATTTAGTGCCCATTGTGCTGTAACTCAGAGCAGATCTGAGTGTTGCCATTGAGATTCCTGACATAGCTATAGAATGCTTTGTGGTTGTCTTTAGAATCAGTGGCGATTTTGTTTTCGTAACTAGCTTTGGAGGATTTGATCAGAGATCGCAGCTTCTTACTGAGGCTGACCAGGGAGCTCCTCCACTCATGGGATTTTACTCTCTTTTGCAAGAATTTCTTCCTTCTGTTGTACAGTTTGTTTATGGTAGGACACCCCCAGATTGGCTTCCTTTTTTTGGAGGATAGCATCTTGGTTCTGTTTGGGATAGCACGATCCATGCACTCATGTAAGTGCTTATGAAGTGCAATTGTGTAGGATTCAGTAGTCGTAACTGTATTGTCCATCTGCATGGGTGTCATAAAGTTCACCACTTCTGTCTTAAGAAGCATGAAGTTGGCTTTGGAGAAATTTTTTTACCATGGTTTCCTTAATGGGGGCTGGAGGCAGGATGTGGATATCTAGGGTAATTAGCTCATGGTCGGAGCGGGCCAATGAGGCGTTGACTTCAGGTGTGGAACACTGATCACTCATATTGGTAATGACTAGATCCAGGATATTGTTGCCCCTGGTGGGGGTGTGGATATGTTGATCCAGGGCATTGGAGTTTATGAATTCCAGAAAGCATTGAGCGAAGGAGTTGGTACATGAGTAGTTTTCCCAGTTAATGGTGGGGTAGTTGAAATCGCCCATTATTAGGGTGTTTGATTGAACCCTAATATTTTCCAGTACATCAAGAAAATTCCAGAGACATGCTAGTCAATACCCAAGGTTGCATTAGTGATGACTGCCCATGTGTAGGAAGGTTGTAAGTTCTATCCCTGACAAGGATTTACGGTGCCCCATCCACTAGTCCAGGTTCCTCTTGAACAGTGTCTTAGAGGTGCTCTGTTTCACATGAATTGGTAGCCTGTTCCAAAGATGCTGCAGTTACTGGGAGATGAATCTGTCCCTCCAGCATGTTCTTTTAATGACACAGGCCATATGGTAGGCCTAGTCTCATTTGAGTTACAGATATGTAGCAAGCTCATTAGGTTTGGGTCTTGAATTGCTCTGTAGGCCAGGCATAAAACTCCCCTAAGAAGTCTATACAATATGGAGTATAGTGACAGGAACTTTTGTCGGTCTGTGTAAGGCACATGCTGGAGCCCCTTGATCGTCTTTGTTAGAAAGCTCTGAGGTCTCTCTAATTGCTGCAGGTGCTTAGTACAGCACATGTCAAATGGGGAGTTATACTCATTTATAGGCTGCATAAGTGCCGAGTATGGGGGGGGGGTTATAACTTATTTTGCTCTTGAGGCAATGCCTTTACTAATAAAGTATGCTATGAAGAAAGCTTTCCTTACTACAGTAGACACATGGTTGTTGAAGTTAAGGTTGCAATCAACTTGTGATCCTAGGACTCTTACCACTTCATGGAAACTTAGATTATTGTTGTCGATTTGATAGTGTGAGGGGACATTGTTTATGACAAAGGGAATGATGATGCATTTCTTAGCATTTAGTTTCAGGCTGTGACTAATACACCAATTGTTGGCCTGTGTGAGACCATACTGGAGTATATTAACATCACTTGGGGATTCAATGACTGCACGTAGTTTGCAGTTTTCTGCAAACTTGGTCAGCCATAACCCCTTATTTTTGACCTGAACATCTGAGAAGTATATACCAAATGATAGGGGACCCAGCACTGACCCCTGTGTCACCCCACTAGTAACAGGTCTGCTGGTTGATGTGGAGTCACCTACTTTTATAGTCTTTGTCTGGTTTGTGAGCCACTTGGCAACTGATCATACAACAAAGGGGTTTACATTCAGTTTACTAAGTTTATTGGTAATGCCTGAATGTGGGATTGTGTCAAAAGCCTTTTTCAGGTTGAGGTTTGCTGTGTGCAAAGATATGCCCTCATCAATGGCCTTGGTCACATTTTCAAAGAAATCCACCAGATTTAACATGCAGGATCTGCCCTACAAAAAGCCGAATTGAGTAGGATGCAGGGTTTGGAGGTCACCTATGTCTTTATTTATTAGGCCATAATGATACATTCCATGGCCTTACAGAAGAGGCTGCTCAGGCTTATGGGTTTGTAATTCCCTGGGTCTGTTGCTAGGCCACCTTTGTGGAGGGGAATAACTGTTGCTGTTCACCATTGCACAGCAACAAAGCCTGTGGTTAGGCTATGATTGAAAAGGGTACTTAGTGGTGATGATAGCTCATGTTTTAACTTGTTTAGAAGACAGCCTGGGATATCGTCTGGTCCCATACAGGTTGTGTTTTTTGCTTTGGAAAAGGTTTTGAGGACCTACTCTTCAGATATGTAGGGGGTGGAGGTGAAATTTTCACCAAACCTATCCGCCAGCAGGTTTGCTATCTGCATGGTGGTCACAGTGTGTGTGTGATACCGTTAGCCACTAGTTCTGCACATGCTTGGGTCCAACCCTTTAGGTTATGTATGTAGCTGTAAAAGGCCTTATTGTTTTCCTTGGCTGTTCTTGCTAAGTTTCTCTCAAAGCAGCCCTTGGATGATTTGACATGTTGTCTTATTTGCCTGTTGAGGCTGAGGAGGGTGCTTTTCCATTGTTGGGACTTGCCTTTGTTTTCTTGGACAGCAGATTTTTGCATTTATTGTAAAGTTTGTTGATGCTGGATGTCCACCATGGCAGCTTGTTTTTACTCGGGGCTCTGGCATTGATTCTTTCTGGTAAGGCCTAGTCTATACACTTATTCAAGTAATTGTACAGGGCTTTAGTGTAAGCTTCAGTGTAGTTACCACTTACAGGTGGGGGTGGGGCTTGGAATGCATTTATACCTTCACCTAGGAGGGTATAGTTTGCCTTGGTAAAGTTTTAGTCTGATATCACCCTTTGTGAGTTGTGGTGTTAGTACCAGCTCAAAGGTGACTGAATTTGGTCAGTTTTAACTAATGAGGGTCCGACAGTTGTGGCAGTGCATCTGTTTGCCATGTTGGTGAGGACCAGATCCAGAATGGATATTCCCCTTGTTGGGGTAGGGACAAATTGTTCCAGGGCATTTGAATTAACAAAGTCAAGGAACTTTTGCTAGTGAGTTAGGGATAGCGTAGTTTTTCCAGTTGATGTTGGGAATAATGAAATCTCCCATAACCAGTATTCAGTAAAATTTGGATTGTCTCCAGTTTGGTCAAGTAGGCTTCATAGGTGCCATGACCCATGGAGGGGGATCTATAACTGGCTATGACTTGAATGGGGGTCTTACCCACCATAACCTGGACCTGGAGTAACTCTATGGACTTGTCCAGTCTAACTAGATGGGAGGTGAATTTATCCCTAATACAGATTGAAACACTGCCTTCTTTGGTTTTCACACATTCATTTTATGATCTAAAGGTGTGGAAGACATTGTAGACTTGCAAGACTGGGGTACTCTCTGAGGTCTTGAACCAGGTTTCTGTGACTGCACAGACATCTACATCTTCTAGTGATAGAAGTGCTTCCAGTGAGTGAAGTATTTAGTTTAAGCTCCTAGCATTTATCAGCATGACCCTTATTTTGTTCTGATTGGTTAATTTCACATCAGTAATGTTGTTTTTGAGACCTTGCCTAAAAAAGGCACTGTGGGGGAAGGCAAAGCCTTTGCCAGCAGCTGAAAGCCTAGAGGTGCTAGGTGCAAAGCAGTGAGGTCTGTCAATCATGGCTTCCCAGGCTGACAGGAACTGGATTCCCTTAGAATGACACAAAAAAACTGAGCCAATTACTGAAATCAATTATTTTTTGTATATACTGTGGCATCATTTTAGGTGAGTGTAGTATGCTGCTCAAGGCTAGTGACATACCTGTCTGGGGCACATACTCAGAGAGCTCAACCATGTCTCTCTTCATATAGTCCAGTGAGGTACATCTCAGGTCATTCACACCAACATGAACTATGACAGAGTCATAACGGTACTTGTTGCTGAGAGACCTGAGTGCATTCATGATCTGACGAATCCTGGCACCGGACAGGCAGCTGACCATGACTTTCTCCTTGTCCATCCTGGTCAGTGGGACATCTGTGTGTCTCACTATTGAGTCTCCAATGAAAGAAAATTTGTTTTTTGAGTATCATGCCTTACTGCCTGGTGGTGAGAGACTGGTAATGCTATGTGTCATGGGTGCTGTGGTGACTGTGTTAGTTGTAGCAGTCTTGTGTTTTGGAGCTCTCTGGTATTTTGGTAACTTTTTTGAGAGAACCTCTGCATATGTAGATTTCCTGTATTTGATGCATACTATATGAGTGAGTAGTAGTACTATGACATATGTAGTGGTGGGTGAGTTGACAAATTTTTCTGTGTTACTGTTTTGAGTTAGAGAGCATGGATTCAAGATTCTTGGTGTATATACATCTGTCACAGTCTGTACTAGAGTGAGTTGTTAGTAGAGGGTTGTCAGTGTACATGAGGCAATTGCTACACTGCCTCAAGACACCCAAGCCAACAAGGTTGACAGGAGGACCAAGGGTGGTCCAACCATCCATAATGCTGGTTGAAGACTGTTATCACTAAGGGGGCTTTTCAGGATCGATCAAGCAGGTGCTCAGGGGATGGATATCTCTGCCTGTTTTTTTTTTAGTATTTTAATAGGTCACAGCTCACTAACAGTTTTTCTTTGACTTTGAATGGGGGTCTTACCCACCATAACCTGGACCTGGAGTAACTCTATGGACTTGTCCAGTCTAACTAGATGGGAGGTGAATTTATCCCTAATACATATTGAAACACTGCCTTCTTTGGTTTTCACACATTCATTTTATGATCTAAAGGTGTGGAAGACATTGTAGACTTGCAAGACTGGGGTACTCTCTGAGGTCTTGAACCAGGTTTCTGTGACTGCACAGACATCTACATCTTCTAGTGATAGAAGTGCTTCCAGTGAGTGAAGTATTTAGTTTAAGCTCCTAGCATTTATCAGCATGACCCTTATTTTGTTCTGATTGGTTAATTTCACATCAGTAATGTTGTTTTTGAGACTTTGCCTAAAAAAGGCACTGTGGGGGAAGGCAAAGCCTTTGCCAGCAGCTGAAAGCCTAGAGGTGCTAGGTGCAAAGCAGTGAGGTCTGTCGATCATGGCTTCCCAGGCTGACAGGAACTGGATTCCCTTAGAATGACACAAAAAAACTGAGCCAATTACTGAAATCAATTATTTTTTGTATATACTGTGGCATCATTTTAGGTGAGTGTAGTATGCTGCTCAAGGCTAGTGACATACCTGTCTGGGGCACATACTCAGAGAGCTCAACCATGTCTCTCTTCATATAGTCCAGTGAGGTACATCTCAGGTCATTCACACCAACATGAACTATGACAGAGTCATAACGGTACTTGTTGCTGAGAGACCTGAGTGCATTCATGATCTGACGAATCCTGGCACCGGACAGGCAGCTGACCATGACTTTCTCCTTGTCCATCCTGGTCAGTGGGACATCTGTGTGTCTCACTATTGAGTCTCCAATGAAAGAAAATTTGTTTTTTGAGTATCATGCCTTACTGCCTGGTGGTGAGAGACTGGTAATGCTATGTGTCATGGGTGCTGTGGTGACTGTGTTAGTTGTAGCAGTCTTGTGTTTTGGAGCTCTCTGGTGTTTTGGTAACTTTTTTGAGAGAACCTCTGCATATGTCGATTTCCTGTATTTGATGCATACTATATGAATGAGTAGTAGTACTATGACATATGTAGTGGTGGGTGAGTTGACAAATTTTTCTGTGTTACTGTTTTGAGTTAGAGAGCATGGATTCAAGATTCTTGGTGTATATACATCTGTCACAGTCTGTGCTAGAGTGAGTTGTTAGTAGAGGGTTGTCAGTGTACATGAGGCAATTGCTACACTGCCTCAAGACACCCAAGCCAACAAGGTTGACAGGAGGACCAAGGGTGGTCCAACCATCCATAATGCTGGTTGAAGACTGTTATCACTAAGGGGGCTTTTCAGGATCGATCAAGCAGGTGCTCAGGGGATGGATATCTCTGCCTGTTTTTTTTTTAGTATTTTAATAGGTCACAGCTCACTAACAGTTTTTCTTTGACTGGGAAAGTACTAAGGATGAGGGCTACACTAATGTGCTACAGCTGTATCTAAGGGAAAATCTGTTGAATGAATCTGTCCAGCTATGGTGCACAACTCTGAGTCAGTGCACGATGTTGTGCTATGCACAAACAAGCAGAAATCTTCTCAAAGAAGGGCTTAAATACCAGAATCTAAAAACCTGAAAGAAACTTTAAAAAGGTTCAAAAGGAGCAACGAGCATGCTTAGTCCAACCGCTAGACACACCACCCTTCACCAGATAGGTTCCAATCAGTACAATCTTTTCATTAGCCAGACTAATGGATCTGTAGTTTCTTGGGTTGGTTCATTGTCCACCCTTGTGAAGGGGATAACCCTTGATATTCACCATTCACTTGGTATGTAACCTGGTTTGAGGCTGTAATTGAAAAATATCTTAAGTGGTCCTAATTAGTCATGTTTCAGACTACTTAGGAGACAACCTGGGATGTTCTTGGGCCCCACTGTGGCTGTGTTTTTCACCTTAGTGAGTGCTGCTGTGACCTGCTCCCTGCTGACACTTTGAGGTTTTGGACATAGCTGTAGAAGGCCATTTGGTTGCCTTTAGCCTGAGAAGCTATCTTGACCTCATAATTGGCCATGTTGGATTTAATTAGTCCTCTTCGTTTCCTGTTTAATTTGATTACTGAGCTCTTGTCATTATGTGAGCTGCTCTTTCTGATTCAGGCCATGGATTTTTTCCTTTTGTTATACACCCTGCTAAGATTAGGATTCCACCAGTGTGGTTTGTTTTGGGCTTACCTTTAGTAGATACAGAAGCCTCTATGCATCCATTTACATGTTTTATACTTTATTTCTGTTAATAATTCTGCATAGGCTGTTGTGCTTTGAATTTTGACAATCTGACTTTAATAGGATGCTTTAGAATAGTTTCTAAACGTAACATGTTTTGCTGGGTCTTCCATGTTAAATTGTTTTGCTGGGTCTTCCATGTTAAATTGTACTTTCTACGAGACAGCTTTATGGTTTGACCTCACCAGTAAGGAAGTGACATGGGGAGGGGGATGCAGCATTCTCCCACATTGGTGAAAACAAGCTCCAGCACGTCTGAACCTCTGATTAAAGTGTGCACTAACTGATCCAGGGCATTAGTGTTAATAAAGTCCAGGAAACATGCCTGCAAATTGATGGCAATGTATGTTTCCCAGTCTATAGAGGGGCAGTTAAAGTCTCCCATAAATAGAGTGTTTGTTTGGATTGAATGTCCCTACAGTACATCTACTTAAGACCTGTGGGATTCTTGAGACATAGATGGTGACTTTTAGCTTGTTAGCTAAAAAAAAAAAAAAAAAAAAACTGTACATCTTTCTACTTCATTTTGCTGTTTGCCATATTTATTACTGCTTGTTGGTGGCCTCACTATATTGATGACAGCATTCTACTGAATCATTGCTTTATTAGTGCTGTCTGTTACTGTTGTGATTTGTGAGCGATTGTTTCAAAGCAATCTACTGATTAACTATATTTCATTGCTATCTACTGCAATTCTGTATTTTTTCATACTGCAAGTGCTATTATTTTTATTATAAGTGATTAATCTGTGCTTCATTGTGAGTTTTTTTCTTACTGAGTTCTTATTGATTTTATTTATTTATTTAACATTTGTTTACTGGGAAAATCTGACTTGGAACAAATCCAATTTTCAGCAGAGGCCTGGGGAAAAATGCTCCAGATGAATGTCTTAACCTTAAAATTGAGTAGCATAGTCTAAATACAGGTCAGCAGCATCCATATCTTTAAAAAACAAAAAGTCTAAGCTTCTTTCCCTCCTTTCCTGTTACTAGTAGTCCAGATACAGACTTGCTGTACCCAGGACTGTTTTGTAAGTTTCTGAGTTCTACAGACCTTTCTGTATTAGAAGGAAGCCGTGGGAGTGGTACACACGAGGTAGCCTGCCTACCACAAGAGGAGTGGTTTCTGGCTCTGAAATTGGCCGTTTGGGAAATGTTTCTATCCCTTTCAATTTTCTGGTTTAAAAGCCCATGTTTGTGTGGATTTGCACTTCTTTAAGCTCCACGGATCTTGTTTTGGCATCCTGCAGACTACAAGAGCAACAGAGAGGAAAAAGAGAGACTTTAAGTGCCTCCGTTTTGATTTTTTTCTGATTATACTGTTTTCTGCACTTGATTTAAGTCATTTTTATTCATTTAACTGCATTTATTTTAAGTGTATTTGCTTTAATATTGCTACACACTCGAGTGTGCTAGCTTGCACTGCATTTAATGTATTTTTATTACTGTTTTAACTGTCTTTTCTGCAAAAAAAAAAAACAAAAAAAAGTTCTAAGCTTGTTTCCCGTCTTTCCTGTTTATAGAGTAGTCCAGATACAGACTTGCTGTACCCAGGACTGTTTTGTAAGTTTCTGAGTTCCCCAGATCTTTCTGTGTTAGAAGGAAGCCTTCCAGCTTATCAGTGGGAGTGGTAAGCACTGGGTGGCATATCTACCACAAGAGGAGTGGTTTCTGTCTCTGAAATTGTAGTTTATTGGCCGTTTGGGCAGTTTTTCTATCCCTATCAAGTTTCTGGTTTAAAAGGCCATGTTTGCTCAGGTTTGCTCTTGTTTAAGCTCTGCAAATCTTGTTTTGGCGTCCTGCAGACTACATGCGCAACAGAAAGGAGAAAAAGAGACTTTAAGTGCCTCTATTTTGATTTTTTTCTGATTATACATCTTTCTGCACTTAATATAAATCATTTATTTCATTTAACTGCATTTATTTTAACTGTATTTGCCTTAATATTGCTACACAATCAAGTGTGCTAGCTTGCACTGCATTTAAAGTATATTACCTGTGCCAGAAAGTCTGCTCTTCAATTTTTCCCTTAGATCTTGCTAGATCTGTTCTCTCTTGCACTTTAATTAGCTCATTTACCTAGCACTTCATCAGGCTTAGCACTAGACGTCCTATAAGGAAACAGCTCCAGTACTTAGTAATAATGACCATCCCTCCTGCATGTCTAAAGGTCAATTCCCTGTGCTTTCTCCTATTAACCTGGTGAACTTGGGCATTCTGAGGCAGTGTAGCAACTGCCTCATGTACACAGACACCCCTCTCCTCTTACCTCCCAACACTCATACTTGTGAGAGATGCGCTTATATGTCCAAATTGGAAGCCATGCACTCTCCAGCCAAAACTGGAATAGCTGGTCAAGAGGAGAAGGTCAACACCTGCACCATACCACATAGAACACATAGCCCTCTAAAGCACTCACCATCACAGCCCTCACATAAAAACACAAATCATACACCCACCTTTGCAGAGGCTGTCAATAGAAATCTACCCAAACAGCAGAGACCACCAAGGCAGAAGCACACTCGACCACCACAACACAGCACAGACCACAAGACACATAGCTCACCTACACAGTGTTCCCCTCAACCTAAGCCCCTAAGGCAAAACAGCTTGCCCAATACAATAATCATAGGTGACTCAATAGTGAGGCACACTGATGTCCCACTCACTAGGTTGAACAAGGAGAAGGTAACAGTCAGCTGTCTATCAAATGCCAGAATCGGACACATAACACACGCACAGAGGTCACTGCATAACAAGTACAAGTATGACTCTGTCATTGCACATGTGGGTGTGAATGACCTGAGACACACCTCCCTGGACTACATGAAAAGAGACATGGTGGAGCTCTCGAATTATGTGGCCAAGGCAGGTATGACCCTAGCCCTGAGCAGCATCCTACCGTCACTCAGAATGATACCGCAGTACAAACAGAAAATGATTGACTTCAAAAATTGGCTAAGTTTCTAGTGTCATTCTAAGGGGATCCAGTATCTGTCTGCTTGGGATGACATGATTGACAAACCTTGATGCTTTGCCAGAGATGGCCTGCATCTAGGTTTCTGGGTACTGGCTAAGGCACTTGACACCCCTATAGTGCTTTTTTTAGGTGGTGTTCCAAAGACCAAATTACCACCATAACAGCTATAAATAAATGCAAGCTGACAGTCATGCTGCTCAGTGCTAGAAGTCTAAATCTGAAGATGCACATGCTTGAAGCACTCCTCATATGGAGAACATTGACATTTGTGTTGTAATGGGGACCTGGTTTAAAGCATCAGAAAGCACACCTGTGCTACCAGGCTATAACTCATTCCACACCTTTTGGCCCCAGAACATGGACTGAAACTCCAAAGGTGGTGGTGTCTCCATATTCATAAAGGATATGCACACCTCCAGACTAGTAGCCCAGCATAATGCATCTAAGATACTCCAGGTACAACTAACATTGGGTAAGACAGCGATTCAGGACATAGCCTGCTTTAGGTCCCCAACCATGTCCCAAGACTCTCATTCCACATTCCTAAGCACCCTAGAAACTATTAAGATCCAACCCAAGACTTTCATACTAGGTGAATTCAACTACCCTTCCATCAACTGGGAAAACTACTCAGGCACCAATGTACTGTCCCAATGCTTCCTGGAATTCATCAATTCCAATGCCTTGGACCAGCTCATTCTTACCCCCACTAGAGGAAGCAACATACTTGACCTGGGTATTACTAACACGGGCAACCGTTGCTCTGCACCAATAGTCAATTCCTCCCTGTTTAGATCCAACCACAAACTAATCCCCATGGAAATCCACATCTCACCCACACCCCTCACAAAGGTATCCACCATGAAAAACTTCTCCTAAAAATGGAGATGGCTAACTTCATGGCTCCCATGCCAATGGAAAATAGATGCATGACTGCTGAATCATACACCAATGCACTGTACGAACACGTACATAAAAGCATGGAACTAGCATTACCCAACAAAACCAAGACGCTCTCCTTCAAAAAAGGAAGCCAATCTGGTGGTCCCCTGCCATTAATAAACTCTACAATAGAAAGAAGAAACTGCTGCAGACAAAGGTGAAGTCCCAAGACTGGAAAAAATCCCTTATTAGCCTCAACAAAAAGTTGAGATCCCTCATCAAAACCTCCAAAGCCAGCTATGAAGACAGAATTGCAGCAGACACTAAAAACAGCCACAAAGCCTTCTATAGTTATATCAAGAATCTTCATGGCAATGCCCATATTTGCTCTGAGTTACTGCACAATGGCACCTCCTATACTGAGCCAAAAGATATTGCCAACATACTGGCTAACAGAGTCAGTGTCAACTTTACCCTTCTCTTCCCCCATAAAGGACCAATCTCAATATTGGAAGAATGCCAGACACCCAGCATTACTACAGCACAGGTTAAAGCTGCATTGTCCAAAGCCAAGTATACAGCTTCCATGGGACATGTCAATATCCCTGGTTGTGTTCTACATGAATTACAAAGTGAACTGGCACCACATCTGTGTGCCCTGTTCACTGACAGCCTCAGCTCAGGCTTTGTCCTTACTGAATAGCTCACTGCTGCAGTCATCCCACTCCATAAAGGAGGAGCAGCTACAGACCCTGGAAATTATTGCCCCATTAGCCTGACGAGTCTGCTATGTAAGGCCATGGAGTGCATTATCATGGACCTAATTAACAAGGATATAGGGAATCTCCAAACTGTAGATCTCATGCAATTTGGTTTTGTGAAAGGGAGATCATGCCTGCTCAATCTAGTTGACTTCTTTGAGTCAGTCACCAGAGCTGTGGATGAAGGTAAGGCAGTTCATACAGCCTACTTAGATCAGGCCAAGGCCTTAGATGCCCTTGCTCACTCAGGAAGTATTGGTAACCTCACCAAACTAGGCATCAACCCTTATATTGTTAAACGGGTTGCAAACTGACTCACAGATAGAAGCATAGTGTGAAAGTAGTGGACTCCAAGTCAGACTGTTGACCAGTCACGAGTGAAGTCCCACAGGGATCGTTCCTGGGTCCTCTCCTGTTTGACATCTATTTCTCAGAAGTCCAGGCCAACACAGAGGGACTCTGGCTGACCAAGTTCACAGATGACTGCAAGCTGGGAGCTATTATTAACTCCTCAAATGATGCAGACATCCTACATAAAGGCCTTACTGAGACCAATGACTGGTTTCGAAACCATGGCTTTAAGCTTAATGCCAAAAAATGTGTAATCATCCCCTTTGTGAAAAACTCAGTTGCCACTAATTACCACATCGATGGGAGACCACTGAACACTGGAGGCATTATAAGAGATCTGGGGACACAGGTTAACGACAACCTCTCTTTCAACCACCACATTGCCACTGTGGTCAGAAAGTCCTTCTGTGTGGCACATCACTTTACCAAGGGTTTTGCATCCAGGAAGAAAGAGGTCATCATTTTTCTCTACTCTTCCCTCATTAGACCAATCATAGAGTATAATACCCCATCTGGCATGTACCTCACTAGACACCTGTAACAGCTGGAGAGGCCACAAAAGTACCTCCCAAAAAGGATCCTAGGCCTTAAACACATGTCCTACATGGACAGACTCAAAAACCTCCAGGTATTCTCTGTCTCATATAATCTACTAAGAGGCGATCTCTGCTTGACTTACAAAGCCATGTCTGTCCCAGCTCTGTTAGAAATGCTACATCTAAAGAAATCCCAATCCCTCCACACCACATGCTGCAGAGACCTTAACCTCATTACCACAATGAACAGAACATGCTGGAGGGACAGGTTCATAACTTAGAGAATGCCCATGCTTTGGTATAGACTTCCCATACATGTCAAGCAGAGCACCTCACTGGTCCTCTTCAAGAGAAATCTTGATGAGAGGATGGAAAATAGAAAGTTCACCTGGGGGATCCCTCCAGTGGCTCTTCTTGATAGAGTCACTGGGAACTAACGTCTGGTGGCACAATGCCAGGGCACTTCTATGGGCTAGCCTTGTAAAGGCTCCAGGGCCATTAGTCTAGTACACACCTATGAACCTATGAACCTAAGATATGGTAAGGGACTCTAAGATAATTTACTTATGGATGAAGTCCAGAGTGTCATTCTGTTTAACCAACCTTGAGCTGCACTTGTTGCTAATGTAGATGGAGACAGCTCCACCTTAACCAACCTTGAGGTGCACTTGTTGCTAATGTAGATGGAGACAGCTCCACCTTAACCCACCTTGAGGTGCACTTGTTGCTAATGTAGATGGAGACAGCTCCACCTTAACCAACCTTGAGGTGCACTTGTTGCTAATGTAGATGGAGACAGCTCCACCTTAACCCACCTTGAGGTGCACTTGTTGCTAATGTAGATGGAGACAGCTCCACCTTAACCCACCTTGAGGAGCACTTGTTGCTAATGTAGATGGAGACAGCTCCACCTTAAGAGCTTGTCTTTGTAGCTGATTATCTACATGTGTGGAAGGCGCTGCAGCGTTGTACTGCTGGAGTACTCTTTCAGTAAGGTAGAGCTGTCTATATTCTCCAGCATGAGGACAGCCTGCACATTTAAAGTTTCTTGTTAAGGCTCATAGAGCAGTAACACCTTTAGGTTATTTGTGTTTTATTTGCTATGTCAGTAGGTTTCTGTCTACTTTCACAAGTGATTCTCTGTGTGGGTCTTCCATCATGGATGTTATCATGGCTGATGTGACACAATCATCTGAGACTGTGATAATGGCAGGCAGCCAAAGCATGAATATGTGCCAGGCATATGACCGTCCCCTTCCCCGACACAGCATCATTGCCTGGACAAACCACCCCTGAATCCCAGGTGACTACTGAATGTGAGGAATTGGGCAGCATATCAGCATAAGGTACACCCTTGTTTCCTCCCCCAACCAACAGGAGGCATTAGAGGTTCCATCAAGTGTGAGAACAGCAGCCGTGGGTAGTGTGCTGGCATCCAAAAGGGCCATGTGTCCTGACTCATGCCAAAGTTCAGTATCTCAAGGGCTGTTATGCAACGTGTGTGCAGGTCTGTCTTCCAGGAGCAGGACAATGACACTACAGTCACAGCGGAGTTTATTGGTGCAGTGGCTTGTCAGTGAGATAACCTCAGATGAGGCACAGCCTACATAGGTACCTTGTTGTCAGTGCATCAGGGCAGTCTATATCCTCCAAGGGTCTTTCTCCTACCACACTCTGGATCTGATACTATTCATGCAACCATTTATCAGCTGCCAGCTGTGGAGAAATGCAAAATGGGACAGGCACATCACAGTTATGTAGCACCACATATTGCATGCTAGGTCTACTTTAGTTCAGCGAATGATCAGATGATCAAATACTGTTAGTTCGAACACTAAGTGTCGAACCAGCAAAACAGCAAATGGCCAGAACAGCAAATTCTTTCCCAGGGAAAGAAATTGCTGGGCCGGCTGTCCGGGTTGTGCCATTTCCTCCTCTGTAGTGTGATCTTGGAGTTGGTATATTTAAGCAGGGGGGTGTGTGGGATGCAGCCCCCAACTTTATTTACTGTTTAGTGGGTTTTTTTTGTTGGGGGGGGCAGCGATTTTTTTCCCTGGGAAAAAAATCGCTGTTCCGGTTGTTCACTGTTTTGTGTCTTCGAGATTTAGGTGTCGATATAACAACGTTCGATCATCTGAACATTCATTGTTATAATATAGACCCTTGCATGCCTACTTTCATTGTTGGGGGAATGGGACAGGTACATCACAGTCATGTAGCACCACATACAGGAAAATCACTGTCATGTAGCACCACATACATAGTCATGTAGCGCCATATATAGGTACATCACAGTCATGTAGCACCACATACAGGTACATCACAGTCATCTAGCACCACATACAAGTATAACACAGTCATGTAGCACCACATACAGGTATATCACAGTCATGTAGAGCCACATGTAGGTACATCACAGTCATGTAGAGCCACATACAGGTACATCACAGTCGTAGCACCACGTACAGGTACATCACAGCCATGTAGCACCACATACTGCATGCCTACTTTCATTGTTGGGGGAGGTGTGGCCTACAGTGTTCACCCCATACACATGAAGCATACATGCTGGTCAGCACTGTATGGCCTGTCATTCTTACAACACTTGACATCATTGTACCAGCCACTGCTTGTACCAGTGACATTTTTTATTAGTGGTGCTCACATGGATAGTTGGTGCATTGTCAGTACCAATACCTATTGAAGACCCTCTTGATCTGTAATAAACACACAGCCGACAGCAGCATCTTTAGAAGCTGTGTCGACCCACACAAACACTGAATACTGGCCCAGTCATCTGAACGCCTGCCTCAAACAAGAAGCACTACCCCTACCTGCTTTGTCTTCCAAGCTCAGCACAGTTACCAGACCATGATACACATACACATACACATCACTAGATCCTCACACTCTGTCTGATGCTAAGCCTTGTCGCAGTGGTCCTCCCCACCTGTGCTTATAATAACAACTCTGCCAGGCTCTCAGTGATCTCTTACCAGGATGGCTTGTGTCTGATGCATAGTGTGGCCAGTGCATGCACTCTATAGCATAGTGTGGTTGTGGTATTGCATGCATCACTGCTAATATTTGGTTAATATGGGCTATAACTGTGAACCAGACTGTGCCTCTTAGTCAGTGCCATGGTGCACTGTGTCCTCCTCTGCTTCACATGGTCATCCCTGCAACATGGTCCCCCAATGACACTTAATTAGGCCCATCATCCACTGCTGACTATGGTACATCATGTCTCTGATGGTGATACCCTGCTGTATCAGTCTGCATATCAGTACCCTACAGTATCTGTCTGCATATCAGTACCCTGCAGTATCTGTCTGCATGCCAACACGCTGTGTAACATTACACAGAAGGCAAAGATCTTGGTGCAGGTTTCCAAAGCACACTACAGCAAAGCAACATAGGCACCTAAGCAATAGAAGTGGGCCATCATCCATCCAGTCACAGGTTTGGTGATGGTCTTTGCCACTGCAGAGTTGTAGGCATTATTTGCCATGGTCTGAGGGGTACTTATTGCTGTCATGAGCTAAGGTTCCAGTGAATACCCAGTGTCATACCTCTCATCTGTCCCGAATGTGCTGTAAAATACCAATGCTCATCCTAAAATAATAGAGTGTCATTAAATTGCAAGTGACCATTTTAACCACAATTTGTTTATTCTTCTTATGCCTTGTTAGCTCTGCTGTCATCAGCTCATGCCTGTGCTTCAGACATGGGATGTTGACAGCTGATAGCAGTTTTGACGTGGGAAAGCACTGTGAAGATGCTACTACAATTATTATGACAGAGCTGGACACTGGTCTGCAGGAGGTTTACTAAACACTTTGATGCTTCATCTACTTTTGTTTTCAATACTTTTTCTAGCATCCAACCACATAACGCTCATATTCTTTATTCAAGAATTATGGACAAAGGCAAAAATAATGGGGTTGGAGGAGAAAGGCCCAAAGTCAGAGACAAATTTTAAACACTATGCTAATTCACTAAAAAGTTAATAAAACAAGAGGTTTTGTATCAGCATGCGTTTTCTGGACAATAAGAAGCATGGAATGCTGCACTACTCTCAAGAAGTAGAATTCTCTGATTTTTTATTTATTATTTGTTGACCAGATTACTCCCACTAAGCTAGTAGCTTCCTTTCAAAGGATATGCATGCCTGTTAACATTGACTGACATTAATCCACCATGATTTACCACAAAATCAAAAATGTTGCAAAGGATAGTACAAAATATGGGGTCTATATTAGAAGATCAGTTTTACAACTTCGAATACAATATGGTCGGCAATATATGATCGAAGTTGTAAAACTTTGAATCTCTAAAAAAAAAAAAACATAAAATATGAAACTAAGATTTGTAAGCAGGTGGGCAAGCCACCCTGCACCCCCCACACCCCCCACTCTTTAAATATAACAACTCCAAGACTGCACTATAATGCGGCAAAGGGAATATTTCCCCTTACTGGACTGTAGTGTGATCTCGGAGTTGGTATATTTACAGAGAGGGGGGTGTGGGGGTGTAGGGGGGATTGACCCCCTGCTTTAACCTATAAGGGTACTTTTATTTTTAATTTTTTTTACAGGCATTCGAAGTTTTACAACTTCGACCATATGGTGTCAACCATATGGTATTCGAAGTTGTAAAACTTCGATCGTCTATTATAGACCCCAAAATATGAGACTGGAGCTGGGACATTCAGCAACATTCTGGACAGTTGATAGGTATAATCCAACCACTGAGATAAAAAAATATATATATTATAGCACAGTTAAATAATGAATGCAAACAAACAAGGTACACCACATTAGTAAACTTTTAAGACATTTAATGCTTATAGGGTTAGCATTTTCAAGCTAGTCAATTTTGCTCACAGTGCACATATTTAGTTATTTTGTCCAGTAGCTCTCGTGACTATTCTTGCCCTATGTTTTGGGTCATCCTAGCAAAGTGCTTTTTATACATTTAATTTTGCTGACCAATAGATTCCAGTAGACCTGTGGAGTTTTTCTTTTTCTGGGTAAATTGAAGCTTTGTCCTGAGCTGACTTCCATCTGATCCATTTCAGATCAGTATGACCATGAGTTCTATATGAACTCAGGGATAGGGAATGATTTAGAAGTGGCGTTTTATTATAAAATAAGTCAGTGCATTTCCACTCCATACATCAATACTGTAAATATTATAGTAAATGGAAGCAGAAACCCAGAGTTATATTTCCACAAATAACTTTCCACATCTTGGAAACCATATAGCCTAGATGATTAGTAAGCAATCAGTTTGGTTCATTCTGACTTGTTCAGTCAGACCTGAGCTTCTTTCACATGACAACATGAAATTCCATTCTGAGAGCTTGTTTACTGAAATATTTACAAAAATATGAAAAGTATGCTTATTTGTAATACCTGTAACATAAATAACACTACCTTTTAATACCTTGTAGTACAAAAATGAATGACTATTCTTCAATATTGTCTTGTCATCTGTCTTGTAGTAAAAATATGTTTGACTTTGCAACACTTTATCACTCATCATCCAGATGTTTTGCCGAATGCACCTATTTCTCAAAAAGTTTTTTCTAGATTTTCAAAAACTGCAGGTTAAGAGGTAAGCACAGTGTCACCACTGAGATGTCCTTAAGGGAATCACCCCACACAAATTGTTAGTATGAGTCACATGTGTGCCAGATGTGGGAGTCATGGGCAATGCCTGGGTTGCACATTGATACATTGTCTAACAATGTATCAGTGATGCATTGATACAGTGTGTACTATACCCTGTGCATTGCGCAATGCCTGCTGTTGATGGAGTGGAATCCATTATGGCTGAGATACTACTATTGTTGTGCCCCAGGTGATACTGCTATCATTGTTACCCAGGTGATACTGCTGTTGTCATGTTCCAGGTGATACTGCTATAACTGTGTCCCAGGTGATACTGCTGTCACTGTGCCCCAGCTGATACTGCTATTGTCATGTCCCAGGTGATACTGCTATCGCTGTGTCCCAGGTGATACTGCTGTCACTGTGTCACAGGTGATACTACTATCACTGTGCCCAGGTGATACTGCTGTCACTGTGTCCCAGGTGATACTGCTATTGCTGTGCCCCAGGTGATACTGCTATCACTGTGTCCCAGATGACACTGCTATCACTGGGCCCCAGGTGATACTGCTGTCACTGTGTCCCAGGTGATACTGCTATCACTGTGCTGCAGGTGATATTGCAATCACTGTGTCCCAGGTGATACTGCCGTCACTGTGTCACAGGTGATACTGCAACCACTGTGTCCCAGGTGATACTGCTATCACTGTGTCCCAGGTGATACTGCAATCACTGTGCCCCAGGTGATACTGCTATCTTTGTTCCTCAGGTGATACTGCTATCACTGTGTCCCAGGTGATACTGCTATCACTGTGTCCCAGGTGATACTGCTATCACTGTGTCCCAGGTGATATTGCTATCACTGTGTCTCAGGTGATATTGCTATCACTATGTCCCAGGTGATACTGCTATCACTGTGTCCCAGGTGATACTGCTATCACTGTGTCCCAGGTGATACTGCTATCACTGTGTCCCAGGTGATACTGCTATTGTCATGTCCCAGAAGATACTGCTATCACTGTGCCCCAGGTGATACTGCTATCACTGTGTCCCAGGTGATAGTGCTGTCACTGTGTCCCAGGTGATACTGCAATCACTGTGCCCCAGGTAATACTGCTATCACTGTGTCCCAGGTGATACTGCTATCACTGTGCCCCAGGTGATACTGCTATCACTGTGCCCCAGGTGATACTGCTGTCACTGTGTCCCAGGTGATACTGCTATCATTGTTACCTAGGTCATACTGCTATCACTGTGTCCCAGGTGATACTGTTATCACTGTGTCCCAGATGATACTGCTATCACTGAGTCCCAGGTGATACTGCTATCACTGTGTCCCAGGTGGGGTCTCGATGGGGATGTGGATGCATTTGATGGCACGTAGTACCTCAGGGGAAATGGGCTATATCATAAGATGTACAAACAGTGCTGTTTCTCTCTTCTGAGCTATCAATGAACTGGTCTGGTACCTGTGAGGCAGATGCCTGGGACACATTGACCATGTCCTAGTATGGTCACTGCAGGGTCAGTATAACAAAGATTTTCTGTCCCTCATACACTTTGGTGTAGATGATAATTCCATGCATTCTGTGTGTCTGCATGAGAAGGTGGCACATGGGTACCAGCTCTTGTATGCTGTCTCTGTCCATGTGGTACTGGTCTAGTAAGTCCTAGTCATGGAGGTTAGGTATATTAAGCACATTGGTATCCTTCAACAACATGGAGGGTGACAATGTTCATCATCATTGTTACTGGCTATAAGGGCAGCTTATAGCATGTACATTAATTGTACATTACATGTATATTACAACTAACCCATTGTTACCCCAACAACATAATGTTGTCTCTGTTATTATTCACCAACAACTTACAGTGTGCAGGAGGTCAGCTTCTTGCATGCACATAACATGTACATTACAGCTAATCCTGTTGCTACACCTAATAACATAATGTGGTATCTGTTATTGTTCACCAACAATGTACAGTGTACAGGAGGGCAGCTTCTAACATGTACATTACATGTACATGACACGCACATTACAGCTAATCCTGTTGTTACTCATAATAACATAATGTGGTCTCTGTTATTGTTCACCAGCAACTTAGAGTGCACAGGAGGTCAGCTTCTAGCATGTATATTACATGTACATTACATGTATATTACAACTAATCCCATTGTTACCCCAAATACCATAATGTGGTCTCTGTTATTGTTCACCAAAAACTTACAGTGTATAGGAGATCAGCTTCTAGCATGTACATTACATTACAGCTAATTGTGTTGCTACCCTTAAAATAATGTGGTCTCTGTTACTGTTCACCAGCACCTTACAGAGTGCAGGAGGTCAGCTTCAAGCATGTATATTACATGTACATTGCAGCTAATCCTGTTGTTATCCATAATAACATAATGTGGTCTCTGTTATTGTTCACCAGCAACTTACAATGTACAGGAGGGCAGCTTCTAGCATGTATATTACATGTATACTACAGCTAATTCTTTTCTTACCCCTACTAACATAATTTGGTCCCTGTTATTGTTCAACAACACATTATAGTGTACAGCAACACTGGTGGTTGCAGCTCACCTCAACATTTTTATGTCTCTGAATTGCTCTGCCTTGTTGTTTACTCCTATCTGCATTCATCATTGGTCTTAATATTATGATGTTTCCATTTCCATCTCATTATACACTCATTTGCATAACATACTGACCATAATATTTTGCATTCTTCTTATGTTTCTGAAATGGACTCACTGTCTGTGCCATCACTTATGCATTTTTGCCTTATGTATTGTGGTGTTTGTTTCCAAGTCATGGTTACTGTTTCACAAAAAATAGAAGAACAGCTAGTTTTTTTTTGAAGACTGAACTCTAAATGTTATGTTTTTATGCTAAAAGCATCCATAATGTTACAACTTTAATTTCACTAAACTACTGCACACCACAAGTAGAAAGACATGTAACTAATCTAGTCCACATACAGATTTGCTGTATCCAGGACTGTTGGTAAGCTTCTGAGCCCCCCAAGCCCTTCTGTGTTAGAGAGAAGCTTTCTAGCTTATCAGTGGGAGTGGTAAGCACTAGGTAACCTATCTACCACAAAGGAGTAGTTTCTGGCCCAGAAATTGTAGTTTATTGGCCGTTTGGGCAGTTTTTCCATATCTTTCAACTTTCTGGTTTAAAATATCATGTTTGCGCTTGTTTCCCACCTTTCCTGTAACTAGACTAGTCCTGATACAGATTTGCTGTATCCAGTGCTGTTTGTAAGCTTCTGAGCAGTGCCAAAGTCTGCTCTTCAAATTTACCCTTAGATCTACTAGTTCTCTCCTCTCCTGTACTTTTACTAGCTTATTAGTCCAGCACTTTACCAGACGTCTTGTAGCAATTATTGTAGCACACAAAAGTACTACCAGCGCAAAATGTTCTACAAGGAAACAGTTCCAATACTTATAATTAATGCCCATCCCTCCAAGCATGTTCAAAGGTCAGTTTCTTGTGCATTCTCCTATTAACCAGATGAACTTGGACATCCTGAGGCAATGTAGCAACTGCCTCATATACACTGACAGCCCTCTCCTCTTACGTCCCAACACTCAGACTTTTGAGAGATGCACTTATATATATCCAAATTGGAAGCCATGCACTCTCCAGCCAAGTCAGGAATAGCTGGTCAAGAGGAGAATGTCAACACTTGCACCACACCACATGGAATACATAACCCTCCAGAACACACACCTTCACATAAAAACACAAACCACACACTCACCTTTGTGGAGGCTCTCAATAAAAATCTACTCAAACAGCAGAGACCTCCAAGGCAGAAATGCACTCAAACACCACAACACAACACAAATCACGAGACACATAACTCTCCAAAACAGCATGCCACTCAACCAAAGCCCCTAAGGCAAAACAGCATGCCTAACACACTAATCATAGGTGACTCGATAGTAAGGCACACTGGTGTCCCACTCACTAGGTTGAATAAGGAGAAAGTAACAGTCAGCAGCCTGTCAGGCACCAGGATCTGCCACATAACACATGCACTCAGGTTCCTTAACAACAGGTACAAATATGACTCTGTCATTGTACATGTGGGCGTGAATGACCTGAGACATACCTCCCTGGACTACATGAAAAGAGACATGGAGGAGCACTTGTATTATGTAGCCCAGGCAGGTATGACCCTAGTCCTGAGCAGCATCCTACCATCTCCCAGAATGATAGCAAAGTACAGGCAGAAATTATTGATTTCAACAATTGGCTAAGTTTCTGGTGTCATTCTAAGGAGATCCAGTATCTGTCTGCCTGGGATGACATGATTGACAGACCTTGATGCTGTGCCAGAAATGGCCTGCATCTATCACCCCTGGTCTTCCGGATACTGGCCAAGGCTCTTGTCAACCCTGTAGTGGCTTTTTTAGGTGGTGTTCCAAAGACCAAATTACCACCATAGCAGCTACAAACAAATGCAATCTGAGAGTCATGCTGCTCAACGCTAGAAGTCTAAATCTCAAAATGCACTCACTCGAAGAATTCCTTAAATGGATAACATCGACATTTGTGCCGTAACAGAGACCTGGTTCAAGGCAGCAGAAAGCACCCCTGCACTACCAGGCTATAGCTCATTCCACACCTTTCGGCCCCAGAACTTGGACCAAAGCTCAGAAGATGGTGGTGTTTTCATATCCATAAAGGATGCACATACCTTCATGCTGGTAGCCCAACATAGCACATCAGAGATACTTCAGGTGCAGCTGACACTGTTTAAGACAGCAATTCAGGTCATAGCCTGCTGTAGGTCACCAAACATGTCCCAAGACTCACACACCCCATTCCTGAGCACCCTGGACAATATTAGGGTCCAACCTAACACTCTCATACTGAGCAACTTCAACTACCCCTCCATTAACTTGGAAAACTACTCATGTACCAATACACTTGCCCAATGTGTCCTGGAATTCATTAATCCAGTGCCCTGGGCCAGCTCGTTCTTATCCCCACTAGAGATAGCAACATCCTTGACCTGGTCATAGCTAACATGGGCAACCATTGCTCTACACCAATAGTCATCTCCTCCCTGGTTAGATCTGACCACAAACTAATCACCTTGGAAATCCACGTCCCTCCCACCCACCCCACAAAGGTAACCACCATGAAAAACTTCTCCAAAGCTAACTTTGGGCTCCTAAAAACAGGTGGCTAACTTCACGGCACCCATGCAAATGGAGAATAGTTGCATGACCACTGAATCATGCACCAATGCACTGTATGAACATGTACACAAATGCATGGATCTCACCCTACCCAACAGAACCAAAATGCTCTCCTCCAAAAAAAGGAAGCCAATCTGGTAGTCCCCTGCCATAAACAAACTCTACAACAGAAGGAGGAAACTGATGCAGAATAAGGTGAAGTCCCAAGACTGGAAAACTCCCTTATCAGCCTCAACAAAAATTTGAGATCCCTCATTAAATCCTCTAAATCTAGCTATAAAACAGAATTGCAGCATATAGTAAAGAAAACTACAAGGCCTTATATAGTTATGTAAAGAATCTCCATGGCAATACCTTGATTTGCTCTGAGCTACTGCACAATGGTACCTCCTATACCAAGGCAACAGACATTGCCAATGTACTGGCCGACAGATTCAATGCCAACTTTACCCCTCCCCCCAAGGGACCAGTCACAATACCAGTAGACTGCCAGGCACCCAGTATTATTGCTTCACAGATTAAAACAGCAGTGTCCAAGGCCAAGAATACAGCTTCTAAGGGACCTGACAATATCCATAGCTGCGTTCTACATGAACTATAGAGTGAACTGGCACCTCACCTGTGTGCCATGTTCAATTACAGCCTCACCTCAGGTTTTGTCCCTACCAAATGGCTCACTGCTACAGTCATCCCTCTCCACAAAGGAGGAGTGACTACAGACCCTGGGAACTATCGCCCCATTAGCCTGATGAGTCTGATATGTAAAGCTATGGAATGCATCATCATGGACCTAATAAACAAGGATATAGGGAATCTCCAAACTCTGGATCCCACACAGTTTGGTTTTGTGAAGGGTAGATCATGCCTCCTCAACTTGGTCAACTTCTTTGAGTCAGTCAACAGAGCTGTGGATGAAGGCAAGGTGGTTCATACAGCCTACCTTGATCTGACCAAGGCCTTTGATACCATTCCCCACTCAGGAATCATAGAAAAACTCACTACTCTAGGCATCAACCCCTATATCACTATGTGGGTTGCAAACTGGCTCACAGGTAGAACCCACATTGTTAAAGTAGCTGACTCCAAGTCAGACTGCTGACCAGTCACAAGTGGAGTCCCACAGGCTTCGGTCCTGGGTCTTCTCCTGTTTGGTATATACTTTTCTGAAGTCCAGGCCAACACAAAGGGACTCTGGCTGACAAAGTTCGCAGATGATTGCAAGTTTGGAGCCATTATTAACTCCCCAAGTAATGTTGACATCCTACAGAATGGCCTCACTGTGACCAATGACTGGTGTCAGAACCATGGCCTTAAGCTCAATGCCAAAAAATGTGTCATCATCCCCTTTGGGAAAAACATGGTTCCCATGAATTACCATACCAATGGTAGTCCACTGAACACAAAAGGCATCATAAGAGATCTGGGAACACAGGTTGACAGCAACCTCTCTCTTGCCACTGTGGTCAGAAAGTCCTTCTATGTGGCACATCTCTTTATAAGGGTTTTGCATGCAGGAAGAAAGAGGTCATTGTCTCCCTTTACTCTTCCCTCATTAGGCCAGTCATCGAGTACAAGGCCCCATTTGGGATGTACCTCACTAGACAACTGCAACAACTGGACAGGCCACAAACGTACCTCACAAAGAGGATCCTAGGCCTTAAACACTTGTCCTGTATAGACAGACTAAAAAAACTCCAACTATTCTCTGTCTCATATTACCTGCTTAGAGGCGATCTCTGCTTGACTTACAAAGCCATGTCTGACCCAACTCTGTTAGAAATGCTACATCTAAAGAAATCCCAATCCCTCCACACTACATGCTCCAGAGACCTCAACCTCATTATCACAATCAACAGAACATGCTGGATGAACAGGTTCATAACCCAGAGACTGCCCATGCTTTGGAACAGACTTCCCATACATGTCAAGCAAAGCACCTCACTGGCCCTCTTCAAGAGAAATCTTGATGAATGGATGGGTAAATAGAAAATTCACCACAAGGATCAATCCAGTGGCTTTACTCGATAGATTCACTGAGAACTAAGGTCGGGTGGCATGATGCCAGGGTTAGTCTTGTAAAGGCCTCAGGCCATTAGCCTAGTACACACCTATGAACCAATGAACCTGTGACATTAATAATCCATCTTGAGGGATATCCACTAAATAAAGCACATGCTTAAACTAAAGCAACCTTCATTAATGCAAATATTTTCAATAAACATGTTTAAAATACTAAGATTATGCTAGATTTTTACTATTCATTTGTTGTGTATATCGCCATCCAGTATTACATATTTTTTGTATGTAAAATATAGACATAAATTTAAGTGGGCATTCCTCATTTGTATTATAAAATTGTGAGGTTAAAAATTGTATCACATTAGGAAAAAAACATTCTCACATCCAAAAATGTTTGACATCCTGTAATCATGGCTGCACAGGTAAAAACACACTCTCCAAAGCCAAGAACACAGCATCCATGGGACCTGACAATATCCCAGGCTGCATTCTACATGAACTACAGAATGGACTGGCACCCCACCTAAGTACCATGTTCAGTCATAGCCTCAGCTCAGGCTTTGTGCCCACTAAATGGTGCACTGCAACAGTTATCCCACTCCACAAAGTTGAAGCCACAACACACCCCAGGAACTACCACCCCATTAGCCTGACGAGCCTGGTCTGCAAGACCATGGAATGTATCTTCATGGAACTCATAAACAAAGACATTGGTAATGTCCAAACTCTGGACCCCACCCAGTTCGGGTTTGTAAAAGGCAGATCATGTCTCCTAAACCTGATAGACTTCTTCAAAGCAGTCACCAAAGCCATAGATGAGGGTAAGGTGGTTCACACAGCCTAACAAGATCTTGCCAAGGCTTTTGACACCATTCCCCACTCTGGAATTATAGATAAACTCACTAAACTAGGTATAAATCCCTATGTCACAAGATGGGTTGCCAACTGGCTCATGGACAGAACCTACACTGTGAAAATAGCAGACTCAAAATCCGACTTCAGACCAGTGACAAGTGGAGTACCACAGGGTTCAGTCCTGAGTCCTCTCCTGTTTGGTATCTACTTCTCAGAAGTACAGGCTAACACGGAAGGTCTTTGGCTAATGAAGTTTGCATCTGATGACCTTGGGACACAGGTGGACAGTAGTCTCCCCTTTGAAAATCCCATTGCCCAGTTGTCATGAAATCCTTCTACATGGTACACCTCATCACAAAAGGTTTCTCATCCAGAAAAAAGGAGGTCATTGTTCCCCTCTACTCATCACTCATCAGACCCAATATAGAATACAGCACCTCTCTTGGTATGTACCTCACAAGACATCTACAACAACTGGAGAGGCCACAGAAATACCTCACAAAGAGGATTATTGGCCTCAAACAGATGCCCTAAACAGACCATCTCAAAAAACTCCAGCTTTACTCCTTCGCATATCACCTACTCAGAGGTGATCTCTGCCTAACATACAATGCTATGTCAAACCTAGAGCTGTTGGACATGGTCCACTTAAAGAATTCAAAATCCCTCCGAGCTTCATGCTGTAGGGACCTATACCTTGTCACCACAATAAACAGAACATGCTGGAAGGATCAATTCCTGTCCCAGACACTTCCCATACTCTGGAACAAACTACCTATCAATATCAAACAAGGCTCCTCATTAGCACTCTTCAAGAAAAATCTTGATGATTGGATGGGAAATAGGAAATTCACCCTGGGGATCACTTCTGTGGCTCTGCTCGACAGGGGCAGAGGAAATAATTTTCTTGGGTGGCCAAAGCCAGGGTACCTTTTTGGCTAGGCTTATATAGGCCCCAGGGCTGATAGCCTAGTACCTACCTACCTATGAACCTATGAACCTATTAAATCCTCTCAGTTGTGTATAGAAAGGACATCTGATCATTACTTCTGTAATACTTATTTCATCATTCTTTTCAGACATGTGCATGAATTCTAATTTGACAAGGATCAAAAACCCTGATTTTCCAAAAAAAGCTGAAAAAACTCTTTTTAAGTGTTTTTTGCAGAGGAACAATTCCCTTGCACACCCTGACATGGGGGGAAAGCCCCTCACAGTCCCAAATGTATATATACCAACTCCACTGTCACACCAGCTCTAAGACAGGGGAAGTTGCTCCTGAAATGGGATCGCTGTTGGCACAACTCGCTGACAATGATTTCCTATGGAGGAACTCCGATCCTCGTCAGGCTAAACTTAGGGCAAAGGTCAGTGTTTATCCTCGCAGAGGTTACCCTTCACATACACATTTTTTTACGAATTTCTTTTTTAGTAAAGCTGTCCTTCCTTTTTTTTGCTATTCCGCTATTCCAGAGATTTCCTCTTGGATATAATGTTTGTAGTTTATGAGGGTTATAATCAAACATCTGTCCTATAAAATAAATAGTCAGTATTCTTTTAACAACTTGGGTGTCTAGCAAAAAAAGTGCAGGTAATCTTTTTTTTTAAGTCTGTAGGTCTTTATTCCACCAAAATGTAATGACTTCATAAAAATTGGGACTATAGGATTTAGTTAAACATATACATTACTAACATATTTATCCAAGTTTCCCAGCTAGTATAAATAAGAAATCTGGTCTTCATTTTTCTAGAACATATGCTTCCTTACTACTTTGTAGTCCACTTTTCTTTTTCTACCCCAAATTTACCCAAGCTTGAAGCATCTTTCATGTTGAAAATGTCTGCATTTTTATTAGACAATTGAGTTCCAGGTTTAAATGGCTCAAACAACCTTTTGTTGCACTTACATAAACAAAAGCTGAAACAGAAACATTACACTGTCTTTGGAAATAATATGCCACTTTTTCATATCCACAGCCTCCAAGGTCTGTCTGCAGTGAAAGCTGTCTCCCAGGTTTTAGAAAGGTCATACCCCAGGGAAAACCTGCCTGCTGCTTTGACTGTGTTCCGTGTGCTGAAGAGGAAATTGCTAACCAGAGTGGTAAGTAAGCTAACAGCTGTGATATGACTGTATCTGCCTACTGGTGTATTTAAATATAAAAAGGAAGAAGTTGTCTTTTTCAAAGCTATTACTTGAGATTTGTGTGGTCCAATAAGTTCTGGTTGACTGAGTGATTTATAAATTGGTTGATTACTGATTGATTTGATTGGTGTATTGATTGAATGAATGATTGATTGACAATCTATTCCTTCAAAAATGCAAACTTTCTTTGAGGCTGCACGATCCCAGAAGATGTTACTTTAAGTTAAGGACTTGCCTACACTTCACCCAGGGATGATATATTCTTCTGTTATATTTTCAGTGCAATGGAACCACGACTCAATGAACTATACCATAACCTACTATCCTAAGTATGTTTGTAGATACATAATGTTCTGTGTTCTCATGGATGTTAATTGATTCTGAATGTATTGATGGATATTATAAATTAAGTTAGGGGCTTAGACTAAACCCTGCTTTTTGAAAGTGCTCACTGGTCAATAAAGGAGTTCCACCAAAGCAATTTTCTATGTCTTTCTTGTTTATACCATGCAGGTTATTTATTTATTTATTTATTTATTTTCATAGATTCCTAGATTGTTACTAGGCAAATGACCAAGGGGGTCCTCTCTAAGCCTAGCCAAATTTTCCCAAAAGAATAATGATGACCTGTATCCAAATAGGACATTGAGGTCCAGGCATTTATAAGCTACATCTGTCCATACGGGACATGGGTGCCAGGCCTGGTGTAATTTTCGGTTTACTGTCAGAAGAATGAAGATGCATTCTGTCGAATGCATCTTCGTCGAACTGTAAATGTCAGAAATGCAAAATGATGAAGCGGCTTTTAAAATAGTGTTTAGTGTGTTTTTTTTTGGGAAAAGCTAATTTTTTTCTGGCTGTTTGCTCTTTTTTTGTTTTCATTCTTTTGTAGTCAATATAACAGCGTTCGATCTTTTGATCATTCGCTGTTATAACATAGACCCTAATTTTCCTATTCCCCATCCACTGGTCTAGGTTATATTTAAACTGGGTAACAGATGAACTCAGCTTCACATGTATGAAAAGCCTGTTCCATAGGACAGGCAGTCTCTGGGACACAAATCTGTTTCTCCATCATGTTCTGTTTATGTCACAGACAAAAGTAAGGTCCTTCGATCTTTAACTGTTCGGATGAAGACATGAAATACAATGCATTCTTCTTTGGAAATTAAGTAATGCCTGTGAGCAATAAATGACATACTTAAAGTTTGCATCTTGCCAGACTCGAACAACTGCCAGGAAAGATATCAGAAAGATGTGTATCGACCTGTGATGCCACAGAAAAAATTGTTGACATATAGTACACTTTAGAATTACAGTCAGCTCTCTACAGTGTAGAACTTAGTGAATCAGACAGTACTGTCTCCAGCTGCCATGAAAACTCATTTGATATGACATTATACACAGGATGGGGGTAAGTGACAGCAGTCATGGTGTGATACAACTATGCTAGTGGAAGTCGTTGTTCAATGTAGTGGACAGAGAAACTCATACTTTATCCTGTTACAGTCAGTAATGTATGGCATGTATCTCAACATGCCAGACAGTGCTTTATCCAGATGACATGATAATTGTCTTCATATGGCATAATACACATGATGGGGGGGGTCAGTGACAGAAGTCTTGGTGTCACGCTACTATGCCAATGGGGGCAGTTGTTCTATGAAGTGGATGGCGAAATGCATACACTATTCTGCTCCAGTCACTTTTGCACCATTTATCCCTTGGCATGCAAGGCAGTCTGACTGCCCTTATCTGTCTGATGTACAACTTCTCAACTTCTCTGATGCAAGAGGCATGGGTTAAATGAAGGCACTACACATCTGAGATACTACCTATACCTACAGATCTTGCTAAGTCTCTGGGCATAGCATTATAGAGAAGAACGGGCTGAGTAACATCTGTCATGCTGCTATGCCAGTGGTATGATACAGACTGTAACCACTTCGGAATAACCTGTGGTCCTGGTGGTCCCCTGCACCCATATTAACAGAATAGAAGTATTGTAATACAGAGATCCTGCATTCTGTTGTGGTATGCAAGGTGTTGAACTATGCCCACTGACACCTTCATCAGTGCTGCAAGATTCTCACAAATACTGGCACAAGTGCTACTCTAATATTTCCTTCCCTGATCATCTACTAGACATTGGTTAGAGATTCTGTCACTGGCCTCCAATATCTGGTCACATAACCTAACCAGTGTGTGGGCTATATCCCTTTTACTTTTTATTCTCATAATCATCAGAGCAATTTGTGGCAATGAATTCAGTCATGCGTCACTCTATTGCTGAATTAGATGTCTTGGTGACTGACGTTCTCTAAGTGACAACCGTTTACCAAATAATTTAATGTGCTAAAACAGACCATTCCTGTAATGAAATGAGATTGGATCTGAAAATAGAGGTCACCATGTGGCCTTCTAGTCATAAATGTCATTCTCTTTTCACTATCATGATCTGGAAGGAATGGCATTCTGGAATAAACAAACTGAGGTTCTTGTGTCATCTACTAGTTCAGGAATGACAGAAGCCTTATGATTTATGGTATCCACACTTATTACGCATGCAACTCATAAAAACCATGAGGTTTCTAAAAATTGTTCTTTTTCACTTTCCTCTACATTGTGTGTCTTGAATTTTTAGAAAACCCACTACAATCATAGCAAAATTGTTTAGGTTCATAGGTGCATCCTTGACTAACACCATCACGGCCTTTATAAGCCTAGCCGTGCAACTAAAATGTGACCCACACATTTGATTTATATAGAGGTGATTAATGACTGCCTTTAAAAAGAAACATGTTCTAAAAAGCCATCATTTTAATGAGTTGTGAGACATTAACTTTGAATGTGAAACTTCATTAGGAAGCTGGATATGGCTTATGCTATCCTTTAATAGAAGAAGGTGATGTTATCCAGAGAGTAATCTTAGTGACATACCTACAAGTCATCTCTGGTTCTTGCATCATGCATCTTTAGTGCAATGATGTTTCATCCTGGTGAGTTTCTTTGCAGTGTAATGTATTGTGCAAGCCAGCAGCACACTTTTTTCCCCTTTTCTTCTCTGTTGTGCAGCCATGGAGAAAACTCTTTATTGCTACATCATAATGATTCAATTTGTGAGAGATGAAAGTAATTACCTAACTTGGAGGCTGTCTTCGCACTTCAGATCACATTCAGGTAGCATGACACACATACACACATGGAGAACAAGGCATTTCCCATAAACCAGTTTACACTGATGTTGTTAAGAAAAGAGCACTTACGTCTCCTTGGCTAAATGCTAAGAAATCTCAGGCATTAGGCCACATGGTAACGCATTTAACTTCACCCTTCTTATCCACAACCAGTACACAAACCTCTAAGAGTTACAAGGGTGCAGACTCCACACCCCTATGGTCCACTGTGACTGTACCTCTCCCCAATAATGTTTAAGTAATAGGCAACTCTATTGTTAGGCATATGGACTGAATAAGAAAAGGGTGACATCTGTCTTTCTGGAGCCAAGATCTGGGATGTAGCAAGGGCTCTTAGATCCTCCCATCCTGACAAATACAATTATGACCTGGTAGTTGTCCATGCAGGGGTGCATGACCTTAGGTGCTGTAACCAGAAGGACATGCAGAAGGATATGAATGATTTTGCTGTACATATGTGTGTGAGACAAGAAAAGAACTGGTCTTGAGTGGGATTTTGCCATCTGTCTGCAGCAACTTAAACAGATTCATATTATATATATATTATACACACACACACACATATATATATATATATATATATATATATATATATATATATATATATGTGTGTGTGTGTGTGTGTGTAGTCAAAGAGATCTGGTTTCAGAGCAATGAATTTGTACTACCTTGGTACACAAACTTAAATATATAAAAAGCACTCCATCTGTTCCTGTGTATAGTGCATAACATGTCTCCAGACCTATGGTCAGTTGTCGGGGGGTATCAGTATTTCTCAAAGATATCATCACCTCCTAACAGATTCCCCTGGACACAACATTTGAACTCCTAGATGTCCAAATCACCATTAATAAGACTAATTACCACTTCATTCTTAGGTATGGAGCACCATCTGTGCCCCTTTTTGAGTGCATTAGCTATCTTACATATTAGCTGAAATCCCTATTAAAATGAATACCTGTGGTTGTTGTAACTGTGGGACTTCAACTATCCCTCAATAAACTAGCTCACCTACACTAACAATAGGCGATATATCCAACACTTCCTTGACATTATTAATGATAGCGCTTCTTTAAAAATACTTAACCATCTTATTAGAGGACCCAGTATCTTTGATCTAGTCCTTACAAATATGATCTCATCTAGAGCATCTCCATATGTGTCATCCTACCTTGTGAAACCAGACCATAAATTACTGACCTTTTCCTTTAAACAGGTGTCACTTCCATGTAAATACCTCTGTGTTAAGGGACTTCTCAAAAGCAAACATTCCTCAATTACTTGATGAACTGACTAAGTTTTATTGTAATCCTCATCGGATGGATGCTATTGCTAAGGCTGCTGCCTATGCCTCTGACTTCTACACCTATTTAAGTAGTTGTTTTGATAAAGCAGCCCCTGTCTGCACCAAATATAATAAGAAGTTTCAAACCAAACCCTTATGGGTGAACACCCATGTAAATAAATTATATAACAAGAGAAAGAAATTGCTTAATGCTTATAAGACGTCTCATTCTACTGACCTTAATGGCACACTTAAACAAATTACTAAAAAGAGTGTAAGAGTACCTGAGCTAAGTATGAACTTAAAATACCTCCTAAAGCAAAAATAACTTCAAATCTTTCTTTAACTGTGTCAGGAAGTTAAGAAATAATACCCAACAATGTCCTCAGTTATTCCAGAATAATACTGCATACTTTAACCCGAAGGGAATATCTACAATCTTAGCTAACTAATTTTACCCCCCCCCCCACCCACAGTTACAGCAATTCCACATATTCCACAATCCTAGCCACCCCTTTTAACTGCTATGGAACAAGTTTTCTCAGCACTGAAAATAAATTAATAAAAAAATCTCATTCATGAGTCTTGATAATATATCAAGTTGCCTGCTCATCACTGAAAAATATGTCCTACTCGAACCTGTACTTAACATCTTTAATGTAATATGTTCCTTTGGTTACAGTCCTTAAGCTGTAAAACAATCATTGTAATGCCATTACACCAGGGTAGGCCAACCATAAACCCTGGTAACTATAGACTTACCAGTCTTAGCAACTTATAATATTATATAAAGCTATGAAGCACAGTACCTCAGACCTCATTGAGATGGGCATTACACCAGGGTAGGCCAACCTTGAACCCTGGTAACTATAGACCTATCACTCATACCAACTTATAATATTATATAAAGCTATGAAGCACAGTACCTCAGACCTCGTAATGCCATTACACAAGGGTAGGCCAACCATGAACCTTGGTAACTATAGATCAACCAGTCTTACCAACTTATAATATTATATAAAGCTATGAACCACAGTGCCTCAGACCTCATTGTAATGCCATTACACCAGGGTAGGCCAACCATGAACCTTGGTAACTATAGACCTACCAGTCTTACCAACTTATAATATTACATAAAGCTATGAAGCACAGTGCCTCAGACCTCATTGTAATGCCATTACACCAGGGTAGGCCAAACATGAACCCTGGTAACTATAGACCTACCTGTCTTACCAGCTTATTATATAAAGCTATGAAGCACAGTACCTCAGACCTCATTGAGCTGGACATTAAAAATCACTTAAGTTTGGATCACGTTGGTGCCATTTCTGAAAAAAAAAGTTACCAGTGGTCTACCACTCATTTCTTATGTTTCTCAGACCTACAGACCAACACCCTGGACTATGGTTATTTAGGCTCACAGGTCACTCCTGGCCTATGGTTATTTAGGCAGACAGGTCGCTCCTGGCCTATGGTTATTTAGGCTCACAGGTCACTCCTGGCCTATGGTTATTTAGGTTCACAGGTCACTACTGGTCTATGGTTATTTAGGCTCACAGGTCACTCCTGGCCTTTGGTTATTTAGGTTCACAGGTCACTCCTGGCCTTTGGTTATTTAGCCACACAGGTCACTGCTGGCATTTTGATTATTTAGGCTCACAGATCACTCCTGGCCTATGGTTATTTATGCTCGTAGGTCACTCCTGGTCTATGGTTATTTAGGCTTGAAGGTCACTCCTCACCTATGGTTATTTAGGTTCACAGGTCACTCCTGGCCTTTGGTTATTTAGGCTCATAGGTTACTCCTGGCCTATGGTTATTTAGGTTCTCAGGTCACTCCTGGCCTTTGGTTATTTAGGCTCAGAGGTCACTCTTGGCCTATGGTTATTTAAGCTCGAAGATCACTCCTGGCCTATGGTTATTTAAGATCACAAGTCACTCCTGGCATTTGGTTACTTAGGTTCACAGGTCACTCCTGGCCTTTGATTATTTAGGTTCACAGATGATCACTCCTGGCCTTTGGTTATTTAGGCTCACAGGTCACTCCTGGCCTATGGTTATTTAGGCTCACAGGTCACTCCTGGCCTTTCGTTATTTAGGCTCATGGGTCACTCCTGGTGTTTGGTTATTTAGACTCATGAGTCACTGCTGGCCATTGGTTATTTAGGCTCACAGGTCTCTCCTGGCCTTTGGTTATTTAGGTTCACAGGGCACTCCTGGCCTTTGGTTATTTAGGCTCACAGGTCACTCCTGGCATATGGTTACTTAGGCTCACATGTCACTCCTGGCCTTTGGTTATTTAGCCTCACAGGTCACTGCTGACCTTTGGTTATTTAGGCTTACGGGTCACTCCTGGCCTATGGTTAGTTAGGCTCACAGATCACTCCTGCGCTTTGGTTATTTAGGCTCAGAGGTCACTTTTGGCCTATGGTTATTTAGGCTTGCAGGTCAGTTTTAAATGGGCATTATTATTCGAAATTCCACTGCTTCATGGTTGCTCTAGCATGGATTAGACCATGATAACAATTAATGCAAGGGCACTGGTCTCAAATTAAATTTAAAACAATGTAGCATAATTCATTTTGGTGAACAAAACTTTTTCACGTACCTTATGGGTGACACAACCTTCCAATCAGATAATGCAGTAAGGGTTCTAGGCATTCTTGTTGATCATTCCTTATTGTTAGACCATCATGTCTCCATGGTAGTTCTGAAAGTCTTCTGTCTGGCTTATCTAATTTCCTAAGGCATTTCCACTACATCCAAAGAAGTCTTAATTCCCCTTTAATCATACCTGACCAAACCCGTTATTGAGTATAATGCACCTTTTCACACGTATTTGTCCAAACATATTGTTCAAGTTGAGAGAGCTCAGAGATTCATAACTAAAATGATCAGTGTCCTTAATAACCTTAGTCATCAGTACAATTTGGCAGTTCCTCTCTGTCTGTAATCAGTCACTTAAAGACCCCTTTCATGGAGATCTGGTTCTAATCTTTCTATTGCTGAAAGATCCAATCCTCTTTGACTTCCTATTCTTTCACAGAAGGAATTAATCCTTCAACAACAGATAAATAACATATGTTGGGATGATGGATTCTCACCCAAATGTATTCTTCACTTTTGTAACAAACTTCCACTACAGCTCATAGCAGAGTAACAGCTTTGTCACCTTCAAGGTAAACCTAGATAATTGGATGGACAGCCTCACATTCGACATGGTCTACGTTGCCTTGCCTTTAAACATATACAGTGTGTACAGCACCTCATTCATGAGTTCAAATCTGTGCTGGTAAAATTAGTGAGCAGTTAAGTTAGAATTAGAATATCAGACTATTAGAAGAAATGCAGTAGTGCACTATGAAAACATCTGATGGAAAATAAAACAAGAATGCAGATTCTGTTTTAAAAACAGAAGTTATGAAAACAACAGAGAGGGTGACATAACTCATGAATTGCGAATCACCTCTTCAGCCATGATAGAATTAAGAGCTTGATTTGAAGTCTCCCCTGAGAAGTGCAACCATGTAAAATATTGCTGTTGTATAGCAAGGGAAGGACCAGAGACAGTAATCAATAACTTATCAGCAGATAGAGTAGTAGTAGCTGCAGTAAATAATAAAAAAGGTTGTGTAAGAAAAATATTTTGTACTAATGGAATAATAGAATTGGATAAAAAGGCAATAGGTCAGAAGATAAACTTGTTTTGTACCACAGCTTAGTTTGAGTTTTTTGAGGTGCAAATACGTCTAATTATAGTATACAAAATTAAGTATAAGTTTAGTTTTTTTATAGTTTACAAAAATAAAGTATTAAAACACATTTTAGCATTTCAAAAAGGAAAGGCCCATACAATTTATAAAAGCCCTCTCACAATCAACATTGCAATACATTAGAGATTTTATTTGATCATTGTTAGCTGACTTAGATGCATCCAAAACTATTTTGGAATGGTATCTAGTTAGTTTGCCTGGTAGAAGACCATCCAGACTTTGATCATTTATAGCAGGTGAAAAACTACTTTATCCATAATGATGCAAAAATGCAATCTGACTTAAGCAATGAAACTGGATGATGGTGAGTTTCATAATAAGGACCTTTAGTTTAGTGATCTTAGAAAGTAAAGCCAACTTTTCATAATAAAGAAAATTAAGGATTTTCACTTTCTAAAGGTTTATCACAGACTTTCTTTATTGAGTCATTTACTTTAATATGAAGATGCATGTGTATGTTTATAGATGGTCCTTTAGTCCTACAAATGTTTTCAGGGCAGACATGCAATCACTTCTTTCATTTAATGCAGAAAATTGCAATGGATAATGTTGTCATTTAGTCAGAGTGTGTAAAGCAACCTGATTTAAAATGTATTCGATAGCAGTATTTGTAACAGTGAACTAATTTCTATAAAAATATAAATACTGGCTGTAGAGTCCATTCAACATTTTTAATTTGGAAAAAAAGTTAGAACTTGTCAATTTCATTAAAAATGCTGGAGTCTAATTAGTTAATATTTCTAGTTTTGTCTCTTTTTTGCTGGAATTCAAACACTTTTAGGAGAGGAATAGTAACTGTTCAAGTTTAGTTTGCTATCATAAATTTTAACTCTGTAACTGTAACATGATTTATAATCATGTTCATCCATTTTTTTTTAAACGTTATTAAAACATTTACCCAGGGATTCATAGATTCTCTCTTTGCCTGTGGTTGTTTCCCAATGCAGGCTGATTAATTAGCACAACAGAGTGAAATCCCAAATCAGAGACATGATGTAACCATAATGAGAAAGACCTCATTAGCAATGTGTTACCATATCTGTGAACTGAACACTGCTCTGTCACTTCTGATGGCATAGGTGTTCTCCCTAGCAAGCAATACTAGGTACCACCTACAAGTACAGACAGGCAGACACACGCACACACACACACACACACACACACACACACACACACACACACACACACACACACACACACACACACACACACACACACACTCATCTGAAAACAAGCCCTCACACATTAACTCGGGCCTATATCACTTTATCGAATCAGCAAATAGCAATTCATCAAACCTCTGTTTATCTAATGGTATTTCAGTGAACAATGAATTCTCTCCCAGGGTAAGGAAGCACTTCAACAAAGGCACACTGGAACAGAAACCACACAAAATCAAAGCAACCCAAACCCTGACTATATAGACCAACTCCAAGATCGCACTACGGTGGGGAAAAGGGCAAAGTCGTGATGCTAGCCAAGTGCTTTCTTACCCTCGGAAAGATTTTGCTGTTCAGTGAAATGCCGTTCGATAAACAGAGGTTCAATGAATTGCTATTCACTAAATAGCAATTTGATAAAGTGATATAGACCCCATTTACTCACACTCACCAAATACACCTGCATGTATGCTGTTACATACACATACGTGTACACACATATCCAGATTTGTAATTCTCTACTTAACTCCCTTAGTGTGACCACCTGAGCAAACACTCACACAACCACACCCATTTGTGCAACCTCATTTATGTCCTTACAGGCATGCACACACATGTGCCTCTCATCCTCATGGCATTGATGGACTTTCCTGCACTATTTGCATTCCCATAGGAGTGAATAAGTGACTGCTGCTGGACTTACCTTCAATGTGTATATTCCCATTGGAGTGAATGGGTGATTGCTGCTGGTCTTACCTGCACTGTGTGCATTTACCTAGGACTGAATGGGTGACTGCCACTGGACTTACATGCACTGTGTGCATTCCCATTGATATAAATAAGTGACTCCTGCTAGACTTACCTGCACTGTCTGCATTCCCATAGGACTGAATGGATGACTGCCACTAGACTTACCTGCAATTTGTGCAATTCCCTAGGAGTGAACGGTGACTGTCATTGGACTTGTGTGCACTGTGTGTATTTCCATAGGAATGAATGGGTAATTGCTGCTGGGCTTACCTGCACTGTGTGCATTCAGTGTGTGCACTCTCATAGGAGTAGATGGATGGCTGATACCGCACTTGCGCTCTGTGTGCATTCCTGTAGGAGTGAATGGGTGACTGCTGCTGGACTTATTTGCTTTCTGTGCATTCCCATTGGTGTAAATGCATGACTCCTGCTGGACTTATCTGCACTGTGTACATTCCCATAGGACTGAATGGGTGACTGCCACTGCCTGCAATGCAGGGGTGGCTCGTGCTATTGGGCTGCAGGACTGCAGCCCCCCCCTCAGCTGAAAACCAAAATAAAAAAAAAATCACAAAACTCATGCATGTGCGAGTGGAAACTCAAATGCAGACTGCTGTTTAATCAGTCTGGATTCAGAAGAAGGCAGCAATCATACAGATAACCCAGAAGTCTATGCAGTTACAATCACATAGACTGGAAAGGGATTGGACTGCAAGGTCTGCAGTCTGTGCATGCTTGAAACACATAGAGGCAGCGCACTCATGCATGCTCGGCATTCAGGCTACTTTTAGCTTGCATATGGAGGAAATGGCTGGCTGCTTCAGGACAAATTAAACTTGGACAGAGCGATCTCCAAGTTCTGGTACTTGCTTTAGTGGTGTGTGTGTGTGTGTGTGTGTGTGTGTGTGTGTGTGTGTGTGTGTGTGTGTGTGTGTGTGTGTGTGTGTGTGTGTTTGTGTGTGTGTGTGAAATGTCCCAGTTAACTATAACTGGTGGCTAGACAGAGTAACTCAGGTTCAAACCCTCAGCCTAACCCTCAGCCTTGGGTGCAGGTAACAAGAACCTGAATTGCCTACCCACCATCACTTGTGAAAAGCATTCAGATTTTTGCTTCATATTTTTGTTCTCTTATGTTCCTCATAAAATCAGTGGTTTTAGAGTTTTATGGATTTTCAGACATTTGAATTTCAGACTTCATATTCTTCAGAAAGCACATGGTAATGCAAAATATTTTATTCTAGCAAGTTTCTATGTTTATAAGGTCAATATTTGAAATTCGTCCCTATTTTGGGGCTGTATTCCCTCAATTAATGGCTTTGTGCAGGTTTTTTTTTTGTGCTAAGAGGTTGAGAGGTATGGTGAGAACTGAATTCACTGAATTGGTTTGTGGGCCATATTCCCCCATTACTGGCTTTGTCTAGGTGTTTTGTGCTAAGAGGTTGAGACCTCTGGTGAGAACTGAATTCACTAAATGATAGCCATTTAAGTTTCAGTCTTCCAGTGTTTCAAGAAACAGCTGATTTGGCATAGTGGTATGTTGCTCTAACTGTAGTGCACAGGGTCCTGGGTTCAAGACTTGGCAGTGAAATGCATAGCGGTAGCACAGCATTTTATTCTAGCAACTTTCCAAGGTTATACAAGCAATGTTTAAAATGTGTCCCTGGATTTTGGGCTTTTGCCCCCCCCCCCCACTAAATAAATTTTGGCTTTTTTCAGATTTCTTGTGCTGCAAATGTGAGAGATACATTTGAATGTTGAGTGAATTTTACAAGGAGCTAAGAGCTTCAGGGGAAGAGAAGTTTAGTGCTACTTATGCTGAGTCTGCTTGCGTTGTTAATAGCAAAACAGATAGTGTACTTGTTTTCAATGCAGAAGGCTGTGGGTTCTACTTCCACAGCATGTAGATGCATTGCTGATACTGTACTGTGTTGTACTTTAAAGGGGCGGATGCTGCAGTCCTGAGAATGTCCTCTTTGGTGGAGATACCTTGTAACTATCAATGTGTTATCAGTTTGCCATCCATTCCCTATTGCAATATTACTAGCATATCTTTTTTTAATGTAACACGGGTAATTTATTCCTCAAGGGCAACAGGCACTTTATTTGTAGATGAAACAATGAAATATAAAATTGTTTGCTAGCAACAACCTCTTCATTAGTTACAGATCTCTTTAATGTGGAATTATTTAGATACCTTTTACTTCTGCAGACATTGTGCCTATTTACTGATACTGGTGGATTGTAGAAGTTTGAGTAGACTTTTATGATGCAAATGATTGGGCAATTTTGTCATTATTGGTGCATGCATTTTGTTTCATTATTTCATTATTTACTGGAACATTTTCAAAACAATAAATGTAAGATGCCCTCTAACAACTGTACTGTATTATACAAGAATATAATTTAATACAATCAGGAATGCGTATCAAAGAACACATGTATGTTTCATATGCAAGGGGCCTCTGATCGGAAAACAGCCCAAAGTTAATCTTTATCTGCCACTGACCAGATGTATTTTCTTTGAATGTGGGCTTCAATGCTGTTTCAATGAATGTGAGTTTCAAGGAGAGAGAAGTTTTAATGCTAAGTCTATTTTCATTGTGGGACTGCATTGCTTTATTTAGCAGATGTCTATTAGTGTTTGTGCTGTAAAATGTAAAATAAAACTTTTAAATGCAATCCAAATCATCATGGAAGTAAAACAGTATGCACATTACAGTGTTTATGGTAAATGGGGTGAAATTTATGGGACAGTGGAATGGCTGCAGGGTGGAGGCCACATTCGACCATGATTTTGTGAGGGGAAAGGGTGGCAAACTTAAAGACAGCCCCAGCTGAACTATATCTCTAAAGTGTCCAGATGTTTAAACAATGAATAGATTTTTGCTTCTTATTTTTGGTTTGTTCCTCATAAAATGTGTGGTCTTCTGGCAAATAATTTAGGAATGAAGTCACTAAATAATGACAGGCATTGAGTTTCAGACTTCATACCATTCAAAAAATGCATGCTAAACAAGGCCTGTTATTCTATGAACTGTCTAAGTTTATCCAACAGAAATGTTTAGTACTGTCTGTATGTTCTCCCAATATATTTGGCCTTGTCCAGATTTCCTGTATTAACAGGTTGAGAGGTATGCGCAAATAAATCTCTTTATAGAATTAGGTATATCCAAATCTCTGAACTTCCCCCAACTTTAGCTCAAAATGTTACTCTCCCCCTAATAATCCCTCTACAAAATGACAATTTTTGAAGAAAATGTGCAGGGTTTACAATTAAGAAATATTTGTAATGATCAGAGTTATAGATTACTATTTTGAAATGCATGTAGATTCTCTTATTTTGTCAGCTGCTCAATGTAACAGTACTAATATTAAAAAGTGCCCTTTCTTTGACAGGTTCTCAGCTGTATTGTGTGGCTATTTTATATTTTTGCATCACACTTTTGGTCCGTTTTTCATAAAATTGTGGTTTTCTGGCAAATTAGTGGCAAATCATTAAAGATTAAAGTTAGAAAATGACAGACATTTGAGTTTCAGACATCATACCCTTCAGAAAATTCATAGTAATGCAAGACCTAGTATTCTATTATCTTTCCAAGTTTATAAGAGCAATATTTAAAAATTGTCTTTATTTTTTGACATTTGTTCCACTTCTATTTATGGCTTTGTCCAGATTTTTTGATCCGAGATTGAGAGTTATGACAAATGTGTCAGGGCCATCACTATCAGCTAGAGACATTTCAAATTGTGACATGCTTGTTGCAACCTACTCCCCCATGCAGTGACTCTGGATGTGTCCACGCAAGGCAAGGAGCAGTTATGCAGTGTGTGTGTAGAGTATCCCCCCATCCAAGGTAGACACAAGTACTACAGTGGCTTTTCATCTGTCCTTGATTTTGCAGAATGTCCTGGTTTTCTGTCATATTTTTATACTGTTGATTTATGCTTCTTATTATTCAGAAAATGCACGTTGTTGCACTGCCTGTTGCTCTGTATTTAAGTAGCAATGCTTTAATGACCATCAGTTAAGCTTGTCTGAGATTGTAAGATGCAAGTAAGCTTTAATAAGCATACTGTTAAAGAATTACCAACACTGAAAGCCTTTTTGTTGTTGCCATGCAGAGAATATTTACATAACTAGATAACAAATAAGCCTTAGGTACTGAAATGCATATGACATTATTTGTAATAAAGGACAGGATTACAGTATTTTCAGAAGCTCACTACATTTGTTGGAGACTTGCAGTCATCTTTGCAGGCTTTACCAGTAAACTAAACAGAATGTCAATCTATCATGTGTGGTCCATAACATGTGCAGTAATCCTTTAAGTAATTTGTTTTGAGCTTGTTTCTTGTTTGCTGTTCATTTTTTACTTTGATCATGGTTTCCTCATGAACCAAGTAGATAGTTGTTGTCAGGCAGAAGGTCTTTTTTGGATAAGAAACATTTTTATAAGTGGGGGTATCACAGAGATTGCTACTTTCAGCATGTTACTTGGTACTATTATAAAGTTGAATATAAATTATAATTAGAACTGCAGTGCAAGGAGAAGTGGTTTGAGTTGAGTGCTGCTTGTTTTTTTATACTTGATTTTGACTGGCATTCCAGTAATGTATTTAAAAAGTAATTTATTTTTTTCATGCCTCACAACCTTTTTGTTTCCATCTAGATATTAAGTAAGCTGTCATGTAGCCAATGCATTAAAATATTTTTTTCTTCTACACTTCATTTTGTCTTGATTGAACTCTCATAATGATGGTTTGTCACCCAGGGCAGCGTATTTAATTAAAGTCCCAATTTTTTGTGGTTTTGAGCATAGCTCTGCCCCTTTCTAGTTGGTCACACCCCTTCCCATTGGCCCCACCCATTCAACTGTCTCCTGCAGCCCCCTTTTAATTAGAAGTCACCAGTCACCAGTCACCACTGCTGCAATGTATGCATTTCCCTAGGAGACTGTCATTGGACATGTGTGCACTGTGTGTATTTCCATAGGAGTGAATGGGTGATTGCTGCTGGACTTACCTGCACTGTGTAAATTCAGTGTGTGCATTCTCATAGGAGTGGATGGATGGCTGATGCTGCTCTTGTGTGCTCTGTGTGCATTCCTGTAGGAGTGAATGACTGACTGTCGCTTTTGACAGCTATCACATTTTCCTCCTAAATTAAAGTTTTACTCAACTGAGTGATTAACATAATCATCAAGCAAATTGGCAGACACAGACATTGCTGGGGGAATACCCCTCTATTTAGCATTAGGCACTCCCTCAGATTGCTGCAAAACCACACAGCTTCATGTGTGAAACCACTCTCTGTGCTGAAGTCCCACTGAGAGTACCTCAGTGGTAGAATGGCCTATAATTCTGTCTCTTTCTCCCTCAGTTCCAGTTGTGGCATCCAGCATATTGCGCAATGAGTGCTCTCCTATTACTCATTGTTACTGTAGCTGTTATGATTTATACAGGGTCAGGTTGCTATCCTGGTGCCCAACCCTCTTCCCATGTTTGCACACTGGGTTAGGCACACCACACTCACATGCACACTCATATCTATGGCCAATTTAGTGTGTCCAGTCCACCTACTGCATGTGTTTGGAGTGTAGAAGGAAACTGGAGCACCTAGATTAAACCCACACAAACACAGGGAGGAGATGCAGACTCCACACAGAAGGCACCCCAGTCAAGAATCGAACAGGGGAACCTCTTGCTGTGAGGCAACATCATAAACCACTGAGCCACTGTGCCACCCAGTCTATAAATTAGAAAGGTTTATTGTGACACAGTTTGGAAACCTTCTGAGATAAGGCTTCTGCATTTTGCCAAGTCTTTTCTTTTGAAATCCCAGGGAACATGTACCAAGAATATTTATATATCCAGCATTCCAGGATTTTTGTAAAGAAGAGACCCAACCTAATAATTATAATATACATTAAAATGTATACTTTGGAGTATAACAACTTACACTACAGTTATTGTACTTCTAGTTGTCATTCTAAGCTAATGTAGTTTACCAGAAAATTTACTTAATTTAGAACAGAAAGCTACATGTCTCTGGAATCATGTCCCTGGAATTGTGAGGATGTACATAAGCTCAGGAGAAACTTAGTGAAACTGAAAGTGATTAGAAAGGAAAGATGAACAGATTAACATATGAACTAAATTTCAACATATTTTATAAACAAACATTTTATCAATCTAAGCTCAATTGTTGAGTCTAGAGAATTAATGCATATAAGGATAATGTGACCACGATTAGATAGACTGGTATCTATTAAACTTATTTTATCCGTAATTTCAGTTACAGGGAAATTATCAGTGTCTACATACAGCTTTACAGCCACAGTCTAAAGCACATTAACTGACTTTACATCTTCAGTTAACATTATGTAAACTACATTTAAGATCTTTACAAAGAGTAATATCCGTGGGTGTAAGATGCAGTTTGTATTCAAAGTAAATACTTAGTGAATGAATGTAACTGAGTCCATCAATTTGGTGTCTCAAGTAATCACTGGGAGGCATTGGAAACAGTGCAATTTGTGATGTTAATTTAAGTTACAAGTTCTCCTCTAATGACCCATTGCTGAATTTAAGGAATCTGGAAACGTATTACAAGTCTTCATAAAGACCACCACCTTCAGATACTGCCTTTTATGATGTACAAAAGCTGTTTGCAAAAGACAATTAATGTTACAAGCTGGTCGCTGATACACAACAGCTGGGTGTTTAAGGCTTTAATACTGCACTGTAGTGGCCTAAGCTATTTTTCTGGAAAACCAGTTATCTAAGCAAACTGATGTATGATTCTTTAATTCTTTACTCAAATCTGTGCTTTGTAAAGTATGCATTGTACCTTTAAAGCAGACTCAATAACTGCAATAAGGAAGGTTTAAAAGTCCTAACTGACAGATTGTGAAATTAATTGAAAGTTATTCATTTTGTCTTTTCAAAAATCTGCACAAATTTTATTTCACCTCAGGCCTTATTTCTTTAATAGTCTTGCATGATTGTCACTTCCACCCAGTCTTGAAAGTCATCAGTTCATAGGTTCATAGGTAGGTACTAGGCTATCGGCCCTGAGGCCTATACAAGCCCAGCCAAAAAGGTACCCTGGCTTTTGCCACCCAAGAAAATTATTTTCCTGTGCCACTGTCAAGCAGAGCCACAGAGGTGATCCCCGGGGTGAATTTCCTATTTCCCATCCAATCATCAAGATTTTTCTTGAAGAGTGTTAATGAGGAGCTTTGTTTAATATAGATAGGTAGTTTATTCCAGAGTATGGGAAGTCTCTGGGACAGGAATCTATCCCTCTGGCATGTTCTGTTTATTGTGGTGACAAGGTTTAGGTCCCTACAGCGTGTAGCTCGGAGGGATTGGGATTTCTTTAAGTGGAGCATGTCCAACAGCTCTGGGTTTGACATAGCTTTGTATGTTAGGCAGAGATCACCTCTGAGTAGGCGATATGCGACGGAGTAAAGCTGGAGTTTTTTTAGATGGTTTATGTAGAGCATCTGTTTGAGGCCGATAATCCTCTTTGTGAGGTATTTCTGCAGCCTTTCCAGTTGTTGTAGATATCTTGTGAGGTACATACCAAAAGGGGCATTGTACACTATAATGGGTCTAATGAGTGATGAGTAGAGGGGAACAATGACCTCTTTTTTTCTGGATGAGAAACCTTTTGTGATGAGCTGTGCCACTTAGAAGGATTTCCTGACTACTGTAGTGATGTGATTATCAAAGGAGAGACTACTGTCCACTTGTGTCCCAAGGTCTGTTATCACACTTTTGGTGTTAAGTATAATACTGCCTATGTTGTAGTTCATGGGTACAGAGTTTTTACCAAAGGGGATGACAATGCACTTTTTGGCACTGAGCTTAAGGCCATGGCTTTGACACCAGGCATCTGTCTCAGTGAGGCCCTTTTGTAGGATGTCCATATTGTTAGGAGTTTCGATTATGGCTTCTATTTTGCAGTCATCTGAAAACTTCATTAGCCAAAGACCTTCTGTGTTAGCCTGTACTTCCGAGAAGTAGATACCAAACAGGAGAGGACCCAGGACTTAACCCTGTGGTACTCCACTTGTCACTGATCTAAAGTTGGATTTGGAGTCTGCTACTTTCACAGTGTGGGTTCTGTCAGTGAGCCAGTTGGCAACCCATCTTGTGACATAGGGATTTATACCTAGTTTAGTGAGTTTATCTATAATTCCAGAGTGGGGGATGGTGTTGAAAGCCTTGGCAAGATCTAGATAGGCTGTGTAAACCACCTTACCCTTGTCTACGGCTTTGGTGAGTATCAGGTTTAGGAGACATGATCTGCCTTTTACAAACCCGAACTGGGTGGGGTCCAGAGTTTGGAGATTACCAATGTCTTTGTTTATAAGTCCCACGATGATATGTTCCATGGCCTTGCAGACCAGGCTTGTCAGGCTAACGGGGTGGTAGTTCCCAGGGTCTGTGGTGGTTCCCCCTTTGTAGAGTGGGATAACAGTCACTGTGCGCCATTCAGCAGGCACAAAGTCTGAGGTGAGGCTATGATTGAACATGGTACTTAGATGGGGTGCCAGTTCGTTCTGTAGTTCATGTAGAATGCAGCCTGGGAAGTTGTCTGGTCCCATGGATGCTGTGTTCTTGGCTTTGGAGAGTGTGTTTGTACCTGTGCAGCCATGATTGCAGGAACTTTGCATTCTTCTGGTATAGAGATGGGCTCTTTAGGGGGTGAGGGGGGGGGTAAAGTTAGCACTGAACCTATCTGCAGGATGATGGCAATATCAGTTGGGCCTGTATATTTAGTGCCATTGTGATGTAACTCAGAGCAGATCTGAGTGTTGCCATTGAGATTCTTGACATAGCTATAGAGTGGTGATTTTGTTTTCATAACTAGCTTTGGAGGATTTAATCAGGGATCGCAACTTCTTACTGAGGCTGACCAGGGAGCTTCTCCACTCATGGGATTTTACTCTCTTTTGCAACAGTTTCTTCTTTCTGTTGTACAGTTTGTTTATGGCAGGGGACCAGCAGACTGGCTTTGTTTTCTTTGAGGATAGCATCTTGGTTCTGTTTGGGATAGCACGATCCATGCACTCATGTAAGTGCTTACAAAGTGCAGTTGTGTAGGATTCAGTAGTCGTAACTGTATTGTCCATCTGCATGGGTGTCATGAAGTTCACCACTTCTGTCTTAAAAAGCATGAAGTTGGGTTTGGAGAATTTTTTTACCATGGTTTCCTTAATGGGGGCTGGGGGCAGGATGTGGATATCTAAGGTAATTAGCTTATGGTTGGATCGGACCATGAGTTTCCTCATCTTTCTGCATAAAATTATCTCAGTTCTGCCAGGTGGATTTGTAATCTGCAAAAAATATTTTTTCAGTGCGGACAGTATCTAAGAGTGCCACTGGATAAACTGCTAAAACCATCAGTGATCCTGAACTTGGAGCCAATGCTACTGCTAAAGAAAGAGGACACTTTGTATGTTAATGTACTTCAGACTTTTAAAACTATTTTACTTGAATACATGTGGCATTCTTGCCCATGAGTAGCTTGTCTGCCTTTAATGTATGGCTTTCTTACACATAAGCAACTTTTTAAAACTTTCTCTGCTCCACTATTCTGTTGAGTTACTCACATTATTTTATCAAAACCACACAAACTGTTGCATAAACCTTCCCTTACCTCCATTGCCACTGAATGTGTTCTTGGGCTAATACCAACATCTGTGAGGGGTTCTAACCCACTTCATTCATCATCACTAGTCTCGGGTTCACTACCCTGCCTTGCCCTTCCACCCAATTCCCACCCACCTTATCTAAATTTATACTAAACATATTCCCACCCCTTCCACATTCCTATACACTCCTCTTCCTGCTAGCTTCACAATCCTTGCTACTACCTCATTATCCAGTAGCATTCACACAAACCCTTTAGAATCCTTCATCACCTTCTCTCCACACTTCCCCACTTCATTTAATCTGCTCTCGTTTTAAATTTACAAGCTATACTTTTATTCTTCTTTTCTCCCTTGTACAATATGCACTTCTTCCTCCTCTGCAAGTCTTTTAACATTACTCTTCCTTTCATAATATTGACATAACACATAATACCCACAAACCTTTCTTTAAACACATTACCCACATAATCCTTCTCCTAATGCTATTTTTAGTTCACAATTTCACCCGACCGCACCATGTTATATTCTACATTTCTCTAATTATACTCTATTAAAGTCTTAACCTTTCTACATATCCATAATAAGGAACCACCCTGCCTAGCAGCTCTAGCAAGCCATTTCCACTGTTATCCATTTCCCTCATCTTCCTCCCATTTCCTTTAATGTCTTTTCTTTTTAATTCAACTATAAGCTCCCTTAATTACTCCTCTCTAACATGTTATCTTCCTGTATCTTCTATTCATTTTATGTCACTTCAGTGCCCACCATGTTACTTTTACACTTTATTCACACTTGTACACTACTGGCCACCCTTCCTACACACAGGCTAAACCCTCATTCATAAATATTTCCTCAGATTTATTTAATGCCCAACCTATTCACCTTTTCAAATGCAAAACATCTTAGCATTCAGTGCATTTTGACATAATCTGGAATAACTATTTATTATTTTTTTTTATTTAACATTTGTTGACCGGGAATGTCCGACTAGGTTCCACAGATCCTGTTTTTTCAGGAGGGCCGGGGGAATGCTCCAAGAATGTCTCTTTAGAATGTGGGAGGAAACCACCCTGGAGTGGAGGAAAACACAACAAAATGCAGACATGCAAACACCACACCACAGAGAATCGACCCGGCGAGAAAATCCTTGAGAACCTCTTGCTGCGGCTGTGCTGCACCACTGTGCCGCCCCAACTACATATACTTTATAAAAACTAACTATTCGTAAGCTAGTCTTCTCTATAATTGGTCTTTATGTTCTTTAAAATTGCTCTTTGTGGTGGCATCCATCCAACTCTGGCCAATCAGCCTCATCCAGTCTGCCACCCCCCACCCCTAACTCCAATACAACATCCACAAAACCTTTCCTTAATTCCATTAGCACTCATGGTATTCAAAGTTACAGATCTACAAGCATGGTTTCTTCAACAGTCACCAGATATTACACTCATTACTGAAACATGGCTAAAACCCCATATAAAAGAATTTGAAATTCTATCCTCTGGCTACAATGTAACTGACTAAACAGAAATGGGGAGGTGTTGCAATTGTATATAACTGTCCAAGTTTTTTTACGCCTCAAAACTAGCATAGTAACCTTCCAAAATACAGAAATCATTTCTCTTCTCAATGTTAATAAACATAAGAAACTTGGATTGCTGCCCTTTATATACCAGCAGGCAATAATATTAACTTATTAGAAGAAATTCTTTGTTGGCTAACTACAAATATTACTACCTGAAACCATTATCTTAGACAAAGTTAAGATTGACTGGTTATCTCTGACATCACACACCCCAAATACTGGTCTTAACTTGCATGGGTTCAAACAGCTGTTCTCTTCCCCTACTCAGCTTGACAAAGTGAATCATAAAAATTCTATTCTTGACTAGATACTTGTCTCTGACCCTAGCAAGTATGCAATCTGAGGGGTACTACCTGATTCCCTTAGTGACTGTCACCCTATATTCACCAATAAAGAAAACACCCACCAGATAAAAAAACACCAATACAGAACTACCTGAAATCTTTCTGACTTTCATCCCGATACAGTCAATAATCTATTGAAACACACCTAGTCTCCACTCAAAACCTTACCCCTAGACAAAGCTGTCAAAAAATTCAAAAATATAGTCATGAATACTTTAAATACCCTTACCCCTACTAGAAATAAAATACTTTACCCTTGCCCCTACTAGAAATAAAATACGTTAAATACCCTTACCCCTACTAGAAATAAAATACTTTAAATACCCTTACCCCTACTAGAAATAAAAGAGCAAACCATACTCAAGCCCTCTGGCTGTCTCAGTCTAAAAGAATTCTCATTGAAAAATGTGACACAGCATGGAAACAGTAGCACAGAGATAATCCCCCCCCCCCAAACCTTACATCTATACAAGGAGTTGCACAAAAGAAACAAAATTCACCTAGACAAGGGAAAGTATTGCTCTGACCCGCAAAATAGTTATACAAAAATCCAAAGAAATTCTGGAGCTCAGTTATGAAAATGTTTCATCCTGGCTCTCCTTCCTCAGCAATCCCCTGTTTGGACTTATCCCCTTCAGAAACAGCTAACAAAGGTAACACTTCCTTTACTGACATCATAGCCTCTCTTATCTCCAGCTCTCACTGACCATTTAGCGTACCTCAAAACTCTATTAGATCTGACATCCGTGCCTTTAATCTCCAACCTGTCAACACATCATACGTTAAACGGTTACTAAAGAAACTTGAACTGACTTCTCCTTAACCTGATTATCTTCCTGCTGAGACCTTAAGGTTGCTGCAGACTCTATAGCATAACCAGTCTCAATGCTCATTGACAGATTTATCCAGGACTCCCATGTCTCTATCCCGTGGGAAAAGGTCTTCATTATTCTCCTCCATAAAGGAAGTAACTCCGCTGAAATCTCTAACGTTAAGCCAGCTGCCATCTTGTTTTCCCTTTCTAAGATCCTGGAAAACTGTATTCATGAGCTACTCCTTTGCTACCACTTGCAAAACGATCTTCTAACCCCAATGCAACATGGTTTCCAACCAGGTCACACCACCACCAAAGCTTTCTTCAACTTTTCTGACACCAGTAATAAGGCTAGAGACCAAGGTAAGTTTATATTTTCTCCAAAGCCTTTGAAACAGTATCACATGAAAAACTTCTTACTCAAATGCTCTGCCTGGGCCTTTCCAAATGAACTTTTCTATGGTTCTCTAACTATCTGTCTGAAAGATATCAATTTGACAAATGGCTATCATCTTTCTCTCCTTTTCTACTAGTTAAAACAGATGTTCTTCAAGGCTCTATTCTTGGTCCACTGCCCTTTAACATTTTCATCAATAACCTATATACCGTCTCTCAGCAAGCTTACCTTATTCAGTATGCAGACGACTCAAGTCTCACCTGCTCAACTGGCAGCTCAGTGCAGCTACAATTCATAACACAAAATGACTTAATTCAGTTAAACTGTGGCTACATCAAAACTTTTACTTAATCTCCTATTTGTAAAGGGTCAGCACACCCACAGACCTACCCTGAGGTCGTCCACCCCTCTCCCATCTTACATTCCCTACTTTAAATTAGTTTAACTACACCTACACCATTGCCACTAGGTGGAGACATTAGAGCATAATTACTTTTGCAACATGCAAACCCCAGCTGCGGGATCCAACTTCACTTGTTAAGCCAACTCCAGTCACCCCATTTCAAACATTAAAACTGAGTAGTCTCTCCCCATAATAGACACAGGAAGGAAACCTATATAGAAAGAAAGATAGAGGACTGGCATTATACCACTTAAAAGTCCACCACAGTACTAGAGATGGACAATTGGTTGCTATAACAGCAACATTGTCCACTTAAAAGCTGAAGTGGAAGCGGAATTTTGGTATTATTTTTCAAACAAAGTTGACACAGGGGGTGCAACTTACCTACTTTAAGCTTTCTTAGTGTACAACCTCACTGTGTAACTGATTGGCTCTTACTATGTACTGCACTCCGTGGCTCCATTTTTGCCTTTTACATTATCCCCCTGAGAACAATTAACGGCTGCTTCATCTCCCCTACTCCCCAATGCTGGAACACATGCTACATCCACCCCCTTTCTTTTTCCCAGAACCAAACCCTATAAGTATAGGCTAGTAGTCAGGGCGCCATTTTTAAATTATACCTCCCTAATCAGAACGTCCCCTCGGTCATACGGGTGATGTGCTGTCCATAATTACTTCATTTTCTGCTTTTTTGATTTATATTTCTGCCTTATTGTGTGAATTTCTAAGTAATTTAAAATCTGTTAGGGCACTTTAATGAAACTCAAACTGTTATGTATCTGTCTTGTCAACGTGTTGCTAAACAAGGTCTAGGTCCATACTCACCTCTATCTTGTGTAAAAAAAAAAACATTGTATAACAAACTTTTCTACTGTTCCAAATTAGGTTTTAGAGTTGTGTATGTAGATCATGGATTGCAGTTGTATGTAATAACTGATGTCTGCAACTGGTGTATCACAGCTGAATGTTGCAACTTTCACTTTAAATGTACAGTAGCAATCATTTCTTATTGCAACAAAACTTGACAGACTAATGGGAATATTATGCTCTTAAAGTACAGAAAGATAACATCATATAGCTGTTGGTTAATTAGTAAGACTCCATGAATGAGCCCTGATATAAGATAAGAGCAGTTGGGATTACACAGCACAACCTGCTTTATCAGCGCTATTGTACTATAAATGTCTGTTTCACGGAAATGCTGATTTGCCTTTTTTCAGTGCATGTTTTTAAAGTAGAATACTAATGCAGACCTATAATGTACAGTAGCTAGATAATATGTAAGACTGCAGTATTTTTAGCCCTGAAATAATTTAAAGCAGTTGGAACCACACAACATAACCTGCTGTATCAGCGCTATTGTACTGCAAATGCAGGTTTTATGACAACGTTGATGCTCTGATGTAAAAGTGAATGTTTTAAAGTAGAATGCTAATGCAGACCTTTAGGAAGCCATTATAGCTGTCTTACTTACTTTGAAAGCTACTGAAGGGTTTAATGTAGACTGATAAAGCAAAACTTTATAAAGCCATAATAGCTACTTTATAAATGTGATTGCTAACAGGTACAGAACACTGTAATTATTTATAAGACTGCATTTCTTGCCCTACATAGAGTAGCAGCAGATTTAGAGAAATAGCTAAACACCGCTCTTTCAATATTACTGTTCTGTAAATGCCTGTCTCACGGCAATGTGGATTTTACTGCTCTGTTTTCTCTAAAGTGAATGCTTAATAACAGTAAGACCACTAGAAGGGAAAATGCATGGGACTATCCTGGTTTCTTTTTTTTTTTTTTTTTTTTTAGCAAACTGATTAGGTTTTATTGAGTACAACATTGGACTAACTATGATAAAACTACAATGTGTTCCACACTCTATCTGCTTCTCACCTGCACTTTACTCCCATAGCCTCCTCTCTGTTCTGCCAAGACCCTTTTGACCAGTCTTAACCTAGACTTTTACTTTCTTGTTTTTCAGCTTGAAAGCATTGTACGGAAACTTGGGCTGTCCCCCCACCTGCAAATAGCAATCCAAAAGAATATCCCAACAGAATTCCCAGGGCCCAGGCATGGACTACCTTCTTCTTCTTTTCAGCCTTACAGTGTAGGATATAGCCTGCAGTTCTGTAATTATTTTATTTTATTATATTGTGTGTATTCCTCTCAAGTCATATTTGTAAAGGGTCAGCACACCCACGGACCTACCCTGAGGCAGTCTGCCCCTCTCCCATCTTACATTCCCTACTTTAAACTAGTTTAACTACGCCTACTGCAATTCTACAACTTTGCCAGTAGGTGGAGACAGAGCACAATTACTTTTGCTACATGCAAACCCCAGTTGTGGAATCCAACTTCACTTGTTAAGCCAACTCCAGTCACCCCATTTCAAACATTAAAACTGAGTAGTCTCTCCCCATAATAGACACAATAAGGAAACCTATATAGAAAGAAAGATAGAGGACTGGCATTATACCACTTAAAAGTCCACCACAGTACTAGAGACAGGCAATTGGTTGCTATTAACAGTAACATTGTCCACTTAAAAGCTGAAATGGAAGCACAATTTTTGTATTATTTTTCAAACAAAGTTGACACAGATGATGCAACTTACCTACTTTAAGCTTTCTTAGTGTACAACCTCACTGTGTAACTGATTGGTTTTTATTAGCTACTCCACTCCGTGGCTAGCTCTACCCACTCCGTATGCCCTTCTGGCTCTCTCCGCTCCCCTACTTTGCCCCGAATTCCCACCCACCCCCAGTGCTCCTACATTTATACCTATAAACTACACCCCCATCTCCTTATAGCCAATCATCAGTCCACCTCGTTAGCATTCCAAAACCTTCTTGTTACTTTATTCTACCTCTGTAGAATATTTCATTACCTTCCACATAGTATCTTAAACTAAATCATCACAATGCCTGTATTACCTACCCCATTACACATAAAGCTATTACACATGGTTTCACTCTTACATCCTCTAACTATAGCCTACCTGCTAACCTCCTATGAACTTCCAGTACGACCACAACTTCATTGCCCCTCCAAACATACTGCCACACTAACACTAGCTATTTCCCAAAACCACATAAACATTGCATCCTGACCTAGCTACCTACTTGCTAAGTATCATAGACTGGCCCACATCAGGTATAACAATCTAAAAGCTAGGAAATCTGTGTACCAATATTGTAAGCTTCTAAATTCTATATTTAGAATACAACTCCACTTCTTACTTGAATGAGACATTCATCCCAACCCTGGCCCACAGAACACTCCTACCACTGAACTCCATAGCCCTAACCTCTCTAGTACACAAACCCCTACTAGACTTTCAAAATCACTCTTTATAGCACATCTCAATATACGCAGCATTAACAATAAAGTTGCCAACCTCCACACTCTGCTAGATGTCCATTTATTTGATATCCTATGTCTAACAGAAACATGGTTAAAACCTGCAACTAAAGATAATGAAGTCATCCCACCTGGTTACAATATCCTGAGACTAGACCGCACAGCCAAGAAGGGAGGTGTGGTAGCAATCCTTTACAAAGCAGGGTTACAAGTCACTTCTTCAGTCCTTAAACCACCTCTAGATAATAATGTCGAAATCCTTATTTCTAAGATTCAGCTCAGTACTTGTAAATCCATATATATCATCTGTATCTACCTTCCTCCTGGTAATAACATAAACACCCTAAAAAATATCCTTAGCTGACTTTCTGTAAATCTCTCACAAGAAACTATAGTTCTTGGTAACTTTAATATTGACTGGAAGTGCTGTAGTACTGAACACCCTACTACCCGTATTAACTTATATGGTTTTTCTCAAACTATTACCTCTCCAACCAGGATTAACAAACCCAATAATAAAGGCAGTACCTTAGATTGGATTCTCACAAATAATCCTCATCAAACATACAAAGTAAGGACCGTCTCAGATGATTTAAGTGACCACTCAGTGACCTATATTATCAGGCATAAGATCAATATTATCTACACAAGTACATTCAGGACAAAATGGACCAAAAAACATTTCAACCCTGAACTTTTCCAAAGTGAACTTAAGGCATGTAATTGGTGACCAGTAAAATCCCTCCCACTTGATGCCGTAACATACTTTAATTCCAAATTCGTAGCCATCCTAGACCACCATGCACCAACATGCTCTATCAGAAATAAGACTAAACCTGCCCCGTGGCTCTCAAAAGAAACCAAGCAAAAAACTCTTCTTAAAAACAAATCCTGGGCTAAATGGCATACTACTAAAAACCCAATAGACCGACACAAATTTAGACAACTGAGAAATAATGCAAAAAAAGCTATTCTCTTACATAAAAAGAACTTCTACTTCCAACTCCAACAAACTCACTAAAATAAACCACAAAAGTTTTGGCCAAGCATTAACAGACTTCTACACACAGGCCAATCCATTACACCAACCCCACAAGGCCCTAACCTTGAGAATGCCATTCAAACCGTCAATGCCTTCAATACCTTTTTCACAGAAGCCATCCACTCTCTTGCCAATCAACTATCCCCAGACAGCTCAACTCTGCCAACTTCCACCACTAGCTCACTCCCTTCATTTCAGTTGCAATCAGTTCCAACTTCCCTCATCTGCACCCTTCTCCAAAAACTAAAACCAACCACCCCCTCATCCGACCAACTACCTGCAGAATACATGCAAAAATCAGCTAAAGCCATAGCCTATCCGATTTCCATATTGATTAACAGAACCATAACTGAAGGTACCTTCCCAACTATCTGGAAAATCTCTCACATTATCCCCTACATAAAGGTGGTAACTCAAATGAATTTTCAAACAATCGTCCCATAGCCTTACTTTCTCCATTGGCAAAAATAATGGAAAAGTGCATCCATAGGCAACTACTACACCACCTAATCCAAAACAACTTACTTGCTAACTGTCAGCATAGATTTAGGCCATTCCATAGTACCACCACTGCCCTCTTATCCTTTACATACTGCATAAACAAAAAAGTAACATCAACATTCTTTCCTCTGCACTCTTTATCAATCTTTCTAAAGCTTCTGATATGGTTAACCACCAGCTACTTATAAATATCCTCAAATCCCTCTCATTTGATGCACTGGCTTTAAAATGGTTCCAATCTTACTTAGACAATAGACAGCAGGCTGTGCTATGGGATAATAATCTATCTACCCACCTCCCCATTAAACTTGGTGTCCCTCAAGGCTCCATATGAGGCCCACTGCTATACCCTATTTTGATTAATGACCTACACTCAGCAATTCCTCAAGCTACCTGTATACAATACGCAGATGACTCCACAATAATATGCTCAGCTAATTCACCATCTGAACTACAGTCCCTAACCCAAAAGGCATTTACTATAGTTGAAAAATGTTTTTTTACAGCGTTGCCTCCTCTTGAACCCCATAAAAACAAAACTTTTACTTTTCACTCCTACCCAGAAGTCCACCCCAGTAGATTTTACAGTCACGTCTAATAATAGCACTCTCATATCTCCTGACTCAACCACCAAATTCATAGGAATAACAATAGACTGCAACTTTGACTTTGATACTCATATTAACAACACAATAAAAACAGTCAATAAGAAACTGGGGTCCCTCTATAGAATCAAATTCTACCTTACACCTTTAGCTAGAACCACTATATCCCACACTCATTTAATCTCCACACTCCTCTATGCTTTGCCTATATACACTAATCTGTCAAAAAATAACCTCAACAAACGGGCAATCTCCTACAATGATATCGCTAGATTTGCCACTGGCACTCCATTTAGAACCCACCATTGTCTCAATCTAAAGCAGCTAGGATGGCTAGAGCTAGAAGATCAGCTTCAGTTTCACCAGCTTACTATTGCCCACAAGACCCTTTACCAACCTACCAACACCCCAACACTCTCTAGTCTTATTACCCCTTACAAAAATCTTAAAAACTTACGCTCGTCAAATAAATTACTTGTTTGCACAAGTAAATCCAACAACTTGGCAGGAGACTCTCTGTTCTGTAACACTGTTGGGAAAAACTGGAAGCTACTCCCCAGTGAACTTTTATCCCTGTCTTCAATATCACTTTTCAAACATAACCTGAAACTATACCTGAGAACACATTGGTTATGCCCCTGTACCATCCCCGACTATCTCAGCATCTTTTTACTTACTGGATGCTGCCCTCCTTTAAATATTCTGTATTAACTCCAGTCTTTCTCCTTCATAACCAAAGAGACCATGATCTTGTCATTTAAGCTAATGTATAAAGAAACATCATTCTAATGCAGAAAGTTTTATTTAGTGTTTGTGTTAAGATTGTTAGTATGCAAGGTATTTTACTATGATCATTTGTTACATTATTGTACTGTACCAACATTTTTGTAATTGTGTGTTTTTGGAGCTTATCTCCCTGGGCCTCTGCTGAAAATGGAAATGTATCCAGTTAGACTAGCCCAGTCAACAAATGTAAAATAAATAAATAAATAAACATCTCAAAAAGACTAAACTCCTAATTTTTTTCCAAAGTCTCATGCCAATGCAAAAACTAAATTCCACATAACCTTTTTAATTAATAGTTATTGAACTAGTTACCCATACAAAATTGCTTGGAGTCACCATAGCTTGATCTTCACATACAAACCTGTGTAAAAATAACTCATCAAAAGCCAGGTCTACTGTACAGAGCAAAAAAAAAAAAAATCCTTGCTCCTTCTAGTATAGCCATGATAGCTAACACTTATCTTTTACCATCTCTTCTCTATGGGTTATCCATCCTGATTAACATCCAGATCTCTATTAAATCACACCTGGATCAATGATTTAATAAGACAGCTTGATTTGTAGCTAACCTGCCACATAAAGCTCCCCATTGCTCTGCTTTATGTCATCACAACTGGTTAGAACATCCACATAAACAAACCCATAAACAATTTCTTATAACCCTTAAAATAGCAAAATACTCTGACACCTCCACCTGCTCTTCTATCTGCTTAGCACTTAATCACTATTGCCTGCTGTGCTCTCTCTGAAATCTATAAATCAAAAAAAAAAAATATGGGGCAAAGTTTATACTCATATTGCATAACCAAAGTATGAAACTCTATACCAGTTTCAATCAGAACTACATCCAGCCTCCATGTATTTAAGTCCACTCCACGAATTTCTCAATAACTCATGGCTATGCCCAGGCACCTCCCCTGTATGACCTATAGTAACAAACATGTTACATTATTACAATCCTTTTACTAACTCATGGCTATGCCCCTGCACCTCACCTGTATTACTTATAGTAACAAACATGTTACATTATTACTATCCTTTTACTAACTCATGGCTATGCCCCTGCACCTCAACTGTATGATGTGTATTAACAAATATGTTACATTGTTACTAACCTCTCACTAACTCATGGCTATGCCCCTGCACCTCACCTGTATGATGTGTATTAACAAATATGTTACATTGTTACTAACCTCTCAGTAACTCATGGCTATGCCCCTGCACCTCACCTGTATGATGTGTATTAACAAATATGTTACATTGTTACTAACCTCTCACTAACTCATGGCTATGCCCCTGCACCTCACCTGTATGATGTGTATTAACAAATATGTTACATTGTTATTAACCTCTCACTACCTCATGGCTATGCCCCTGCACCTCACCTGTATGATGTGTATTAACAAATATGTTACATTGTTACTAACCTCTCACTAACTCATGGCTATGCCCAGACACCTCCCCTGTATGACCTATAGTAACAAACATGTAACATTATTACTATCCTTTTACTAAACCATGGCTATGCCCCTGCACCTCACCTGTATGATGTGTATTAACAAATATGTTACATTGTTACTAACCTCTCATTAACTCATGGCTATGCCCCTGCACCTCACCTGTATGATGTGTATTAACAAATATGTTACATTGTTACTAACCTCTCAGTAACTCATGGCTATTCCCCTGCACCTCACCTGTATGACCTATAGTAACAAACATGTTACATTATTACTATCCTTTTACTAACTCATGGCTATGCCCCTGCACCTCACCTGTATGACTTATAGTAACAAATATGTTACATTATTACTATCCTTTTACTAACTCATGGCTATGCCCCTGCACCTCACCTGTATGACTTAAAGTAATAAACATGTTACATTATTACTATCCTTTTACTAACTCATGGTTATGCCCCTGCACCTCACCTGTATGATGTGTATTAACAAATATATTACATTGTTACTAACCTCTCACTAACGCATGGCCATGCCCAGGCACCTCACCTGTATGATGTGTATTAACAAATATGTTAAATTGTTACTAACCTCTCACTAACTCATGGCTATGCCCCTGCACCTCACCTGTATGACTTATAGTAACAAACATGTTACATTATTACTATCCTTTTACTAACTCATGGCTATGCCCCTGCATTTCACCTGTATGATGTGTATTAACAAATATGTTACATTGTTACTAACCTCTCACTAACGCATGGCTATGCCCCTACACCTCACCTGTGTGATGTGTATTAACAAATATGTTACATTGTTACTAACCTCTCACTAACTCATGGCTATGCCCCTGCACCTCACCTGTATAATGTGTATTAACAAATATGTTACATTGTTACTAATCTCTCACTAACGCATGGCTATGCCCCTGCACCTCACCTGTATGATGTGTATTAACAAATATATTACATTGTTACAACCTCTCAGTAACTCATGGCTATGCCCCTGCACCTCACCTGTATGACCTATAGCAACAAACATGTCACATTATTACTATCCTTTTACTAACTCCTGGGCTATGCCCCCTGCACCTCACCTGTATGATGTGTATTAACAAATATGTTACATTGTTACTAACCTCTCAGTAACTCATGGCTATGTCCCTGCACCTCACCTGTATGATGTGTATTAACAAATATGTTACATTGTTACTAACCTCTGACTAACTCATGGCTATGCCCCTGCACCTCACCTGTATGATGTGCATTCACAAATATGTTACATTGTTACTAACCTCTCAGTAACTCATGGCTATGCCCCTGCACCTCACCTGTATGATGTGTATTAACAAATATGTTACATTGTTACTAACCTCTCAGTAACTCATGGCTATGCCCCTGCACCTCACCTGTATGACCTATAGTAACAAACATGTTACATTATTACTATCCTGTTACTAACTCATGGCTATGCCCCTGCACCTCACCTGTATGATGTGTATTAACAAATATGTTACATTGTTACTAACCTCTCACTAACTCATGGCTATGCCCCTGCACCTCACCTGTATGTTGTGTGTTAACAAATATGTTACATTGTTACTAACCTCTCAGTAACTAATGGCTATGCCCCTGCACCTCACCTGTATGACCTATAGTAACAAACATGTTACATTATTACTATCCTTTTACTAACTCATGGCTATGCCCCTGCACCTCACCTGTATGATGTGTATTAACAAATATGTTACATTGTTACTAACCTCTCACTAACGCATGGCTATGCCCCTGCACCTCACCTGTATGATGTGTATTAACAAATATGTTACATTGTTACTAACCTCTGACTAACTCATGGCTATGCCCCTGCACCTCACCTGTATGATGTGTATTAAAAAATATGTTACATTGTTACTAACCTCTCAGTAACTCACGGCTATGCTCCTGCACCTCACCTGTAAGACTTATACTAACAAACATGTTACATTATTACTATCCTTTTACTAACGCATGGCTATGCCCCTGCACCTCACCTTTATGATGTGTATTAACAAATATGTTACATTGTTACTAACCTCTCACTAATTCATGGCTATGCCCCTGCACCTCACCTGTATTATGTGTATTAACAAATATGTTACATTGTTACTAACCTCTCACTAAATCATGGCTATGCCCATGCACCTCACGTGTATGATGTGTATTAACAAATATGTTACATTGTTACTAACCTCTCACTAACTCATGGCTATGCCCCTGCACCTCACCTGTATGATGTGTATTAACAAATATGTTACATTGTTACTAACCTCTCACTAATGCATGGCTATGCCCCTGCACCTCACCTGTATGATGTGTATTAACAAATATGTTACATTGTTACTAACCTCTCACTAAAGCATGGCTATGCCCCTGCACCTCACCTGTTTGATGTGTATTAACAAATATGTTACATTGTTACTAACCTCTCACTAACTCATGGCTATGCCCCTGCACCTCACCTGTATGATGTGTATTAACAAATATGTTACATTGTTACTAACCTCTCAGTAACTCATGGCTATGCCCCTGCACCTCACCTGTATGACTTATAGTAACAAACATGTTACATTATTACTATCCTTTTACTAATGCATGGCTATGCCCCTGCACCTCACCTGTATGATGTGTATTAACAAATATTTTACATTGTTACTAACCTCTCACTAACTCATGGCTATGCCCCTGCACCTCACCTGTATGATGTGTATTAACAAACATGTTACATTGTTACTAACCTCTCACTAACTCATGGCTAAGCCCAGGCACCTCCCCTGTATGACCTATAGTAACAAACATGTAACATTATTACTATCCTTTTACTAACCCATGGCTATGCCCCTGCACCTCACCTGTATGATGTGTATTAACAAATATGTTACATTGTTACTAACCTCTCACTAACGCATGGCTATGCTCCTGCACCTCACCTGTATGATGTGTATTAACAAATATGTTACATTGTTACTAACCTCTCACTAACTCATTGCTATGCCCCTGCACCTCACCTGTATGATGTGTATTAACAAATATGTTACAAACCTCTCACTAACTCATGGCTATGCCCCTGCTCCTCACCTGTATGATGTGCATTAACAAATATGTTACATTGTTACTAACCTCTCACTAACTCATGGCTATGCCCCTGCACCTCTCCTGTATGATGTGTATTAACAAATATGTTACATTGTTACTAACCTCTCAGTAACTCATGGCTATCCCCCTGCACCTCACCTGTATGACCTATAGTAACAAACATGTTACATTATTACTATCCTTTTACTAACTCATGGCTATGCCCCTGCACCTCACCTGTATGATGTTTATTAACAAATATGTTACATTGTTACTAACCTCTCACTAACTCATGGCTATGCCCCTGCACCTCACCTGTATTACTTATAGTAACAAACATGTTACATTATTACTATCCTTTTACTAACTCATGGCTATGCCCCTGCACCTCACCTGTATGATGTGTATTAACAAATATGTTACATTGTTACTAACCTCTCATTAACTTATGGCTATGCCCATGCACCTCACCTGTATGATGTGTATTAACAAATATGTTACATTGTTACTAACCTCTCACTAACTCATGGCTATGCCCAGGCACCTCACCTGTATGATGTGGTTTAACAAATATGTTACATTGTTACTAACCTCTCACTAACTCATGGCTATGCCCATGCACCTCTCCTCTATGACCTATAGTAACAAACATGTTACATTATTACTATCCTTTTACTAACTCATGGCTATGCCCCTGCACCTCACCTGTATGATGTGTATTAACAAATATGTTACATTGTTACTAACCTCTCACTAACTCATGGCTATGCCCCTGCACCTCACCTGTATGATGTGTATTAACAAATATGTTACATTGTTACTCACCTCTCACTAACTCATGGCTATGCCCCTGCACCTCACCTGTATGATGTGTATTAACAAATATGTTACATTGTTACTAACCTCTCACTAACTCATGGCTATGCCCCTGCACCTCACCTGTATGATGTGTATTAACAAATATGTTACATTGTTACTAACCTCTCAGTAACTCATGGCTATGCCCCTGCACCTCACCTGTATGACCTATGTAACAAACATGTTACATTATTACTATCCTTTTACTAACTCATGGCTATGCCCCTGCACCTCACCTGTATGATGTGTATTAACAAATATGTTACATTGTTACTAACCTCTCACTAACTCATGGCTATGCCCCTGCACCTCACCTGTATGATGTGTATTAACAAATATGTTACATTGTTACTAACCTCTCACTAACTCATAGCTATGCCCCTGCACCTCACCTGTATGATGTGTATTAACAAACATGTTACATTGTTACTATCCTCTCAGTAACTCATGGCTATGCCCATGCACCTCCCCTGTATGACCTATAGTAACAAACATGTTACATTATTACTATCCTTTTACTAACTCATGGCTATGCCCCTGCACCTCACCTGTATGACCTATAGTAACAAATACTTTAATTCTTACTAACCTAAAGTCTCATACTATATATAACTGTCAACTCCTGCTCTCTCCTTGTATCTTTTTATTTTTATTTCCTAGTGTAGTCTGCTATACTTCTAATACTTTTCTAAATACTGACTGCCATATTTGATTGACTTTTATTTATTTTTATTTCTACATCACTGGTGTCTTCTTATGTTTTACAGTATGTAGATATGCTTTTTAAATGACATGTTTACCCTCTGCAGCTTTTCTTCATTAGCTTTTGCTGAAAATGGGACTTTCCTAGTAAACAAATAAAAATAAAATACATTGTTAAACAGGTATTTTTACACTTGGGTATAAATACAGTGAAATAAAATTATTATTATTATTATTATTATTATTATTATTATTATTATTATTATTATTATTATTATTATTATTATTATTTTGTTGTTATTGTTATTATTGTTATTTTGTTGTTTTGTTATTGTTATTGTTATTTTGTTGTTTTGTTTTTGTTATTATTGTTATTATTTTAGCATAAGAATGTCTCTGCTAAAACTCTGCCATTATCATTAATTAATGCTGTGTATAAAATAGTTACCCCTCTTTTCCTACTAAGTTTATTACAGGAAGAAAGTTAAAAGTTGGATACATACATTTCTGGTAGGGACATTAAAGCAGAAGCTAATACCCACAAATGCTTAAATAATTTGTTTATATGAGATTGTAAAAATGTCAATTTCCAATGTAGCATGTTCAAAGTTAGATAAAATGGGTTTCCTGTAGGAGGATTAAAGAAGAAAGTAATATATAAAATGTTTAAATAATGTGATCTTTTTTACAGGATTAGAAGGCAGTTAATGTTCCACTAGGCAGTACACCTGAGGACAGAGCTTAGAACTAGGCAGGATTTCTACCTGATAGTACAATTCCATGAAGTCTTGTGTGCCATAGACAGTATGCACATTGAGATCAAAGCACCACCCTAGGAAGGGGAAGGGTTTACATCAACAAAAAGGGCTTCCACTCAAATAACTGCCAAAGTCATGTGCAATGCTAGGGGAATCATCCTGAATGCGTGTGCTGGCAACCCCAGCAGTTACCATGACTCCCACATCTGGTGCAACCCACAGCTCTAACACAGGTTTTCCATTGGTGGTATCCTCAAGGCCATTTACTGGAGGGTGCAGAGTATGCACTCAAACCATGGCTGATGATGCCCATCAGAAATGCACACACACTTACAGAAGAACACAATAATGAGGCACATGCTCACAGAGCATAGGTTTGGGCTCTTGAAGTCATGGCTTCAGTGCCTAGATACACTGAGGATCTTCAGCATGATACCAATACTTATGATGAAATAATCACAGTCTGTGATATCCTAGACAATACCATATTGTGGAAACAGCTGCAGCAGGAACACCAAGGGCTAGGAGCAAATGTTCCACCACCACTGGTATGGTTACCTCACCCACACATGGGTGAGGAGTCAGAGGGGACCCCCCAGCTGCTGTGGGTGTAGGTAGATGTAGACATGGACAATATGCCCTGATCCTGGCCAAGAGACAATGTATAGCTCACATGATAACCATCTAAGGGGTACATCTTTCACCCTATGCGCATACATACAGTAAAACTGATGCCAGGTAATCTTCACAACCTTTATTTACCCATGAAATGGCTGTGAACTGCTGGTGTCAGACAGAGGCAGCTCTGAATGACAACAGTTGTAACTGCAGGACTAGCAAAGTAAGTGCTGAATCTGTATCAGGAAAAAAATGTGTGAGAACATGAGTGAATGGCAAATACGCGCATAATGTTACTTGTAAATGTACCTAAGTAGAAGGCATGCAACTTGTCCAACAATGACATGACTGACTTAAGTAATATATATTTATGCAGTTTATCAAATAACATGACTCATGCATCTGAGATACCCAGCAGAGAAAAATCAGTCCAAACTCTACTTATCTCGACATTCTCAAACATGGAGCAATAAGCATAACTGCCTTATCAACAAATTCAAGGTAGGCATCACAAGATTAAAATGCTGTAATAAATAAAAAAAAATTCCAAATAACATCACCAATACATATCCTAAGCACTCATTTATCAATCCAGCCTGTGCATCAGACAATATTCATATATAACCCAGAATCCAAAAGACAGAGACAAGGTGATGGCACAGTTGTCATCATTTCCACAGGGTGACAGGTTGGGGAGCAGAATGTCAAGGCTGACACCAAAGCAGTGAGTGTGTGTGAGTTAGGAACACAGGCAGGCAGAAATGTAGATAATATCAAGTGGGAACTGAGACAAGATAACCTGCAACCCTCATTAATGTCTCATGTAGCTGCTATCTTTGGGTGTCTGAATGGGCACTCTATGTAAAATGTGTGTGTGAGTGTCTGCATGAATGGTCAAGGACATGTTGGACAGGCATGAGCCATGCATGGTAGAGATATCAGTTCATTGTGATCACCCTGATCATAAGAACTGTTTTCTCCATGAGTTGCACTGGCATATCCATGGCCATAGTCAGATGTGGTGGTGCTACCAGAATGTTAATGATGTCTGCTGGATGAGCTCTCCTCATGACTATATCCAGGTCCGCGACCTTGTAGCATACAATGTCTGGGTGTGGATACATCAATCACTGATGAAGCAGTGGAAGTAGAACCACTACAGGAGCAGGATTGGGCAAGGCCATATCAGCTAACACCAAATGATGTTATAGCTTTAAGGCCACATGGATGCTGTCCCACTCACAACAGACATTCCATCACAGACACTGCCCGTTGCATTGCAGCATTCATCTAATCCATTGAGTTGACCATATGGTGGAGGCAGTCACACACATCAGTTTGTGCCACATATAGAAATCTAAGCATGTCCTGGGAGGCCCTAGTGGAACATGCATGTGCCGCGATGACTGCTCTAAATATATATTGAGTGGCATGTAATGACACACCAGCATCAGGTGGAGAGTGGGCAACAGGAGATCACCCCCTGCCAACCCTTCTGAATGGCACATCATCCATACTTTGGCTACAGGCAGAGTCAACTGTCACTAAAACCGTAGTAACCACACTACCCTGATCAATTGTGTTATCCTCAATCTATCCACTGTCTGAGGGATCAGTGGAATGGGTATGCATAGGCATACAATGTCTGAAGGAAATCCAGGGATGTGTGAGGTATTAGATTAATCTCTGCACCCTCCCACCGACTGTGCCTGTGGTCACCATCATCATCACTAGAGCCTACTGATCCTCCAACATCAAGTGGTAGGAGTTCTACAGTTCCACTGTCAGGATCACCTGTGATAATAAGCAACAAACAGAGAAATGAAAGTACTACTACACTAAATATTAACTCAAAATATCTAAACAGAAAGTAACAAAGTAACACTGGTTACAGATCTGCAGATGGTGCAGCAAGTACCCTTCTGACACATTGACCACAAAGTAACTCTGGTCACAGAACTGCAGATGGTGCAGCAATACAGACACACATTGTACCCTTCTGACACATTGAATACAAAGTAACACTGGTCACAGAACTGCAGATGGTGCAGCAATACAGATGCACATTGAACTCTTCTCACACATTGAACACAATGTAACACTGGTCACAGAACTGCTCATGGTGCAGCAAGATAGATGCACATTGTACCCTTCTGACACATTGAACACAAAGTAACAGCAGTCACAGAACTGCAGATGATGCAGCAATACAGACACTCATAACACCTTTCTGACACATTGAACACAAAGTAACACTGGTCACAGAATCACAGATGGTGCAGCAATACAGATACTCATTATACCCTTCTCACACATTGAACACAAAGTAACACTGGTCAGAGAACTGCTGATGGTGCAGCAATACAGACATACATTATATCCTTCTGAAACATTGAAAAAAAAAGTAACACTGGTCACAGAACTGCTCATGGTGCAGCAATATAGATGCACATTGTACCCTTCTGACACATTGAACACAAAGTAACAGCAGTCACAGAAATGCAGATGGTGCAGCAATACAGACACTCATAACACATTTCTGACACATTGAACACAAAGTAACACTGGTCACAGAATCACAGATGGTGCAGCAATACAGATACTCATTATACCCTTCTCACACATTGAACACAAAGTACCACTGGTCAGAGAACTGCTGATGGTGCAGCAATACAGACACACATTATATCCTTCTGAAACATTGAACAAAAAGTAACACTGGTCACAGAACTGCAGATGGTGCAGCAATACAGATGCACATTGTACCCTTCCGACACATTGATCACAAAGTAACACTGGTCACAGAACTGCAGATGGTGCAGCAATACAGACACACATTATACCCTTCTCACAAACTGAACACAAAGTAACACTGGTCACAGAACTGCAGATGGTGCAGCAATACACACACAGATATTGTACCCTTCTCACACACTGAACACAAAGTAATACTGGCCACAGAACTGCTGATGGTGCAGCAATACAGGCACACATTATACCTTTCTGACACATTGAACACAAAGTAACACTGGTCACAGAACTGCAGATGGTGCAGCAATACAGGCACACATTGTATCCTTCTGACATTGAAAAAAAGTAACACTGGTCACAGGACCGCAGATGGTGCAGCAATAAAGGCACACATTATAGCCTTCTGACACATTGAACAAAAAATAACACTGGTCACAGAACTGCAGATTGTGCAGTAATTCAGGTACCCATTACACCCTTATGACGCACCGAACAAAAAGTAACACTGGTCACAGAACTGCAGATGGTGCAGCAATACAGGTGCACATTGTACCCTTCTGACACATTGAACACAAAATAACACTGGTCACAGAATTGCAGATGGTGCAGCAATACAGATGCACATTGTACCCTTCTCACACATTAAACACAAAGTAACACTGGTCACAGAACTGCAGATTGTGCAACAATACAGGCGCACATTGTACCTTTCTGACACATTGAACACAAAGTAACACTGGCCACAGAATCACAGATGGTGCAGCAATACAGACACTCATTATACCCTTCTCACACATTGAACACAAAGTAACACTGGTCACAGAACTGCAGATGGTGCAGCAATACAGACTAACATTATACCCTTCTGAAACACTGAACAAAAAATAATACTGGTCACACAACTGCAGATGGTGCAGCAATACAGACACACATTGTACCCTTCTGACACATTGAATACAAAGTAACACTGGTCACAGAACTGCAGATGGTACAGCAATACAGATGCACATTATACCCTTCTCACACATATAAATACACACACACACACACACACACATATATATATATATATCTGTGTGTGTGTGTGTGTATGAAACATTCTATTGTAATTGTCTTGCCTTCATGCAACTACATCATGGTAAAACTGGGTTTTTTTTAACCACTTACCCCAAAAGCTATACTCATCTTAATGACATATTTCCTTTTTATACATCTTCAAATAGTTATGTTATACTCCTGATTATTGACACTGTATAACATTGTATTGCTACTTAATGCCTTGTAATAGTCCTATAACATTGCTGTTTAATGCTAATTTGTAATGAAAATTTTAATAGTTGGAGCTTTTCTCCCCGGGCCTCCGCTGAAAAAGGGCTCTTCAGCTCAGTTGGACAATCCCGGTCAACAAACATAAAATAAAAAAAATTATAAATATATATATATATATATATATATATATATATATATATATATATATGGTTCCCATTCAGAAGCCTGAAACATCATAAGCCTGAAAATCAAAATCCTGAAACCAAAAGCCTGAAAATTCAGAATCCTGAAAACTCAAAATCCTGAAAGCCCAAAATCCTGAAAGACCAAAATCCTGAAACTCAAAATCCTGAAAACACAAATAATGCTAATATGTCACTATAAAGACACTAATATCTACCAACTGACCCTGACCCTAACCCTAACCCTAAGGTCCGTCACTATCGCACACTCACCTGACCCGCGCCCTAAATCTAACTCACTTAAACCGCCCCTAACCCCAATATTTGTCACTATTGCATACATGCCTAACCTGCGCCCTAACCCTAACTCACTTAAACCGCCCCTAACCCTAAAATAAAACGAACCGCACACTTACCTGACTCCAACGCATGACCTAACACCACAGGGCTAACAATAGCAAAGCCACAATGACATCAGTATCTCTATTTTGTGTTTTCAGGATTTTGAGTTTCAGGCTTTTGGTTTCAGGATTTTGATTTTCAGGCTTATGATGTTTCAGGCTTCTGAATGGGAACCATATATATATATATATATATATATATATATATATATATATATAAATATATATATATGGATTCCATACATTTGGTTCAATTACACGTAGTCGAAAATGATACCAAGCATTCCACTTCACTAAAAGCTCACTTGACTGAAAACTCACTTGGTCGAAGTTAATTTGGTCAAAAATGGTATATAGCCCCTGCCCCACTGCAGTGCAACCCTGGAGTGAGAATATTAAGTAAGGGGAGGTGTTGGAGGCATAGCCCCCCACAGTGGTAATTTTAATGTATTCACTATTATAAGAATTTATATCCATTAGAAATGCATTGATATATATATATCTTTAATAAAAACTATTAGCATAATGTGCGGGGCTGTGCCCCCTACACCCCCCCTTATTTAATATTCTCACTCCAGGGTTGCACTGCAGTGGGGCAGGGGCTATATTCCATTTTTGACCAAATGAACTTCGACCAAGTGAGCTTTCAGTCAAGTGAGCTTTCAATGAGGTGAAATGCCTGGAATCATTTTCGACTAAGTGTAATTTGACCAAATGTATGGAATCCATATATATATATATATATATATATATATATATATATATATATATATATATATACATACACACACACACACATAATGATATGCATATATATATATATATATATATATATATATATATTTATATATATATATATATATGTATATATATATATATATATATATATATTATGATATATATCTGTGTGTGTGTGTGTGTGTATATATATATATATATATATATATATATATATATATATATATATATATATATGTGTGTGTGTGTGTGTGTGTGTGTGTGTGCGCTTAGTAAGAACAAAAACATTTGCTTACCATGTGCAGATGTCTCAATACTTTGCGAGAATGATGGGAGAGAAGAAATGAAGCAATGAAAGGACAGAAATTAAGCATCACAATGGGAATAACTCAGGGTCAATGAATATGCAATTGGCTGTATGCTCTGTAAGAAGTAGGTCTAACTGTAACTTGTTTGAGCCATCCACCTACACTCTTGTCTATTGAACAACTGTTTTGTATAACCATAACTTATCAATAGATTCAAATAGAAAAAAACATGCATCCCAAACAGTAGCAGCAAACTTATGATGTGATGTTGTCAATCTCATTTTTATTCTGACTGTTGGGGGGGGTCAGATCCAATGCATCAGATCTGTCTCAGCCATTTCCCAAGCTCCAGCTGTTCAGCAAAGCTTGTGGGTCTTATTCTTCACCTATAATGCAACCACATAATTACCTCAGATCTTGTTTGGCATGCAGCAAAGAGGTTGGATCCCACAGCTCTGGGCTAAGTGTTATTTTTTTCTGTATTTATATTATAGTAATATTAGCTAAAATTATTTTTCTAAACTGGTTCTTTACCCTTAGAAAGGACACAAGCACCCTGGAGTGTGAGAAGCTGTAATCACAGGAAAACACAATGTCACCAACACACGGACCCTTTATTCACTACGAAAATCACAGTATGTATCTTTTGTGTGTGTCTTCTGTCCTTTTAAGTCCATTTAAGTTAGAGGACTTCTGTTCTAGGAGTGATTGTATGTTTCTGTCCTTTTTCCATAATTATGTTGCAAAAATAAAGACAGTAAACATTTAGGCTTCAAAAAATGTGAAAAGTGTGGAAAGAAGATGCCCCTTAGTGATTCACACATTTTATGTGTGTACTGCTTGGGGTCTCTTCATTTGCAAGAGTCTTGTTCTATTTGCCACAATTTTAACCAAGGGGCATTAATGGAAAATAACAACAAATTTATTTGTAAAGGCCTTTTGAAAATATCTTTCTCTGAGGCTATATCTCCTGAATCTTCAACTTCTGACAAACCTACAAAAAGAACGTCATCAGAGCCGAGGTCCATATACAAATGGCTCCAAAACACAGCACACAGTACAAAGGGTAGCAAATATGAATTCCTTTAATTTGCACCACTATAGCACAAAAATATTTAAGCTGTAAAAAAGTATTAAAGCAAGTACTTTTGTCTCTGACCATTCATAGACTTCTTCAAAGTACAGCATATGAAAAGACATTTCCCTATATACCGAAAAATAACCACACCCCTTTCAATCAAAAATACAAACACTTAAAATCTTAAAGGAAATCAACCTTTAACTAATGATTCAAATACATGACATATAAAACAGTTAACACCATCTACAATATAATTAAACTAAACACAACTAATCATTTGAACTCTTATTCCCAATATTAGCAACTTGTAATTGCAACAACCTGCAGATGATATTAAAACATATAAAATATTACATGCTACCTATAAATAAATAATGCTGTGCACCAAACATATAACTGCAAAAAATAATCAGCTATATGGATGGATCACCATAAAAGGGGAAACATTAAACATACAGCCATAACTAATCCTGCCTTTATTACATCATTTAGTAATGCAAGTTGACATATTAGTAATATTTTATATAAAACTGGGTTATTATTTCTACTTGTAATGACACTAGGCAATGTCTGGGTGAGAAGCCCATCACTGTGTATCAAAGAGGCAGGTGCCTTAAGAAGATGTTTGAGTACCCCTGGAAAGGACCATTATCAGGTCATATGAAAAAATATAGTGCTTTCAATTATTGTGGTTACATATGGAAGGGTTTTTCATTTAATATTAATGGGGTAATGGTTAGGTTAAATAAGAAATATACCTGCTAAATGGAAAGAGTTGTTTATTGTGCCCTCTGCATTGTTTGCACATGTGTTTGTATTAGAAAGACTGAGAGTAAATTAAGATGTTGTATCTATGAACTCCTGAGAGACATTAGGTTAAAAAAGGAAATGAACACTTTAGCTAAACATTGTAATGAGCTTAATGGTCATTCTTTCAAGTTAACTGTGATTGAGGCATTGGATGTTGATTTGAGTGTGGGACCTTGGACTTTATAATTGGAAATAGAGAAAGCCTTGTGGCAATTAAGGGTCAATGCCACCCAGTGGCCTGGCATCAATGATACTCTTTCTATCTCATGATTTTTGAAATTTAAATCATTGATGAGATAAATGTGCACAGGGTTAGTTATGCATGTATATTTAATGTTTCCCCCTTTTATGGTGATTCATCCATATAGTTGATTATTTTTTGCAGTTATATGTTTGGTGCACAGCATTATTTATTTATATGTAGTACGTAATATTTTATATGCTTTAATATCATCTGCAGGGTGTTCCACTTACAAGTTGCTAATATTGGGAATAATAGTGCAAATTATTAGTTGTGTTTGATTTCATTATATTGTATATGGTCAACTGCTTATATTTTATGTATTTGAATCATTACTTAAAAGTTGAGTTCCTTTAAGATTTTTAGTGTTTGTATTTTTGATTGAAAGGGGTGTGGTTATTTTTGTGTATATAGGGAAATGTCTTTTCATATGCTGTACTTTGAAGAAGCCTATGAATGGTCAGAGACGAAACTGCTTGTTTTAATACATTTTTACAGCCTAAATATTTTCATGCTTTTACATAGTGGTGTAAATGAAAGGAGCCTACTGGTTCAAGGCTCCACCGTTATGGGATCTGAAGGCACCATCAAAGCAGACAGCTCCTACTGGTTCAAGGCTCCAACGTTATGGGATCTGAAGGCACCATCGAAGCAGACATCTCCTACTGGTTCAAGGCTCCAACGTTACGGGATCTGAAGGCACCATCGAAGCAGACTTCTCCTACTGGTTCAAGGCTCCAACGTTACGGGATCTGAAGGCACCATCGAAGCAGACATCTCCTACTGGTTCAAGGCTCCAACATTACTGGATCTGAAGGCACCATCAAAGCAGACATCTCCTACTGGTTCAAGGCTCCAACATTATGGGATCTGAAGGCACCATCAAAGCAGACCTCTCCTACTAGTTCAAGGCTCCAACATTACGGGATCTGAAGGCACCATCGAAGCAGACCTCTCCTACTGGTTCAAGGCTCCAGCGTTACGAGATCTGAAGGCACCATCGAAGCAGACCTCTCCTACTGGGTCAAGGCTCCAACATTACAGGATCTGAAGGCACCATAGAAGCAGACCTCTCCTACTGGTTCCAAGGCTCCAAAGTTATGGGATCTGAAGGCACCATCGAAGCAGACCTCTCCAACTGGTTCAAGGCTCCAAAGTTATGGGATCTGAAGGCACCATTGAAGCAGACCTCTCCTACTGGTTCAAGGCTCCAACATTACGGGATCTGAAGGCACCATTGAAGCACACCTCTCCTACTGGTTCAAGGCTCCAGTGTTACGGGATCTGAAGGCACCATCGAAGCAGATATCTCCTACTGGTTCAAGGCTCCAACATTACGGGATATGAAGGCACCATCAAAGCAGACATCTCCTACTGGTTCAAGGCTCCAACGTTATGGGATCTGAAGGCACCATTGAAGCAGACCTCTCCTACTGGTTCAAGGCTCCAACGTTATGGGATCTGAAGGCACCATTGAAGCAGACCTCTCCTACTGGTTCAAGGCTCCAATGTTACTGGATCTGAAGGCACCATCGAAGCAGACCTTTCCTACTGGTTCAAGGCTCCAATGTTACAGGATCTGAAGGCACCATCAAAGCAGACCTCTCCTACTGGTTCAAGGCTCCAACGTTACGGGATCTGAAGGCACCATCAAAACAGTCCTCTCCTACTGGTTCCAAGGCTCCAAAGTTATGGGATCTGAAGGCACCAGCGAATCAGACCTCTCCTACTGGTTCTAAGGCTCCAAAGTTATGGGATCTGAAGGCACCATCGAAGCAGACCTCTCTAACTGGTTCAAGGCTCCAAAGTTATGGGATCTGAAGGCACCATTGAAGCAGACCTCTCCTACTGGTTCAAGGCTCCAATGTTACGGGATCTGAAGGCACCATTGAAGCAGACCACTCTTACTGGTTCCAAGGCTTCAAAGTTATGGGATTTTAAGGCACCATTGAAGCAGACCTCTCCTACTGGTTCCAAGGCTCCCTCAGCATGGGAAGTTTTATTGACACTGATTGTTACTACAGAGAGTAGACACAGGAGCCGATCACCCTCCATAGAAAAAATTCATCTCGGCTCCCATTTCTGTTGTCAGCTAGATCAAGGTCACCTACCCTTTCCACTTAGTCTACCAGGAGCTTATCTGACAAAGACATAGATAGGGTGGTAGAGAAATGTTTGAAGATGCCGGTTTTGGCCAAACTACTGCTGGATCCAAACCCAAAGGAGTCATATCAGACTCACTCTCCCTATTCTGCATCCATTGCTCCTCTGATCCATCCTCTGATTTTGAAGCCAGAAGATTCCAATATCCAGGTTGTGTCTGTATCAGGTCCAGGACCCATAAGTTCCTCAGATCTGATATCTGTCCTGAGTGTATCTGTACCATAGGAGCGGGAGACCTCTGGGAGCTGACAGTCCCCTGTCAGGTTCATGGAGACTTTTCAGATCTCATTGAATCTGACACTACCTCTGAGGGATTCGACACAGGTGAGATTGGCTCCTAGCTCTGCTATGGAGCTTCTTTCTTCCACTCTGGAGATCCATTCAGCCCCAACAACTTGTTTGTCAGACCTGGGAGTTCTTTGGAGCAGGGATGGACTGCCTTTGAGGTGATGACAAGGGTTTTGACCTCTTCCCAGTCTGAGACACAATCTCCTTTGGATCTTCCTCCCACTTCAGCCTGAATGTCTTTGTCTTGTCATGTACCTTCCTCACAAGTTGACAGTGAGGATCGGTCTCAGGATGCCCCTCAGGGTACTGCCCCTCCTCCAAAACCTCTTCAGATTATCCCACTGAGGATGCTCCTTGGAAGAGGACATGCAAGAGGAAGCATCATGACTGAGCTGTCTATCACATCTGACACCAACCTCGATGAAGCTGAAGGGTCCCCATGATCACCATCCCTTCAGCTGAGAAGTTGGTTTTCCTGAAGGCCTTTGTGTCAGCTTCTTGGGTGATTCTTCCTTTTGATGAGCTTGTGGAGTTAATCTCTCAAAAGGCTTGAGAGACCCCAGACACAATAGACCCTACTTCTAGGAGGCCAAATAAATACATTACTGTGTCCCCTAAAGAAAAAAGGTTTTTACCAAAGGGTGTAGTGGTTGAAGCCTTGGTCGTTGCTGCAGCCACTAAGAAAGAGCTGTCTGAGACCAGTTCCTCTATCCATCCTCCTAATAAGGACTCTAGGACTATGGATAGATATGGGTAGCATGTCTTTTCATCAGCGACCTTTGCCTTGAGGTCCCTGAATTACATCACCCACTTCATTAGATTGCAGAGAGACCTCATAAAATAATTATAATACTCCATTCAAGGGGCTATAGCTGATGCAGAGGCAGATAAAATCAATGTTTAGCTCGCCACCTTGAATTCAGTTGTCAACTCGTCCATGAGACTCTTATCTTATGCAGCAGATAGAATGAGTAGTGCAGCAAGTTCAAGTATCTCTCTTAGGAGGCAGGTCTGGATGTACCTTTGTGATTTCATAGAGCCCTTCAAGTCCTGCTTCGTTAATGCGTCTTTTGATGGCTGTTCTCTTTTTGGGCCAATAGTGAAGGAAATGCTCACCAGGTGTAAACAAGAAGGCAACACCTTATCTGCCATTGGAGTACATTTTTCCACTCCTACTAGACCTTTTCCCAAATTTCAAAAAAATAGTGGGAAAATGTGGTTCAGAAAATCTCAGAGGTCTTACAGGATACACAAGGTGAAAGTTCCCCTAGAGGCAGAGGGGGGAACAATAATGGAAGATGCCACCCTCCCAGCAGAGGAGGCCTGCAGAATCAGGGTTCCAGAGAATCTTTCTTTGGGAGACCCTTCTGGCACTCCTGAAGGAGTGCCCAATTGCTCTCATCTGGAGGCAGGTGAGAGTTGATTGTCTCTGCACCAAGAAACCTGGCTGAAGATAACAAATGACAAATTGCTGCAGGACATAATATCCAGAGGATATATCATTCCCTTCTCTTTCCTTATCCCTGAAAACAAGTCATTTCTAGATGTTCCACCCAGTCAAAAGGAACAAGCAACATCAGAAATCTGAAAGTTGCTAAGAAAAAGTGTCATCCAAGAAGTCCACACAGACTAGAGAGGATCTGTAGCTTACTCAAGATTCTTTTTAGTTCCAAAGAAGACAGGGCACTGGATGCCCACTCTGAATCTCAACAATCTAAACAAATAAGTAAAAAAGACCATGTTCCAGATGGCAACACTGCAGTCAATACTTCCATTCCTGGAAAAAGAAAATTGGATGTGCTCTATAGACCTTCAGGATGCATACTACCTCATTCAAATGCACAGGCAGTCCAGAAGGTTCTTGCACTTCCAGCTAGGATCCAATCACTTCCAGTTTCAATCTCTGCCCTTTGGTCTCACTACAGCTCCCAGAGTGCTCACCAGATGTATGGCAATAGTAATGGCTCACCTGAGCCCCAAAGGATTCCGTGTGTTTCCATATCTGGACAACTGGCTCTTAATCAGAGGAGAAGGTAACAGTCAACTGTCTATTAGGTAACAGTCAGCAGTCTATCAGGTGCCAGAATCCAACACATAACACACACACTCAGGTCACTCCACAGCAAGTATGACTCTGTCCTTGTCCATGTGGCTGTGAATGATCTGAGATGCACCTCCCTGGACACATGGTGGAGCCTTGAGCATTATCCTACCATCACCCAGAATGATATTGCAGTACAAACAAAAATTGATTGACTTCAACAATTGGCTAAGTTTCTGGTATCATTCTAAGGGAATCCAGTATTTGTCTGCCTGGGATGACATGATTGACAGTCCTCGGTGCTTTGCCAGAGATGGCCTGCATCTGTCACCCCCGGGTTTCTGGGTACTGTCTATGGCTGTTGCCACCCCTATAGTCCCTTTTTAGGTGGTGTTCCAAAGGCCAAATTATCACTGTAACAGCTATAAATAAATGCAATCTGAGGGTCATGCTGCTCAATGCTAGAAGTCTAAATCTCAAGATGCACTTACTTGAAGCACTCCTCAAAATGGAGATCACTGACATTTATGCTGTAATGGAGACCTGGTTTAAAGCAGCAGAAAGCACCCCTGCACTACAAAGCTATAACTCATTCCACACCTTTCTGCCCTTAAACATGGACCAAAGCTCCAAAGGCGGTGGTGTCGCCATATTCATAAAGGATATGCACACCTCCAGACTTGTAGCCCCGCATAATGCATCTGAGATACTTCTGGTACAACTAACATTGAGTAAGACGGCGATCCAGTCATAGCCTGCTATAGGTCCTCAACCATGTCCCTAGACTCTCACTCCATGTTTCTAAGCAACCTGGAATCTATCAAGGTCCAACCCAACACTCTCTTACTAGGAGACTTCAACTACCCCTCAATCAACTGGGAAAACTACTCAAGCACCAATACGCTGGCCCAATGCTTCCTGGAATTCATCAGTTCCAATTCCCTAGACCAGCTCATTCTGACCCCCTACTAGAGGAAGCAGCATCATTGACCTTGTTATTACTAACACGGGTGACTGTTGCTCTATACCAAAAGTTGCTTCTCAGTCTTTTGGCTAAGTTCAAGGTCAAGAGTAGTCAATCCCTCCCTGGTCAGATCTGTCCATAAACTAATCACCATGGAAATCCACATCTCACCCACACCCCCCGCAAAGGTAACCACCTTGAAAAACTTCTCCAAAGCTGACTTTGGACTCCTAAAAACAGAGGTGCCTAACTTCATGGCACCCTTGTCAATGGAAAATAGATGTATGACTGCCAAATCATACACCAATGCACTGTATAATAAATGCATGGAGCTAGCCATACCAAACAGAACCAAGATGCTCTCCTCCAAAAAAAGGAAGCCAATCTGGTGGTACCCTACATTAATAAACTCTACAACAGAAGGAAGAAACTGTTGCAGAAAAAGGTGAAGTCCCAAGACTGGGAAAAAATCCTTATTAGCCTGAATAAAAAGGTGAGATTCCTCATCAAATCCTCTAAAGCCAGCCAAAAAGACAGAATTGTGGCAGACACTAAAAACAACCACAAAGCCTTCTATAGCTATATCAAGAACCTCCACAGCAATACCCAGATTTGCGCTGAGTTATTGCACAATGGTATCTCCTATACTGAGCCAACATACTGGTCGACAGATTCAGTGCCAACTTTACCTTCTCTCCCCCCTAAAGGACCAATCATAATACCAGAAGAATGCCAGGCACCCAGCATTATTGCAGCACAAGTTAAAGCTACATTGTCCAAGGCCAAGAATACAGCTTCCATAGCACCCGGTAAAATCTCTGGCTGTGTTATACATGAACTACAGAGTGAACTGGCACCACATCTGTGTCCTCTGTTCAGTCAAAGCCTCACCTCAGCCTCTGTTCCTACTGAATGGTGCACTGCTACGGTCATCCTTCTCCATAAATGTGGAGCGACTACAGACCCTGGGAATTATTGCCTCATTAGCCAGACAAGCCTGATATGTAAAGCTGTGTAGTGCATCATCATGGTCCAGATTAACAAAGATATAGGAAATCTCCAAACTCTAGACCCCATGCAATTTGGATTTATGAAAGGGAGATCATGCCTACTCAACCTGGTTGACTTCTTTGAGTCAGTCACCAGAGCTGTGGATGAAGGTAAGGTAGTTCATACAGCCTACCTCGATCTGGCCAAGACCTTTGATACCATTTCTTACTCAGTAGTTATTGATAAACTCACCAAACTAGGCATCAACCCCTATATTACTAGGTGGGTTACAAATTGGCTCACAGATAGAACACACAGTGTGAAAGTAGCGGACTCCAAGTTAGACTGCCAACCAGTCACGAGTGGAGTCCCACAGGGATCGGTCTTGGGTTCTCTCCTGTTTGACATCTACTTCTCAGAAGTCCAGACTAACACAAAGGGACTCTGGCTGGCCCATTTCACAGATGACTGCAAGCTGGGAGCCATTATTAACTCCCCAAGTGATGCAGACATCCTACAGAAAGACCTCACTGAGACCGATGACTGGTGTCAAAACCATGATGTTAAGTTTAATGCCAAAAAATGTGTCATCATCCCCTCTGGTAAAAACTCAGTTCCCACTAATTACCACATCAATGGGAGCCCACTGAACACTGAAGGCATTATAAGAGATCTGGAGACACAGGTTGACAGTAACCTCTCCTTTGACCACAACATTGCCAATGTGGTCAGAAAGCCCTTCTATGTGGCACATCTCATTACCAGGGGTTTTGCATCCAGGAAGAAAGTGGTCATCATCTCTCTCTCTCTCTACTCTTCCCTCATTAGGCCAGTCATCGAGTACAATGACCTGTTTGGCATGTACCTCACTAGACACCTGCAACAGCTGTAGAGGCCACAGAAGTATCTCATGAAGAGGATCCTAGGCATTAAACATATGTCCTATATGGACAGACTCAAAAGACTCCAGCTATTCTCTGTCTCGTATCACCTACTTAGAGGCAATATCTGCTTGACTTACAAAGCCATGTCTGACCCAACTCTGATAGAAATGCTACATTTAAAGAAATCCCAATTCCTCCGTACCACACACTCCAGAGACCTCAACCTCATTACCACAATCAGCAGAACATCCTGGAGGGACAGGCTCATAACCCAGAGACTGCCCATGCTCTGGAATAGACTTCCCATACATGTCAAGCAGAATACCTTGCTGTCCCTCTTCAAGAAAAATCCTGATGAGTGGATGGGTAATAGAAAGTTCACTAACATCAGGCAGCACAATGCCAAGGCACTTCTATGGGCTAGGCTTGGAAAGTTCCAGGGCCATTAGCCTAGTACATACATATGAACTTATGAACCCCCCCATGACCAGGCATCATCTGCTTCATTATGTCCTTCACCTCTGTTCCTCCCTAGATATTACTGTGAACTATAAACAATCTGCTCTAGAGCCATGTCAAAGCTTAGTTTACATAGGAGTAGAGATAAACACGACTATACAAATACCAAGACTTCCACAGGACAGAGCAGATGACCTCTGTTGTTATGTGAAGATACTAATCAAGAAGTCAAAAGCCTCTGTCAAACTAGTGCTTCAGGTATTGGAGAAAATGGCTGCATCTATCATACTTATTCCTCTAGCTTGCATCGTATGAGGATTCTCTAGTGGCTGCTTTCTTCACAATAGTATATGTCGGAGCTTAAAATGTCCCACAAAATTATGAGAACAAATGCCTACAAAAATCATCTTCATTGGTGGATTCATTCACCTTTAGTGTTTCAGAGCAGTCAGTTCATTCCTCCTCATCCTCAGGCCATAGTGCCCACGGACACTTCCCATATGTGGTGGGGGGGCTTTTTCTAGGAAAGACAATTCCAGGCATCTGACAAGAACACAAGGATCATCTGCATATAAACACCCTATGGATGAGGATGGTGCTTTTAGTGTTGCAAGCATTTCAGGAATGTCTTCCTCTGGGAACGATAGCAAGCCACTAGGACAACATGTCTGTAGTGCGTTATATAAACAAGCAGGGGAGAACCAGATTGTACCCACTTTTTTGAGAAACTCTCTGGGTCTGGCATTGGGCTATAGCCTCCAATCATTTTTTGGCAACTATGTCTTCAATGGACACAGGTAACCTGTAAATCTTTCATCTCCCGGGCCCCTGCTTATAAGTGCTTAATCTCCCAAGCCCCTGTTTACAATTATCAAGGGCACTAGAACTTTTCAGAGACTTGGGATGCATGGCTAGGCTTAAAAAGGCCCTTCTGGTCATTAGTCTAGTAAATACCTATGAACCGGGTTCCTGTTACCTGATCGAATGTTTAGGTTAGCGAGTACCTAAACGTCAAACTTGTAAGAGCGAAAGCAAAAAAACACAAATGGCCAGTTTAATGCAGGGAAAGAATTCCCTTGGCTGTTATGCAGATTTTGCCCCTTTCCCCACTGTAGAATGATCTTGGAGTTGGTATACTTAGTTGGGGGGGGGGGGTGAAGCCCCCCACTTGATTTTGGTCATTTTGGTTTAATTTTTATTTTATTTTTTTACGGCCGAGGGAATTCATTCCCTACATTAAATCGGCCGTTCACTGTTTTAATTTTTCAGTGTTACCAGGTCAACATTTAGGTATTTGCTAACCTAAACATTCAAGCGGGTAATATAGATGCTATGAACCTATGATCCATACTGCACATACCTTGGCATGCCCATATTACCTGCACCATGCAACAAGTGCCCAAGCTCACCTTGTTGTTTCTGGAAGATTAACTGCTGGCCTTTACCAAAAGGCATTCCATCTAACACAATCAGTCACACACTCGTTTAACATTTCTTATTTTTGCCACTTGCTTTCATCTTCCTCATACCTAGTCCAGCAGGAACTGAAACCTTTACTGAAGCTAAGTTCAGTAATGCTGTAGTCAGAGTCATGGACTCAGTCAAGACTGATGATCTGTAGCTACCAATGCAAATGACATTACTTCAGGTAATCTAGTGACAATTTTCCAAAGGATATTTGAATAGGTGCTGGTTTTATACTCTATTTCCTACTAACATGCTCTGCATACTCAGGTATGCTCCCTGCACTGAATGCAACAGACAATGTACTTAGCATTGCTGCCCCATTGGTAGGCTGATATCCAGTCCAAATCATCTAATTAAAAGTCTGTTAGCAGGTTACATTTCATCTATCTGTAGTACATCTATGAATACAAGAAGCCTTGTCTAAATAAGTGTAAACTTAATAACAAAGCAAAAATCAGCAACTGGTTTATTTTCTTGTTTTTGATGATAATTTATTTGGCCGCTTTTGTATAACGACACATTATCTTCACATTTTTAGTTTTGCTTTTGAACTAAAGAAACTTCATTGAAATAAATTATTTTCCACAATTTTTCTTCCAGTATATAGCTGCATATTTATGTATATTTTTGAGGTGTTAAATGCATTCAAATGTTAGTCAACTTTGGGTAAAGCCCAAATATGGATGTAGAAATATATACTTGACGTAGTGTTACATCCTTATTTATGTTTTTTTTCTTACAGATTCTACAGGTTGTCTGTCCTGTCCTCTCAAAGAATGGCCCAATGAAAGGAAGGACAAGTGTATTCAGAGATCTACAGAATTCCTCTCCTATGATGACCCCTTGGGCATTGCTTTGACCTCCATCACAGTTATGGGTTCAGTTCTGACAGCTGCCATCCTTCTTATATTTATCAGGTTTAATGACACCCCCATTGTGAAGGCCAATAACCGGAACCTCAGTTATCTGCTCCTCATAACTCTTATGCTCTGTTTCTTGTGCTCATTTATTTTTATTGGATACCCTAACTGGCTGACATGTAGACTTCGTCAAGCTGTGTTTGGTATATCCTTTGTTTTGTCTGTTTCCTGTGTTCTGGCTAAAACCATTATGGTAGTTGTAGCCTTCACTGCAACAAAACCCAACAGCAAGTTCAAAGGATGGGTGGGACCACAACTGTCTTACACACTTGTGTCACTGTCTACACTTGTTCAGCTTTTAGTATGTGTCACTTGGATTGCTTGTTCTTCTCCATTTCCAGAACAGAACTTTAAATCCCAGCCTGGCTTGATAATTATTGAATGTAATGAAGGTTCAACCACTGCATTCTGGTGCATGCTGGGATACATGGGCATGCTTGCTGGTATCTGTTTCATAGTAGCATTCTTGTCTAGAAAACTGCCAGACAGCTTTAATGAAGCCAAGTTCATCTCTTTCAGCATGGTTGTGTTTGTTTGTGTGTGGCTGGGATTTATCCCAGCATACCTCAGTGCTAAGGGTAAATACATGGTAATCGCAGAGGTATTTGCTATCATTGCATCAAGTGCTGGGCTGCTTCTCTGTATATTTTTTCCAAAGTGCTTTATAATTTTAATTAGACCAGATTTAAATACAAAATCCTATTTAATGGGCAGAGAAATACATGGCAGATAAATTAATAGCATGCCCTTACAATTTATATAAACAGATAGAATACTGGATGCATGGACTATCATGAAAATGAAATACATTGCTACTTCATCTTTGATGTTATTAATCTGTGTTCTGTTGATTTTGTGAATTTGTGTTCTGCTTAGTTTGTGAATTTCTGTTATGTTTAGTTTGTTAATGTGTGTTCTGTTTAGTTCCCTGTTGTCATCACTCTTTGTTATCTACCAGATCAATCTGAAGCGTGCTTTGCTAAGCAGTAGTGAAATAAATGTAAATAGTAGCATTATAAACTCTTTTTATTTGTTTTATTTATTAAAATGTGTTAACTGGGATAGAGCCCTCATTCAAAATGATTCATTCAAGGTGTAAAACCATACAATTGTCAAAGATGTATCTGCAATACACAGTAGTAACAATTTCAAACATTTTAAACAAGGAAATATTTTTTTTCACAGTGCAAAGAGATAATAAACAGAATAAACATATCATGAACTGATAACAGAGAATAGTCATCAAAAGTACCAGAGCAGATACACAGCTATAGAGTAATGGCACTCCAGACCTCTATCTTAAAAATATTTTTAATAACAAAATAAATGCTTTCACAATACAATTGCTTCATCACATCACATGCATTTAAAAATTCACAGATAATATATACTCATCCAGCCAATGGCTGTGCATCCATTTCCTGTTGCCAAGCAACTAATCAATTCATTACTAAACCTTAAAGTAAAACTCTACAATCCTAAAAAATAATACACAATCACATATATTTTACCAGAACTCATATAAAAACTCATGTAAAAATATACTCATAAAACACACACACACACACACACACACACACACACACACACACACACACACACACACACGTGCACACACACACACCTAATATACATACATATACATCTGCATACATGGGCACACAAACACCCATACGCACACACATACATATATATGACCATATATATTGCATATACACGCATACAAAAATATACAAAAAATATATTAAAAAAGGATCTAAGTATACATGCATAAACATGCATAGAGATATGTACACAACATATGATCATATAGGGAAATAATTATTTTTTTCTTCAACCTACATGCTTTAAGAACAGGTTTAACTGACATGTAATCATCAAAATCCAATGTAGCTCTTTTTTCTCTGTTCTATTTATTATTTCTTCTTGCCTAACATCTTCAGAAATAACATCAACAACCATAAACCTCAAATCATATCCATCACCTTCTCTATTCATATGCTTAGATATAGCACCATAATTCAGACTCTTTCATGCACAGTACAGATGATCCCTTATTCGCTGTCTCAACCGCCTATTCTTCTTGCCTACATAAAAAGAATTACATGACAAATAGTGTGCTAAATAAAGTAATTTTTAATGTTGCAATCAGCAGACACTTTGGTAGTATATACACACCCAGTAATGTATAAAAACATATGTCTCATCTATATATTTGCAATGGATGCATCCTTTGTATCTAATTGTACCCCTGGCATGGCATAGTGTATCTAAATCAGCCAAGCTTCTGGGATAGCATAACCTATACTTTAGAGATTGTTTATTTTTATATCCATACTTGGGAATAGAACCCAGTAATGTTGCTATTGTTGGGTCTGCTTGCAACACATGCCAATATTTATTAAAAATATTCTTCAGTTGGTAGTCGTCACTGGAATATGTTAAGGTAAAGATCATGTCTGTAGATTTATTCTTATCAACCACCTCCAACCGGGGTGGGATGCAAAATATGGCCTCCCCTGCTTATCTCTATTTTGTCTAACCACATCTTGCACCATTTGTATATCATTGGCCTTATATCCTCTCAGCAAAAATTCCCTTTTAAGCTGTTCCAACCCACCTTCAAAGTTATCATGCCTTGCTGTTACACTACTGGTTCTGATGGTTTGTCCTTTAAAGACATTTCTAAAAACATGTTTGGGGTGCATGCTGTATGATGCACATAGGTCAGATGAAAACTTTCATTCCTATATAATCTAGTTTGGAGGTTACCAGTTACGTCTTTAAAAATCTGCATATCTAGAAATTCTATTTGATTAAATGAATATTTAACAGTAAATTTCAAAAAGGGATTACTATTATTCAAATATTGCACAAATGCTAGTAGCTGTTCCCCATCTCCTGCCCACAGCAAAACAAATTGTCTACAAATTGACGATAAAATTTCACTAATTGCTTTCAGCATGCAACACCAAATATATGTGTCATCATTGGTGAGCATGGCTGAAGGGTTGATAGTGGAAGTAAAACTGTCTTACAATCTGTTGTGGAATGAGACAGACCATAGGAGTGAGCGTCTGACCAATTTCCTGAAGGTGGATTCCAACCCATTAATTTTGGTCCAAACGCCGTTACCAGGCGATAAAGGAAAAGAAGAAGTGGATAATATACTAATTTCAGACAAGGTATGGACTCTAGAGAATGCTTTATATCACCTGAAAAGGCTGCAGTGTCAGTGGCTCCATTTGGAGTCTTGTTGTGCCCTAAGGAATATTCCAAGGGGCATGAGAATGTTCACCATACCTATGTTTGGTGACTCCTATCTGGAGCTCCTGGCTAGATAGCAGGGGATCAATTTAGACACAAGTTTTTCTATATGCATCTCTCTTATTAGAGTTTTTACTACCGATAGAGAAGGATCTGTGCATTATATATAAAACCAGCAAGAGGATATATTTAATGTGACCCAAGGAGCCTAGGGGACTGCTGTATTAATGAGGTATTGGATAAGGTTTCCTTATTTAAATAGAACCTGCTACAAACAAAAAAGAAAAAATACAAAAGGACCTTAATGACTTTTCAAACAATTATGTGTTCACTTGGCTCAGGTATAATCAATGCAACGTTAAAACTGCAGATCAAAAATCAAAACCTTTTGAGAGATCTGTGGCAAAGGGGCCTGCCAAATCAGAAACAGGAGGTGTGTTTAAGACACCTTCATGTAATAGCAGTGATGTCACTGTTAGAGCTATGGCTATAAAGGCCACCAGCAGTGAAGTTTTGCTTTCTGCTGAGAATAATTCAACATACAGTACTCCGAATGGAGAATGCCCCCATGTTATTTCACAAGGTACTATACAAGATGTGGCTGCAGAACCTATGGTCAGAAGAAAACTTAAATATTTGGTTTCTAACCAGGTTTTTTCCGAACTTCCTATACCGTTCCGCAAGAGAGTGAAGAATCCAGCAGAGATGGTGGAACATGTGAAAGGCAAGAGGAAGCAATTGTCACATGATCTGAATACAAGAACCTTGAAAACATGTAGAATCAGGATATGGAAATCTGGTATGGAAAATTTCCAGTAGTCATTTCACTGGATATGAATTGAATGTATTAAATAAAGGGTTATTATTCATTCCTGTTATGCAGGCAGAGTTAATATAGCAATAACCCATGCCTGGGTGTGGGTAATGCTGGATTTACCCATGGTTGGCGTGGTTTGGTTGCCCGAGGGACCAAACAAAGCCAACCGTGGGTAAATACAGCATTACCCACATCCAGAAGTGGGTTATTGCTATTATACCATGACATTATTTAAGAAAAGAAACTATTACTTTTCTTAAATAATGGCATAGTATAATGCCTGTTTGCTGCCCTTCCGCAGATGTCTGGCATCCGCGGCAGTTCTGATGTACTGCGCGCCTGCACAGTACATCAGAGCTGTGGGCAAAAGCAATGGAGAAAGCAAGATCTCTGTTGCTTTTTTTTTAGTGTTTCGCTATGTTAAATGGGTTTAACATAGCGAGACAGCTTTAAAATAAACAATGGAGATGTCCGTTGCTTATTTTAAAACTGTCTCGCTATGTTAAACTCATTTAACATAGTAAAACATTAAAAAAAAAGCAACCGAGATCTTGCTTTCTCCGTTGCTTTTAACCTGTCTCGCTATGTTAAATGGGTTTAGCATAGCGAGACAGCTTTAAAATAAGCAACGGAGATTTCCGTTGCTTATTTTAAAGCTGTCTCGCTATGTTAAACCCATTTAACATAGCGAGACAGTGTTTTAAAAAGCGAGTTATACTAATGGAAAAAAGTCCGGGCGACCGAACCTTTTTCCATTAGTATAACTCGATTTACAACAGGCACGTTGGCCAATCAGCGTGCACGTTTTGGAATAATAATGGGGGGTCATGGTATAATAGATATTTTGTTTGAACTATGTTTATTTACTAGGGATGTAGCTTTAAAGTTAATGTTTGAGAAGTTCATGTCCCAAAGTGTTAATACTTTTAGGTAGCCTAGTGCTTATACCCCACAGACCAACCTGGTCCTAGAAGCCTTTACGCATTTGTTTGAAGATGAGATTTATGGCTTTCTAGGTGATAGGAATAGGAGAAAAGGTTTTGAAAATCTTAATTTTAATGAGAAAAGGGAACTTTCAGTGCTACAGAATGACTCTACCATACCAACAGACAAGGGTGTGGTGGTCATGGATATAGTATATTATTTTACCTCCATCATTGAAATGCTCAAAGATGAAAAGACATATGAAATTATTGAAGTGAAAATGATTGAAATTTTTGAGCAAGAATTGTTAAACGCATTGAGTGAATTTTTGAATATGGGTCTTATGACTAAAAAATTGTTTCAATATTTTTTAGTTGAGAAACCAGTGGTTCCTTCTTTTAATGGTATGCAAAATTACATAAGAATCCATTTAGACCACTATTCAGACCAATTGTAAAGGGAGCGGTGTGGTTGACGGAGCCCATGTCGATTTACGTGGAGAAGCGACTTTACCCAGTAGTTGAACAATGCCCATTGATGTTGCTTGATATGAAGCAATTTTTACAGGACTGCTACATGACCCTGAAGAGTAACATCAAGGTCTCTAGGTGTTTATTAGTCACACTTGATGTAACGTCATTATTTACTGTTATACCTAATGAAGAAGGTATAGAGATAATTAAGAAGGTTCTATTAATCAAAGTTTTTTTATGATTCTTGCCATGTTGATTTTATTTGCTATTTGTTGGAGTTGATACTAGAGCACAATGTTTTGTTTTTGATGGGGAATACTATAGGCAAATTTCTGGCATAGCTATGAGCACATATTGTGCCAATAGCTATGCCAATCTGGTTATAGCAAACTGGGAGGAAAAACATATATTTCGTATAGCATGCTACAATAATTAGTCAAATTTTATAATCAATTTGTAGACAATTTATTTTTGCTGTAGGCAGGAGATGAGGAACAGCTACTAGCATCTGTGCAATATCTGAATAGTAGTAATTAATCCCTTTTTGAAATTTATTGTTAAATATCCATTTAATCAAATAGAATATCTAGATGTGCAGATTTTTAAAGATGGAACTGATAACCTCCAAACTAGATTATATAGGAAGGAATGTTTTTGTCCGACCTATGTGCATTGTACAGCATGCACCCCAAACATGTTTTTAGAAATGTCTTTAAAGGACAAACCATCAGAACCAGTAGTGTAACAGCAAGGCATGATGACTTTGAAGGTGGGTTGGAACAGGTTAAAAGGAAATATTTGCTGAGAGGATATAAGGCCAATGATATACAAATGGTGCAAGATGTGGTTAGACAAAATAGAGATAAGCAGGGGAGGCCATATTTTGCAACCCCACCCCCGTTGTAGGTGGCTGATAGGAATAAATCTACAGACATGATCTTTACCTTAACATAGTCCAGTGATGACTACCAACTGGAGATTATCTTTAATAAATATTGCCATGTGTTTCAAGCAGATCCAAAAACAGCAGCATTAGTGGGCTCTAGACCAAGTACGGATATAAAATAAAATGATCCCTGAAGTGTGGCTGATTTAGATAAACTATGCCATGCCAGTGGTACAATTAGATATAAAGTACGTGCATATTTCAACTATGTTGAAGAGACAGATTGCCCCCCTGCATGTCTGTAGTGTAGGATTGTATATTTGATTGTGGGGCGAGATTGTGTGTGTGTGTGTGTGTGTGTGTGTGTGTGTGTGTGTGTGTGTGTGTGTGTGTGTGTGTGTGTGTGTGTGTGTGTGTGTGTGTGTGTGTGTGTGTGTGTGTGTGTGTGTGTGTGTGTGTGTGTGTGTGTGTGTGTGTGTGTGTGTGTGTGTGGTGTATTTGTAGTGTAGGTTCATGATTTTAAATTTCGCGGTTATGGGGTTTCTGGATTTAAAGCTTTCGGGCATAGAATTCTAAAGTGAATCTGCCATTAAAGAGTAACTCCTTAAACTGTTTTACAGCATTATATATGTCATTACAGAGTAATGCTTAAACTGTTTAATTAACATTATTATATATGCCATTACAGACTCACTCCTTAAATTGTTTAATTAACAGAATCATATATGCCATTACAGAGTAACTCTTAAACTGCTTAATTAACAGCATTATATATGCCATTACACAGTATCTCCTTAAACTGTGTAATTAACAGCATTATATATGCCATTACAGAGTAACACCTTAAACTCTTTAATTAACATTATATATGCCATTACAGAGTAACTCCTTAAACAGTTTAATTAACAGCATTATATATGTATTATATATGCCATTACAGAGTGGGCAGCCATGGTGGTGCAGTGGTTAGCATTGTTGCTTCACAGCAAGACGTTCTCCGGTTCGATCCTCAGCTGGGGTGCCTTCTGTGCGGAGTCTGCATGTCCTCCCTGTGGTCACGTGGGTTTCCTCCGGGTGCTCCGGTTTCCTCCCACATCCCAAAGACATGCAGTAGGTGGATTGGACACTCTAAATTGTCCCTAGGTGTGTGTGTGTGTGTGTGTGTGTGTGTGTGTGTGTGTGTGTGTGTGTGTGCCTTCTGTGGAAGGTTGGGCACCGGGCTGGCAACTCGACACTGTAAAACTCCACTGCCAATCATGAGTGGACAGGTGATCTGCTGTAGTGACCCCTAACCGGGAAAAGCCAGAAGAAGAAGAAGATATATGCCATTACAGAGTACCTCTTAAACTGTTTAATTAAGATTGTTATATATGCCATTACAGAGTAACTCTTAAACTGTTTAATTAACATTATTATATATGCCATTACAGACTCACTCCTTAAACTGTTTAATTAACAGCATTATATATGCCATTACAGAGTAACTACTAAACTCCTTAATTAACAACATTATATATGCCAATGCAGAGTAACTCCTTAAACTGTTTCATTAGTGATCCCTGATCAGTATCAGTAAGAAACTAAGGTCCCTCATAAAATCATCCAAAGCTAACTCCGAAAGGAAAATAGCCAAGGATTCGAAAGATAACCACAAAGCCTTCTTTAGCTATGTGAAGAATCTAAGTGGCAACTCTCAGATATGCTCTGAGCTAGTGCAAAATAGCACAAAATATACTGAACCTACTGATATTGGCAACATCCTGGCAGATAGATTCAGTGCAAACATCACCCCTTTCTCACCCCCAAAAGGGCCCACAACAATACCGGAAAAGTGTAGTGTCCCAGAAATCACAGATGCACAGGTGAAAACAACCCTTTCAAAAGCTAAAAGCACAGCGTCAGTGAGGTCAGATGGTGTCCCAGGCTGCATCTTGCACAAACTACAGAGTGAGCCAACCCCCCACCTAAACACACTGTTCAACCTCAGCTTCTCCACAGGCTACATTCCTATAGAATGGTGCACAGCAATGGTTATTTTGCTCCACAAACCACAACTGACCCTGGTAACTATTGCCCCATAAGCCTGACTAGCCTGGTCTGCAAGGCTATGGACTGCATCATCATGGAACTCATTAATAAAGACATTGGGAACCTCCAAACACTTGACCCAACCCAGTTTGGCTTTAAGGGCAGATCATGCCTATTAAACCTGGTTGACTTCTTTGAGACAGTCACCAAGGCCATAGATGAGGGGAAGGTGGTTCACACAGCCTACCTTGACCTCGCCAAGGCTTTTGACACCATTCCTCACTCAGGAATTATAGAAAAACTCAATAGCCTGAACATAAAACCCCTACATCATGAGATGGGCTGCCAACTGGCTTACAGACAGAACTCACACGGTAAGAATAGTGGGCTCCAGGTCCGACTCTAAACCAGTCACAAGTGGTGTCCCACAAGGCTCTGTCCTGGGACCCCTACTGTTCGGCATATACTTCTCAGAAGTACAGGCAAACACAGGAGGACTATGGCTAACCAAGTTTGCCTTTGACTGCAAACTGGGAGCCATAATTGACTCTCCTGCTGACGCGGACATTCTCCAAAAGGGCCTTACTGAGACAGACACCTGGTGTCAAAGTCATGGTCTCAAGCTAAATGTCAAAAAATGCATAGTCATCCCATTTGGAAAAAACAAAGCACCCATGAATTACCGCATAGGTGGCAGCCCCCTTAATACAGAAGAGGTAATAAGTGATCTGGAGACCCAGGTAGATAGCAATCTCTCCTTTGACAATCATATTGCCAACGTAGTTAGAAAATCCTTCTATGTAGCCCATCTAATTACTAAAGGGTTCGCATCTAGAAATAAAGAGGTTATAGTGCCCCTCTACTCATTACTTATCAGACCCATCATAGAGTACAATGCCCCATTTGGGATGTACCTCACAAGACACTTCCATCAGCTGGAAAGACCACAAAAGTACCTCACCGAGAGGATTACTGACCTCAAACATATGTCCTATGCAGCCCGACTGGAAAAACTCCGGCTGTACTCAGTGGCATATTGCTTAGTCAGAGGTGATCTCTGCCTGACTTACAAAGCCATGTCCAACTCAGAATTGATGGACATGCTCCACCTAAAGAAATCCAAGTCACTGCGAGCCACTCACTCTAGTGAGCTAAACCTCACCACAACAATAAATAGAACATGCTGGAGGGATAGATTCCTGTCACAGAGACTCCCCATGCTTTGGAACAAAATTCATAACTACATTAGGCAGAGCCCCTTGTGATGACCATGCCCTGGCCCAGCAATTAAGGAGCCTCAATCCTCACCATTAACACCAGTGAGGTCATCTCCTAGAAGAGAGGAGGATAAATAATACACATAGTAAAGTACAATTTCCCTTAAGTGCACACATAGATCACAATCAGTCTAGGGATGGTTGTAGGCTTGCTCGCCAGATCCCCAATAAGACTCCCCACTGGCACAGCTATAGGGTCCAGGTCTCAGCCTAGCTGGGCAAGCTAAAACCTCCAGTACCCTCTCTGTCCAACGAGTGCTTTGTGTCCCTGCCCAAGTATCTGACACAACACACACTTTGAGATAAGTATTCATACTACTTCACAGACACTCCTGGGAAAGGCTGACACAGATTCTCCAGCTGTGCCCCTTTATCCAGACTATATGGTAGTAATTACTGCCACCACACGCACAACTAATAATATCAGCTACTGAAAGGCCCTTAAAAGGGTGTCCAATTATTACTGTGCAATCTTATTATCCAATGGTAGTATGACTAACAGTCAAGGCTTACTTTAGAGTGGCCTATTACAATAACCTCTATAAATATGCAATGTACTCTAGAGCTTATCTCTACACAGATCATCCACAGGTAGAAGGTTTTAAAAATATTTAATAATAAATAATTAAAACACAAGACAAAACTACTGCACCACAGAAATATCTAAGAGTTCAGAGATCACACAGAAACTTAAAATAATACAGTAGGACAGGTCTGATTTCAAATAAAAATACCTAATTAATCTTTACTAGCTTTAACTATTCCTACAAGAAATCACAGTGCTAAAACTTACATGTGAGCACAAGGCAGAGTGCTGATAAGTTGGATATCCAGATCAAAATGCTTTTTAGTCTCTTGTGAGAAATAGTCTTTAAACATTACTAACAAGCATGTCTCTAAGACCATCCCAAATTACATAATTTTTGACACTTAGGTTTTGCCAGTATTCATATTGCATCATCTTAACACCTGGTCTGTGTTCAAAGGCCACAAACTGCATTATTTAGCAATCTAATGCCTGCTCAGAAGCTTACAATAATACAAGGCATTTCACATATAAATTCTAGCAGAAACCAGAGCAATAAAGCACTTTCCATATGTAAATTCTGGTTATAAACAGTAGCCTTAAAACAATGGGCATGAAACCTTCATCCAGACACACTTTTCAACTTTACTAGACACATTTGAAATACTTGGCTTGGTTTTCTTTACAGCAGATATCAATGTTGCAACAATCTTGAATTTCACATTTTACAGTGTTTTCTTACTTTTAAAACACAAGCCTGTATTTTACATTTATTTACAAATGCCAGAATTATACATCAAATTCTATTTGACTAGGCTGGCAGCCTTCACCCATCTCTCCCCAGTCATCACATCTCTTCCCCCCTGGGGAACTCAAGCAAGTTTTTCAAGTGCCCCTTGAGAAACATCGCTTGAGAGTGGCAGGTCTATCTGGGTGTATCTCACCCATTCCCTGTCTTGAGAGCCCATCTGCATTGGCATTGCTACTCCCACTACGGTGATGCACTGACATATCATATGCTTGCAACCCCAGACTCCATCTTAGCAACTTGGAATTTTGCTGACTGGCTCTGTTTAACCATGTTAGAGGGTTGTGATCTGTCATCACAGTGCATTTTCTTCCATACAGATAAGGCTGAAGTTTTTGTAGTGCCCACACTAGGGCTAGACATTCCTTTTCTACCACTGCATAGCATTCCTCCCTGGGTTGGAGCCTATGACTGAGATAAACCACTGGGTGCTCTTCTCCCTCTGAAGAAATCTGGCTAAGTACAGCCCCCACCCCATAGTTTGAAGCATCCACTTGCACAGCAATGTCTTTGCTGTAGTCTGGACTGGCTAACACAGGGGTTCCTTCAAAAGCTTCCTTAAGCTTCAGAAATGCCTGCTCACACGCTGGGGTCCACACTACCTTATCTGGCCTGTTCTTCCTTGTCAGGTCTGTGAGGGGAGCAGCTATGGTACTATAATTGGGAACAAACTTTCTGTAGTATCATGCTATCCCTAAGAGTGCCCTCACCTGCTTTTTGGTAACAGGTGCAGGCCATGCCTGAATAGCTTCCACTTTAGAAGGTTCTGGCTTTATCTTACCACTCCCCACTCTATGTCCTAGGTAGGAGACCTCTGCCATAACCACCTGACATTTGCTTGGCTTAATGGTCAAGCCTGCCCTCTGTAGTCTGCCCAGCACCTCCCTGACATGCTGAAGGTGTTCTGGCCAGGAATGGCTGTAGATGGCAATATCATCTAGGTAAGCAAGGGCAAACCCTCCTGCTCCTGCTAGGATACTATCCACCAGCCTCTGGAAAGTTGCTATGGCATTCTTCATCCCAAAGGGCATCTTTGTGAACTCATACAAGCCAAAGGGAGTCACAAAGGCTAACTTCTCTCTAGAACTGGGAGTCAAGGGCACCTGTCAGTAACCCTTGGTAAGATCAGTGGTTGTAAGATACTTAGCCCCATCCAGCTGCTCTAGGTCCTCATCTGTCCTAGGCATGGGGTAAGCATCTGACTCTGTATGACTATTTAATTTCCTGTAAACCACACAGAACCTGTTGCTGACATCCTTCTTTGGCACCAATACCACTGGTGAGGCCCAGGGACTGTTGGACTCTTGAATCACCCCTAGTTCCAACATCTCCTGTACCTCCTCCCTCAGAGTCTGTTTGACTCTCTCAAGTACCCTATAAGGGGCCTGCTTGATTGGTCTTTGGGGTCCTGTATCCACCTGGTGCTGCACCAGGTGGGTGCTCCCTGGTCTTCTGGTGAACATGTCCCCAAACTCCTGCAACACTGCTCAGATTTCTCGAACCTGGGTAGGAGATAGCTGCTGGGACATTGCTACACCTTCCACCGAGGTGTCAGCTCGAGCCTCACTGAGGAGATCACTCACAAGATCTCTCTCAGACTCCTCCTGCAATCCACTGCAAATGCTCAGCACAAGGGCCTCCCTATCATGGTAAGATTTCATCATGTTAACATGGTACAATTTGTGCCCCTGCCATTTGCCTAGCACTTCCACCATTTAGTTAATATCACATACCTTTATTACCACCTTGTAGGTTCCCTCCCAAGCTGCTTGCAACTTGCTGTGTCTGACAGGAATGAGAACCATCACCTGCTGCCCTACAGCATACTCTCTAGCTGAGCATTCCTGTCATACCACACCTTTTTCCTGTTGTTGGTCTTTTGCCAAGTTCTCTGGGCCAAGCCCATGAGTTCCTTGAGCCTTGTTCTGAGATTCAGGACATATGCCACAACAGACTCCTTGTGAGACTCACACTCACCTTCCCACTCATCTCAAATTAAATCGAGAGGGGCCCTCACCCTATGCCAGTACAGCAACTCAAAGGGTGAAAAACCTGTGGATCCCTGGGGAACCTCTCTATAAGCAAACAACAGATGGGGCAAATATTTGTCCCACTCCCTCTTAAACTGATCTGCAAATGCCCGTAGCATGGACTTGATTGTAGTGTTTAACCTCTCAATAAGACCATTAGTCTGGGGATGGTAGGGGGTGGTCTTCATGTGCTTCACCCCACAGGACTTTCACAGACAAGCCAGCCAGTTTGACATAAAATTGGCACCTCTTTCAGACAGTATTTCCTTTGGGAAACCTACCCTGTGAAAATCTCTAGCAAAGCATTTACCACCTTCTCGGCCTCAATGGAGGACAAAGCTACTGCCTCAGGGTATTGTGTAGCATAATCAACAATCACTAGGATATACTTTTTCCCTGTGGAACTTGGGGTACTCAGAGGACCCACAATATCCATAGCTACCCTCTGAAATGGCTCCTCAATCATGGGCAAAGGCATCAAAGGAGATCTCCCTTTGTCTCCTGCCTTGCCTACCTTTCGGCACTGCTCACACATGCTGCAGTACCCTGTTACATTTCTGGAAATTCCAGGCCAATAGAAGTTTTGCATAACACGCCTCTTTGTACATTTTATGCCTGTATGACCTGCAAAGGGAATATCATGGGCTATGGCTAGAAAAGCCAGATGGTAAGCTCTAGGCATTAACAGCTGCTGTACTCTCTCAACCTCTAGCCCTCCCTCAGGGGTCCACTCTCTGTACAGTAACCCTTTGTTCCAGTATACAGATTCCCCCTTCCCTTGAGAATCAGGTGTCTCCCTAGCTACCTGCCTCAGGCCTTGCAATGTAGGGTCTGAGAGCTGAGTCTATCTCAAGTGTCTCCTTGTAACCCTTCCCAGCTCCCCTTCCACAGGAAGTCTGACATCGTCTGACAGGGGTGCCTCACTGTCTGCCTGGGTACTACTACTCACCTCTACCTTTGCAGTTACCTTGTCCAAGGGAACATCAGTACCCTCAAGCAGCTGTGGCTCACATTCAGTCTCACTGCTACTGAGTAGTTCCCTTACTGAAGTAATAACCTCAGCAGTCCTGGCTGCAAGTATGCAGTCTGTCTGGGTCTCCACCAGGCTACCAGACTTACATGCCTGTCACCTAGCCTTACTGTGTTTAACTGCATAAGTACATGGTACTGCCTCATCCGAATCCTTCCCTCTCAGGACATCTGCAGGATGATAGTTCCATACCCCTGTTGTCTCAAGACAAGACACTGTTGGCATTTTGTCTTTACCACTTACTGGCTCCCTCACCTTTGGTTCCCCACCTTGCCTCCATGGACATCTGTATGCCACATGGCCATACTGGCTGCATTCATAACATTTATCCCTAGCTCCTGGATGTGTACCTGGACTAGTGGCTTCCCCTGCTACTGGCAGATTCTTTTGGGGCAGTCTGTGCTGCCCACCATGGGTTCCTTTAGTCCCATGAGCAGTATTGGGGTCCCTTTCCTGTGCAGGGCTGCCCTGCTTGCTAGGTATAGGTCTCCCTTCTTCCCCAACTCTTCTGAAGTAGCACACTTTCTATCAGCTAACCAGATCCTCATGTCCTCAGGCAAAGTGCTAAGGGCTTGTTCCCTTACCAAGAGATCTGACAGCCCTTCATAACTGGTGACCTGACATCCACTTACCCAGCTATGAAAATAAGTGCTTAGTTCAGCAACATATTCACATACATTTTCATCTGCCTTGTGTCTATGATCACGAAACATTTTCCTATACATTTCAGGTATTAGCTTAAAACATTCTAATAAATGTCTTTTTACAGCAGTATAATCAAAACAGTCAGTGTCATGCATTTTTGCTAAAGAAGTTACAGCTTTACCATGAAGTAAGGGGGTCAGGAACCATACCCAGAGCCTTTGGTCAACTACATACTGTTTGCATACCCACTCAAAGATATGAATGAAGCTATCAAAATTATCCCCCTCTTTAAACTGTGGAAGCAATTTACTGACCTTTTATGCTTCTGGGGTCCAGTTACTACCTTCCCCATTAACTCCATGACCCTGGTGAAGAGTCAGCATTTCCCTCTCATGCCCCCTCTGCCGTTCATTTTCCTCAGCTTGTAGACTCCTCATTTTCTCAGCTACTTCTAGTTCCATACGCCTGGCCTCCAACTCAAGTCTCTTTAGCTCCAGCTGGATTTTTAAGTCCACTGCAGAAAGGTTTAGCTGTCCATTCTCTGAGGATATTGTATCTTCACTGTCAGTCTGATTGTCCTCTAGGCTGCTGTTTTCTGATGCAGCTGTAACCAAGGATGCAATCAGGTCTGCCTTAGTCAGGTTTCCATGCACCAGCCCCGTAGCCTGGCACATCTCTGCCAGCTGGCTCCTTGTCAGCTGCCCATACTCTTCTGCTGACATGCTGCCTGTCCACCCTGACTAATACTAAGCTAACAAAAAAAATAAAACAATTATGATCTGAACTCTGAGTATACACTGCATGGCTGTTTTAGAGTACAAAACACTTTTAGAGATCATTGTACATAAGCTACAGGAATTTACTCTACCCCACACCACTACAAGCCAATTAGTAGTTGAACTAGATCCCACCACTGCCAAACACTTGTGATGACCGTGCCCTGGCCCAGCAATCAAGGAGCCTCAATCCTCACCACTAGCACCAGTGATGTCTTCTCCTAGAAGAGGAAAGGATAAGTAATACACACAGTAAAGTACAATTTCCCTTAAGTGCACACAGAGATCACAGTCAGTCTGAAGCTGGTTGCTCTCTTGCTCACCAGGTCCCCAATAAGACTCCCCACTGGCACAGCTATAGGGTCCAGGTCCCAGCCAAACTGGGCAAGCTAAAACCTCCAATACCCTCTCTGTCCAACCACTGTTTCATGTCCCTGCCCAAGTAGCTGACACAACACACACACACACACTTTGAGATAAGTATTTACACTACTTCACAGACACTCCTGGGAAACGCTGACACATAATATCAGCTACTGAAAGGCCCTAAAAAGGGTGTCCAGTTATTACTGTGCAATTTTATTATCCAATGGTAGTATGACTAACAGTCAAAGCTTACTTTAGAGTGGTTTATTACAATAACCTCTATAAATATGCAATGTACTCTAGAGCTTATCTCTACACAAGAGCTTATCTCTACACAAATCAGCCACAGGTAGAAGGTTTTAAAAATATTTAATAATAAATAATTAGAACACAAGACAAAACTACTACACCACAGAGATATCTAAGTGTTCAGAGATCATACAGAAAATTAAAATAACCCAGAAGGACAGGTCTGATTTCAAAGAAAAATACCTAATTAATCTTTACTAGATTTAACTATTCCTACAAGAAATCACAGTGCTAAAACTTACATGTGGGCACAAGGCAGAGTGCTAAGTTGGATATCCAGATCAAAATGTTTTTTAGTCTCTTGTGAGAAATAGTCTTTAAACATTACTAACAAACATGTCTCTAAGACCATCACAAATTACATCATTTTTGACACTTAGGTTTTCCCAGTATTTATATTGCTTCATCTTAACACCTGGTCTGAGTTCTCAGGCCACAAACTGCATTATTCAGCAATCTAATGCCTGCTCAGTAGCTTACAACAATGCAAGGCATTTCACATATACATTCTAGCAGAAACCAGAGCAATAAAGCACCTTCCACATGTAAATTCTGGTCATAAACTTTAGCCTTAAAACAATGGGCATGAAACCTTCATCCAGACACATTGGAACTGACTTGTAAAACATTAAAGAAATTCATAAGATCTTTTCAACTTTACAAGATACATTTGAAATACTCTGCTTGGTTTTCCTTACAGCAGATGGCAATGTTGCAACAATCTTGAAGTTCACAGTTGATAGTGTTTTCTTACATTTAAAACACAAGCCTGTATTTTACATTTATTTACAAATGCCAGAATTATATATCAAATTCTATTTGACTAGGCTGGCAGCCTTCACCCATCTCTCCGCAATCATCACACCCCTCACTAACACTCTTCAAGAGCAACCTTGACGAGTGGATGGGTAACAGAAAATACACCCCTGGGATCACTTCATTGGCTCTTCTTGACAGAGGCTCAGTTAATTAATCAATGGGGTGGCGAAAGCTGACACACTCTGGCTAGGCTTATAAATGCCCTCGGGTACCTACCTATGGACCTATGAACCTATTAACAGTATTCTATTTGCCATTACCAAGTAACTCTTAAACTGTTTAATTAACAGCATTACATAAGCCATTACAGAGTAACCCCTTAAACTGTTCAATTAACACCACTATGTATGCCATTACAGAGTAACTCTTAAACTGTTAATTAACATTATTATATGTGCCATTACAGAGTAACTCCTTAAACTGTTTAATTAACAGTATGTTATATGCCATTACAGAGTAACTTCTTAAACTGTTTAATTATTTTATTTTATTTATTTATTTTTATTTTACATTTGTTGACCGGGAGAGTCCGACTGGATACATGCCCATTTTCAGCAGAGGCTCAGGGAGAAAAGCTCCACAGATTTAGAACAAACACTTATGAGGTTTCTACATAGCAAGCAAGTGTTCATGGGAAATCATATGATTTAACAAGATTCCATAGTTTTAAAGTTACAAAGTACAAAATTCATTGGTAGTCGCAAGATTTAACAAAATTCCATAGTTTAAAGTTAGAGTAAAGTAGTACTTAAAATGTACTGGTTTCGAGTAATAACATTGATTGAGACAAATGTTGGTAAAAGGGGGTTGGTAGTGGATGTTAGGGTTAGTTTTGTGAGACGTTTTTGGGTTTAAAGTTGATATGTGTATAACTGCAGACTGTTGGTGTGGGTGTTTGCAGGTGATGCACTATAAGGAGGAGTCATGATTCTTCTTGAAGGGATAGAAGTGAAAGGGAGTTCAAGAGTGGGTCAGAGAGTGTGTATCATATGGGTCAACCTGGTGGGTAGCAGGGGCATAGCCATGCGAGTTTTAGGTGTCATTTTAGTAGCTTTTTGAATGTAACCATTGAGTTGGCTAAGGAAATAGCAGAAGGTAATGAGTTCCAAATTTTAACAATGTAGTTAGGAAAGAGGGAGTCACCTGCTTTGTTATTGCTTTTGGTCACCTTGATTAGTCTTTTATCACTAGAGCAAAGTTGTTTGTTATTAGTTTGTAGTTTAAGTAGATTAGATAGTGCTGGTTTTTTTTTCAGGAAGTAGTCAAAGTTTATGGATGAAGAAAGCTGATGGAATGAGAGGAGATTTGGGAATTCAAGACAGTTACATTGATTTATAGCATGACAGTGGTGGGCGTGGTAGGGGGCACAAGTAGCAAATTTAGCAATTTGATTGTAGCAGATGTTAAGCTTGTCCATTTCAGTTTTGGGTAGGTTAGTGAAGAAGGGAGCAGCGGAGAATAGTGTGGAGAGGAGGTGGGTTTGAGCTATGGTTATTCTAGCAGGTTGGGTTAGAAATGGGTTGTTTTTATAAAGACTATCCAGTTCTTTGTAAATGTTTTTAATAGATTGATTTATATGGTGATCAAACTTGAGGTTGCTGTCAATAGTCACTCCTAGCAGTTTAGTATGAGAGTCTGGAGAGATGATAGTCCCAGCTCTGGACACAATATTGAATGTGTTGGGCATTGAGATGGATTAGTTTGGTTTAAGTAGGAACAGTTTGGTCTTTGGGGATTAAGTAATAGTTTTTTTGTTAAGAAACCAGGTTTCTGTAATTTGGAAGGCTTTTTGGGTAATGGAGAGGAGTTTTTGTGGATCGGTCACTGAGCAGACTAATGTTGAGATGTCAGCATATTGTATAACAGTTGCAACTTGGCATATGCTCTGGAGATCATTAATGAAGATGGAGAATAGAAGGAGTCCCAGAATTGGACCGTTGTGGGACTCCTGTGGAAATAGACAGCAGTGAGGATAGTTTGTTGTCCCATTGAACTGCTTGTTGTCTACCATGTAGACAGTTTTGGAACCAGGCTAGTACATGATCACTAAGGCCAAGAGTAATAAGGGATATGAGGAGTTTGGGATGGTTGATCATATCGAAGGCTTTTGACAGGTTCAAGAATATGGCATATGTTAGTTTACCTAAGTGCCTGTTTTGGTTGATAAGGTTTGTAAAGGAAATAAGGGCTGTGGTTGTACTGTGGGCAGGGCAGAATCCATGCTGGGTAGGAGAGAGAAGTTGGTTATTAAGTAGGTATGGCACAAGTTGGTAATGAATACATTTTTCAAGAATTTTTGCTAGTGGGGACAGGATAGCAAAAGGATGATAGTTGGTGAGGTCAGTGGATGTTCCACCTTTATGAAAAGGGATGATGTAGGAAATTTTCCAGATAGGTGGGATGGTGCTTTCTGATATAGATCTGTTAAGTAGAATAGAGGTTGACAGCATGATGTACGCCATTACAGAGTAACTCTTAAACTGTTGAATTAACATTATTCTATAAGCCATTACAGAGTAACTCCATAAACTGTTTAATTAACAGCATAATTTATACTATTACAGAGTAACTCCTTAAACCGTTTAATTAACAGCATTATAAATGTTATTACAGAGTAACTCTTAAGCTGTTTAATTAATAGCATTATATATGCCCTTACAGAGTAACTCTTAAGCTGTTTAATTAACAGCATTATATATGCCATTACAGAGTAACTCTTAAACTGTTTAACTAATATTATTATATATGCCATTATAGAGTAACTCCTTAAATTGTTTAATTAACAACTTTATATATGCCATTACAGAGAAACTCCATAAACTGTTTAATTAACAGCATTATGCATGCCTTTACAGAGAAACTATTAAGCTGTTTAATTTTGTGTCTTTTGGCTTTTCCCAGTTTGGGGTTGCCACAGCGGAACTCCAGTCTGCTAATGATTGGCAGAAGATTTTTACGTGCTGGCTTGCCAGGCCTAATGCACAACCTTCAACGAAGGAATGCCCATTCACGCATGTCGTCACACAGAAGACGCTCTAACTGAGAATCGAAAGGGCAACGTCTAACTATGAGGTGACTACACTACTGCAGCACCACCACCGGTTAATTAAAAACATTATTTATGTCTCAATAGGTCTCATTGGGAGGTCCCTACCATCTTTATGAATCTTAGGGAGTCCTGATGATGATACCATTGTTGTTAGACCTGCCGACAAGGGTGGGATGGTGGTAGTGTTGGACAAAGAAGGCTACAAGAGAGCCATGGATAGAATGTGTGCTGATGCCAAGTTTTACAGGGTTATCAGTCAAGAAGAGACCCATGCTAGAGGCTAGTATCAATAGCATGTTGGCTGACTTAGTGAAGAGTCACATTATCACTGATAAAATGTTAAGATTTTTTGAAGTTGAACATCCCATGATACCAGCTATTCAAGGACTCCCTAAGATTCATAAAGATGGTAGGGACCCCCTGATGAGACCTATTGTCTCAGGTAGGGGGTGGTGTACTGAATCCTTTTCCATTTACATGGAAAAATTTCTTAGACCCGTACTGGATTTGAACCAAGTAGTATTAAAAAACACTAAGTATTTTCTTTTAGATTTTCACAACCTTTTCAAAGGCTTGCCTACCAGCTTGAATGATTTTTTCTTTGTGACCTTGGACGTTCAGTCCCTTTTCACTGTGATTCCCAATGGACCGGGTGTTTTGTGTATTAAACAATATCTCACTAGACACAGTGGCTATGATGAAAGGAAGGTAGATCTAATATGTCTTTTCCTGGAAGTGCTGTTAGAAAATAATATCTTCCTTTTTGATGACACAGTTTATTCGCAACTTGATGGCGTGGCTATAGGAACATCTTGTGACAAGAGCTATGCCAACATGTGCCTGGCCACATGAGAAGAAGATGTGTTATTTCCATTAGAGGATTTCAGAAAGTTTATTCTGTTCTATCGCCGCTTTGTGGACGACATTTTTTTGTGTTGGTGGGGGACATGGCTCAACTTGAAAGTTTTGTTTCTAGGATGAACAACCTTACGGATTATCTTAGGTTTACTATGAGGTCTACCAAGACAAAAATAAAATACTTGGACCTGTATGTTGAGAGGATGAGTGATGGTAGTTTTAATACAGGGGTTCACAGGAAGACTTGTCATAGGAACACTTACCTTCATAGATGGAACATGCACCCCAACCAAATTTTTAAAAACATTGTAATAGGTCAGGGGATGCGGGTATCACGCTTGAATGAATCAGATATGGGATATGAGGTTGAGATGAACACTCTTAGAGAGAGGTTTTCAAAGAGAGGTTATAAAAATTATGAGATTGATGAGGGACTGCAAGGGATGGATTTGTTGACGCAAGGATGAGTAAGACCATATTTCTCTGATTATCAGGAGGAACATACTTCCCAAACACCTGTGCGTGGGGGCTCAGAAGTTAGAGTACCCATGTTTTTTTACTAAAGACAATAATAAGATCTATGACATTCTTGATAGACATTGGGGTGTTCTATTGACTCATCCTGAGATCAGGGAGGTAGTAGAAGACAAGCTGAGGTTCAGATATAAGAATAAATTGAACCTCAGGAGAATGCTATGTCAACCATTTGACAAGCATGTATCTATTAATGATAAGAGTTTGGGTACTGTACCATGTGGTCAGTGCAACTTTTGTGAGAGTATAGATACAAGTGGGTTGTTTGTGCATCCAGATACAGGACGTAAGTATGGGTTCTCTTGTTTGACCAATTACACGACTTCCAATGTGGTCTATCTTGCAGTCTGTATGACCTGTGGCTCTTTCTATGTTGGTAAGATGAACAGGATGCTCAAGAATAGGATCAAGGAGCATATATATGCAATCAGAGTATAATCCCCTAATAATGCTTTAGCTAAACATGTTTTGGCTGCAGGTTCAGATCATTATTTTAGATTTATGGTCATCAACACTATCATTCTCATTGCCTGTGGAGGTGACATCAGGAATGGCACTGAAAAAAGGGAGATGAAGTAGATCCTGAGCTTTAGAGCTGACCAAGGGAGGGGCCTTAATGAGAGGGCATTATTGAAGCCTGTACTTAGATCTAAAGTGTTGAAAGTGTCTTAGCCCCCAAGGGGTTTACACTAACTTTGTTTTATTATGTCATTAAATTTTAGAATTATTTTTTATTTTTAATTTTTTATTCATATATTCTTAGATTTGTATTTAGCAGCCTTTTCTGCTAATTTTATTGATTGCCAGTTCTGTAAGATGTTATATAGTTGAATAGTAGAATGTAATATGTTCGAAAATGTATCTGTCTTTTTTAATAGTATTGGATTTAATAGTAATTGCTTTGTTAGCTGTGAGTATTTAAGTAATGACATTTGTTGTGTGCTTTTGAAGGTCTGATGAAGCAGAATGTGAAAGGGCTTACCTACTGTGCACAATTAAACCTGTTTTTTACAAAGTGAGTTCTGGCATTCATTCAAGTCTGTGGTTGTCTTTGGTACCGTTATTGGTTTGGACTGTTTAATTAAAAGCATTATATATGTCATTACAGAGTAACTATTAAACTGTTCAATTAACAACATTATTTATACCATTACTGAGAAACTCCTTAAACTGTTTAATTAGCAGCATTATACATGCCAGTACAGAGTAACCCCTTAAACTGTTTAACATTATTATATATACCATTACAAACTAACTCCTTAAGCTATTTAATTAACATCATTATATATGCCATTACAGAGTAACTCTTAAACTGTTTAATTAACAGCATTATATATATGCCATTACAGAGTAACTCCTAAACTGTTTAATTAACAACATTATATATGCCATTACAGATAAACTCTAAAACTGTTTAATTAACAGCATTATAAATCCCATTACAGAGTAACTCTTAAACTGTTTAATTAACAGCAATATATATGCCATTACAGAATAACTACTTAAACTGTTTAATTAACAGCATTATATATGCCATTACTTAGTACCTCCTTAAACTGTTTAATAGCTTGATATAGGCCATTACAGAGTAACTCATAAATTGTTAATTAACAGCATTAAATATGCTATTACAGAGTAACTCTTAAACTGTTTACTTAACATTATTATATATGCCATTACAGAGTAACTCCATAAACTGTTTAATTAACAGCATTATATATGCCATAACAGAGTAACTCCATAAACGGTTTAATTAACAGAATTCTATATGCCATTACAGAGTAAATCTTAAACTTTTTAATTAACAGCATTATATATGCCATTACAGAGTAACTCTTACTGTTTAATTACCAGCATTATTTATGCCATTACAGATTAACTTCATAAACTGTTTAATTAACAGCATTATACATGCCATTACAGAGCAGCAATTAGCGTTACTGCCTCACAGCAAGAGGTTCTCCGGTTCGATTCTCGTCTGGGGTGCCTTCTGTGCGGAGTCTGCATGTCCTCCCTGTGGTCGCGTGGGTTTCCTCCGGGGGCTCTGGTTTCCTCCCACATCCCAAAGACATGATGTAGGTGGATTGGACATTCTAAATTGGCACTAGGTGTGAGTGCGTGCATGTGTGTGCCTTCTGTGGAAGGTTAGGCGCCAGGCTGGCAGTTTGACACTGTAAAACTCCACTGCCAATCATGAGCAGACAGGTGATCTGTGGTGATGACCCCTAACTGGAGAAAGCCAAAAGAATAATAATAAGAAGAAGATACATGCCATTACAGAGTAACTCGTAAGATCTTTAATTAACAGCATTATATATGCCATTACAGAGTAACTTCTTAAACTGTTTAATTAACAGTACTGTATATGCCGTTACAGACTAACTTCTTAAATGTTTAATTAAAGCATTATATATGCCATTAAAGAATAACTCATTAAACTGTTTAATTAACATCATTATATATGCCATTACAGAGTAACTCTTAAACTGTTTAATTAACAGCATTATATATATGCCATTACAGAGTAACTCCTTAAACTGTTTAATTAACAGCATTATATATGCCATTACAGAGTAACTCCTAAGATGTTTAATTAACAGCATTATATATGCCATTACAGATAAACTCTAAAACTGTTTAATTAACAGCATTATAAATCCCATTACAGAGTAACTCTTAAACTGTTTAATTAACAGCATTATATATGCCATTACAGAATAACTACTTAAACTGTTTAATTAACAGCGTTATATATGCCATTACTTAGTACCTCCTTAAACTGTTTAATAGCTTGATATAGGCCATTACAGAGTAACTCATAAACTGTTAATTAACAGCATTAAATATGCCATTACAGGATAACTCTTAAACTGTTTGCTTAACATTATTATATATGCCATTACAGAGTAACTCCATAAACTGTTTAATTAACAGCATTATATATGCCATTCCAGAGTAACTCCTTAAACCATTTAATTAACAGCATAATATATGCCCTTACAGAGTAACTCCTTAAACTGTTTAATTAACAGCATTATATATGCCATAACAGAGTAACTCCATAAACTTTTTAATTAACAGAATTGTATATGCCATTACAGAGTAAATCTTAAACTTTTTAATTAACAGCATTATATATGCCATTACAAAGTAACTCTTACTGTTTAATTACCAGCATTATTTATGCATTTCAGATTAACTCCATAAACTGTTTAATTAACAGCATTATACATGCCATTACAGAGCAGCAGTTAGCGTTGCTGCCTCACAGCAAGAGGTTCTCCAGTTAGATTCTCGTCTGGGGTGCCTTCTGTGCGGAGTCTGCATGTCCTCCCTGTGGTCGCGTGGGTTTCCTCCGGGGGCTCAGGTTTCCTCCCACATCCCAAAGACATGCTGTAGGTGGATTGGACATTCTAAATTGGCCCTAGGTGTGAGTGCGTGCATGTGTGTGCCTTCTTTGGAAGGTTAGGTGCCGGGCTGGCAGCTTGACACTGTAAAACTCCACTGACAATCATGAGCGGACAGGTGATCCACGGTGATGACCCTTAACCGGGAAAAGGCAAAAGAATAAGAAGAAGATACATGCCATGGCAGAGTAACTCTTAAACTGTTTAACTAACAACATTACATATGCCATTACAGAGTAACTTCTTAAACTGTTTAATTAACAGTACTGTATATGCCATTACAAACTAACTTCTTAAACTGTGTAATTAAAGCATTATATATGCCATTAAAGAATAACCCATTAAACTGTTTAATTAGCAGCATTAAATATGCCTTTACAGAGAAAATCTTAAACTGTTTTATTAACATTATTATATATGCCATCATAGAGAAACTCCTTAAATGATTTAGTTAAAACATTTATATATGTCATTACAGAGTAACTCTTAAACTGTTTAACAACTAACAACATGACTGATGCCAATACAGAGTAACTCTTAAATTGTTTAATTAACATTATTATATATGTCATTACAGATTAACTCCATAAACTATTTAATTAACAGCATTATATATGCCATTACAGAGTAACTCTTAAGCTGTTTCATTAACAACATTATATATATCCTTAAACTGTTTAATTACAGCATTATATATGCCATTAAAGAGTAATTCTTAACCTATTTAATTAGCATTATATATGCCATTACAGAGTAACTCCATAAGCAGTTAAATTAACATAATAAATGCTATTACAGAGTAACTCTTAAACTGTTTAACAGTATTATATACGCCATTACTGAACAACTCTTAAACTTTTTAATTAACATTATTATATATGCCATTACAGAGTAGCTTTTAAACTGTTAAATTAGCAGCATTATATATGCCACTACAGAGTAACTCCTTAAACCCATAATTAACAGCATTATGTATGCCATTACAGTGCAACTCCTTAAACTGTTTAATTAACAGTATTATGTATGCCATTAAAGAGTAACTCTTAAACTGTTTATTAAGAACATTATATATCCCATTACAGAGTAACTCCTTAAACTTTTTAATTCACAGCATTATATATGCCATTACAGAGTAACTCCAAAACTATTTACTTAACATTATTATATATGTCATTACAGAGTAACTCCTTAAGCTGTTTAATATACTGCATTATATATGCCATTACAGAGTAACTGCTTAAATTGTTAATTAACAGCTATATATATAAAATTACAGAGTAACTCTTAATCTGTTTAATTAACAGCATTATATATGCCATTACAGAGTAACTCTTAAGCAGTTTAACAGTGTCATATTTGCCATTACCGAGTAAATATTAAACTGTTTAACAGCATGATATATGCCATTACAGAGTAACTCTTAAACTGTTTAATTAACATTATTGTATATACCATTACAGAGTAACTCCTTAAACTGTTTGACATCATTATATATGCCATTACACAGTAACTCCTTAAACTGTTTAACAGCATGATAAATGCCATTACAGAGTAACTCTTAAACTGTTTAATTTACATTATTTTATATATATATATATATATATATATATATATATATATATATATATATACATACCATTATAGAGTAACGCCTTAAACTGCGTAATTAACAGCATTATATATGACATCACAGAGTAAATCTTAAACTGTTTAATTAGCATTAGTATATATGCCATTACAGAGTAACTCCATAAACTGTATAACAGCATTATATATGCCATTACAGAGTAACTCATAAGCTGGTTAATTACCAGCATTATATATGTCATTACAGAGTAACTCTTAAACTGTTCGGTTAAGAGCATTATTTATACCATTTCTGAGTAACTCCTTAAACTGTTTAATTAACAGCATTATACATGTTAGTACAGAGTAATCCATTAAACTGCTTAATATTATTATAAATACCATTACAGAGTAACTCCTTAAACTTTTTAATTAACAGCATTATATATGCCATTACAGAGTAACTCCATAAGCTGTTTAATTAATAGCATTATATATTCCATTACAGAGTAACTCCATAAACTGTTTAATTAATAGCATTATATATGACATTGCACAGTAACTCTTAAGCTGTTTAACAGCATTATATATCCCATTACAGAGTAACTCTTAAACTGTTTAATTAACAGCATTATATATGTCATTACAGAGTACCTCTTAAGCTGTAAACAGTATTTTATGCAAATACAGAGTTACTCTTTAAACTGTTTAATTAACAGCATTATATATGCCATTACACAGTACCTCCTTAAAGTGTTCAATTAACAGCAATATATATGCCATTAGAGAGTAACTCTTAAACTGTTTAACAGCATGATATATGCCATTGCAGAGAAACTCTTAAACTAATTAACATTATTATATATATACCATTACAGAGTAACTCTTAAACTGTTTAACAGAATGATATATGCCATTACAGAGTAACTCTTACACTGTTTAATTAACATTATTATTTATACCATTACAAAGCAACTTCTTAAACTGTTTAATTATAGCATTATATATGCTATTACAAAGCAATTCTTAAACTGTTTAATTAGCATTATATATGCCATTACAGAGTCACTCCATAATCTGTTTAATTAACATTATATATGCCACTACAGAAAAACTCTTACTCTGTTTATCAGCATTATATATATCATTCCAAGTTTCTCTTAAACTATTTTATTAACAGCATTACATATGCCATTACAGAGTAACTCTTAAACTGTTTAATTAACATTATTATATATGCCATTACAGAGTAGCTTTTAAACTGTTAAATTAACAGCATTATATATGTCATTACAGAGTAACTCCTTAAACCCATAATTAACAGCATTATATATGCCATTACAGAGCAACTCCTTAAACTGTTTAATTAACAGCATTATGTATGCCATTAAAGAGTAACTCTTAAACTGTTTATTAAGAACATTATATATCCCATTACAAAGTAACTCCTTAAACTTTATAATTCACAGCATTATATATGCCATTACAGAGTAATTCTTAAGCTGTTTAATTAACAGCATTATATATCTCATTACAGAGTAAGTCCTAAACTATTTAATTAACATTATTATATATGTCATTACAGAGTAACTCCTTAAGCTGTTTAATAAACTGCATTATATATGCCATTACAGAGTAACTCTTAAACTGTTTAACAGCATGATATATGCCGTTCCAGAGTAACTCTTAAACTATTTAATTAACATTATTGTATATACCATTACAGAGTAACTCCTTAAACTGTTTAACATCATTATATATGCCATTACACAGTAACTCCTTAAACTGTTTAACAGCATGATAAATGCCATTACAGAGTAACTCTTAAACTGTTTAATTAACAGCATTATATATGCCATTACACAGTACCTCCTTAAACTGTTCAATTAACAGCATTATATATGCCATTACAAAGTAATTCTTAAACTGTTTAATTAGCATTATTATATATATGCCATTACAGAGTAACTCCATAAACTGTTTATGTAACAGCATTACATATGCCATTACAGAGTTACTCCTAATCTTTTTAATTAACAGCATTATATATGCCATTACAGAGTAACTCTTAAATAGTTTAATTAACAGTGTCATATATGCCATTACAGAGTATCTCTTAAACTGTTTAACAGCATGATATATGCCATTACAGAGTAACTCTTAAACTGTTTAATTAACATTATTGTATATACCATTACAGAGTAACTCCTTAAACTGTTTAATTATAGCATTATATATGCCATTACAAAGTAATTCTTAAACTGTTTAATTAGCATTATATATGCCATTACAGAGTCACTTCATAAACTGTTTAATTAACATTATATATGCCATTACAGAAAAACTCTTACTCTGTTTATCAGCATTATATATATCATTACAGAGTATCTCTTAAACTATTTTATTAACAGCATTACACATGCCATTACAGAGTACCTCTTAAGTTGTTTAATTAACAACATCATATATGCCGCTGCAGAGTAACTCCTTAAACTGTTTAAATAACAGCATTATATATGCCATTGCAGAGTAACTCTATAAATTATTTAATTAACAGCATTATATATGCCATTACAGAGTAAATCTTAAACTGTTTAATTAGCATTATTATATATGCCTTTACAGAGTAACTCCGTAAACTGTTTAACAGCATTATATATGCCATTACAGAGTAACTAGTAAGCTGGTTAATTACCAACATTATATATGTCATTACAGAGTAAGTATTAAACTATTCAGTTAAGAGCATTATTTATACCATTTCTGAGTAACTCCTTAAACTGTTTAACAGCATTATACATGTCAGTACAGAGTAATCCTTTAAACTGCTTAACATTATTATAAATACCATTACAGAGTAACTCCTTAAACTGTTTAATTAACAGCATTATATATGCCATTACAGAGTAACTCCATAAGCTATTTAATTAAGAGCATTATATATTCCATTACAGAGTAACTCCATAAACTGTTTAATTAACAGCATTATATACGACATTGCAGAGTAACTCTTAAGCTGTTTAACAGCATTATATATCCCATTACAGAGTAACTCTTAAGCTGTTTAATTAACAGCATAATATATTCCATTACAGAGTACCTCTTAAGCTGTTAACAGCATTTTATGCAAATACAGAGTTACTCTTTAAACTGTTTAGTTAACAGCATTATATATGCCTTAACAGCATTACATATGCCATTAGAGAGTAACTCTTAAACTAATTAACATTATTATATATATACCATTACAGAGTAACTCTTAAACTGTTTAACAGAATGATATATGCCATTACAGAGTAACTCTTACACTGTTTAATTAACATTATTATTTTCACCATTACAGAGCAACTTTTTAAACTGTTTAATAATAGCATTATATATGCCATTACAAAGTAATTCTTAAACTGTTTAATTAGCATTATATATGCCATTACAGAGTCACTTCATAAACTGTTTAATTAACATTATATATGCCATTACAGAAAAACTCTTACTCTGTTTATCAGCATTATATATATCATTACAGAGTATCTCTTAAACTATTTTATTAACAGCATTACATATGCCATTACAGAGTACCTCTTAAGTTGTTTAATTAACAACATCATATATGCCGCTGCAGAGTAACTCCTTAAACTGTTTAAATAACAGCATTATATATGCCATTGCAGAGTAACTCTATAAATGATTTAATTAACAGCATTATATATGCCATTACAGAGTAACTCTTAAGCTGTTACTTAACAGCATTATATATTCCATTACAGAGTAACTCTTAAACTGTTTAATTAACATTATTATATATGCCATTACAGAGTAACTCCTTAAACTGTTTAATTAACAGGATTATATATGCCATTGCAGCAAAACTCCATAAACTGTGTAATTAATAGCATTATATATGCCATTACAGAGAAACTCTTAAACTGTTCAATTAACAGCATTATTTATATCATTACTGAGAATCTCCTTAAACTGTTTAACTAACAGCATTATACATGTCAGTACAGAGTAAACCCTTAAACTGTTTAACATTATTATATATACCATTACAGAGTAACTCCTTAAAGTGTTAAATTAAAGACATTATATATGCCATTACAGAATAACTTTGAAACTTTTTAATTAACAACATTATAAATGCAATTACAGAGTAACTCCTTAAACTGTTTAATTAACAGCATTATATATGCCATTACATAGTAACTCCATTAACTGTTTTATTAATAGCATTATACATGACATTGCGGAGTAAATCTTCAGCTGTTTAATAACATTATATATGCCATTACAGAGTAACTCTTAAAACTGTTTAATTAACAGCATTATATATCCCATTACAGAGTTACTCTTAAACTGTTTAATTAACAGCATTATATATGTCATTACAGAGTAACTCCTTTAACTGTTTAATTAACAGTAGTGTACATGCCACTACAGAGTAACTTTTTAAACTGTTTAATTAAAATAATTATATATGCTATTACAAAGAAACTCAATAAACTTTTAAGTAACAGCATTATATATGACATTGCAGAATAACTCCTTAAACTGTTTAATTAAAATTATTATATATGCCATTACAGAGTAACTCCATAAACTGTTTATGTAACAACATTACATATGCCATTACAGAGCAACTCTTAATCTGTTTAATTAACATCATTATATATGCCATTACAGAGTAACTTTTAAATAGTTTAATTAACAGTGTCATATATGCCATTACAGAGTAACTCTTAAACTGTTTAACAGCATGATATATGCCGTTACAGAGTAACTCTTAAACTGTTTAATTAACATTATTGTATATACCATTACAGAGTAACTCCTTAAACTGTTTAATTATAGCATTATATATGCCATTATAAAGTTATTCTTAAACTTTTTAAATAGCATTATATATGCCATTACAGAGTCACTCCATAAACTGTTTAATTAACATTATATATGTCATTACAGAAAAACTCTTACTATGTTTATCAGCATTATATATATCATTACAGAGTATCTCTTAAACTATTTTATTAACAGCCTTACATATGCCATTGCAGAGTACATCTTATGCTGTTAAATTAACAACATCATATATGCCACTGCAGAGTAACTCCTTAAACTGTTTAAATAACAGCATTATATATGCCATTACAGAGTAACTCTATAAATTGTTTAATTAACAGCATTATATATGCCATTACAGAGTAACTCTTAAGCTGTTACTTAACAGCATTATAATTTCCATTACAGAGTAACTCTTAAACTGTTTAATTAACATTATTATATATGCCATTACAGAGTAACTCCTTAAACTGTTTAATTAACAGGATTATATATGCCATTGCAGCGAAACTCCATAAACTGTGTAATTAATAGCATTATATATGCCATTACAGAGAAACTCTTAAACTGTTCAATTAACAGCATTATTTATACCATTACTGAGAAACTCCTTAAACTGTTTAACTAACAGCATTATACATGTCAGTACAGAGTAAATCCTTAAACTGTTTAACATTATTATATATACCATTACAGAGTAACTCCTTAAAGTGTTTAATTAACAGCATTATATATGCCATTACAGAGTAACTTTTAAACTGTTTAATTAACAGCATGATATATGCCATTACAGAGTAACTCTTAAACTGTTTAATTAACATTATTGTATATACCATTACAGAGTAACTCCTTAAACTGTTTAATTATAGCATTATATATGCCATTACAAAGTAATTCTTAAACTGTTTAATTAGCATTATATATGCCATTACAGAGTCACTTCATAAACTGTTTAATTAACATTATATATGCCATTACAGAAAAACTCTTACTCTGTTTATCAGCATTATATATATCATTACAGAGTATCTCTTAAACTATTTTATTAACAGCATTACACATGCCATTAAAGAGTACCTCTTAAGTTGTTTAATTAACAACATCATATATGCCGCTGCAGAGTAACTCCTTAAACTGTTTAAATAACAGCATTATATATGCCATTGCAGAGTAACTCTATAAATTATTTAATTAACAGCATTATATATGCCATTACAGAGTAAATCTTAAACTGTTTAATTAGCATTATTATATATGCCTTTACAGAGTAACTCCGTAAACTGTTTAACAGCATTATATATGCCATTACAGAGTAACTAGTAAGCTGGTTAATTACCAACATTATATATGTCATTACAGAGTAAGTATTAAACTATTCAGTTAAGAGCATTATTTATACCATTTCTGAGTAACTCCTTAAACTGTTTAACAGCATTATACATGTCAGTACAGAGTAATCCTTTAAACTGCTTAACATTATTATAAATACCATTACAGAGTAACTCCTTAAACTGTTTAATTAACAGCATTATATATGCCATTACAGAGTAACTCCATAAGCTATTTAATTAAGAGCATTATATATTCCATTACAGAGTAACTCCATAAACTGTTTAATTAACAGCATTATATACGACATTGCAGAGTAACTCTTAAGCTGTTTAACAGCATTATATATCCCATTACAGAGTAACTCTTAAGCTGTTTAATTAACAGCATAATATATTCCATTACAGAGTACCTCTTAAGCTGTTAACAGCATTTTATGCAAATACAGAGTTACTCTTTAAACTGTTTAGTTAACAGCATTATATATGCCTTAACAGCATTACATATGCCATTAGAGAGTAACTCTTAAACTAATTAACATTATTATATATATACCATTACAGAGTAACTCTTAAACTGTTTAACAGAATGATATATGCCATTACAGAGTAACTCTTACACTGTTTAATTAACATTATTATTTATACCATTACAGAGCAACTTTTTAAACTGTTTAATAATAGCATTATATATGCCATTACAAAGTAATTCTTAAACTGTTTAATTAGCATTATATATGCCATTACAGAGTCACTTCATAAACTGTTTAATTAACATTATATATGCCATTACAGAAAAACTCTTACTCTGTTTATCAGCATTATATATATCATTACAGAGTATCTCTTAAACTATTTTATTAACAGCATTACATATGCCATTACAGAGTACCTCTTAAGTTGTTTAATTAACAACATCATATATGCCGCTGCAGAGTAACTCCTTAAACTGTTTAAATAACAGCATTATATATGCCATTGCAGAGTAACTCTATAAATGATTTAATTAACAGCATTATATATGCCATTACAGAGTAACTCTTAAGCTGTTACTTAACAGCATTATATATTCCATTACAGAGTAACTCTTAAACTGTTTAATTAACATTATTATATATGCCATTACAGAGTAACTCCTTAAACTGTTTAATTAACAGGATTATATATGCCATTGCAGCAAAACTCCATAAACTGTGTAATTAATAGCATTATATATGCCATTACAGAGAAACTATTAAACTGTTCAATTAACAGCATTATTTATACCATTACTGAGAAACTCTTTAAACTGTTTAACTAACAGCATTATACATGTCAGTACAGAGTAAACCCTTAAACTGTTTAACATTATTATATATACCATTACAGAGTAACTCCTTAAAGTGTTAAATTAAAGACATTATATATGCCATTACAGAGTAACTTTGAAACTTTTTAATTAACAACATTATAAATGCAAATACAGAGTAACTCCTTAAACTGTTTAATTAACAGCATTATATATGCCATTACATAGTAACTCCATTAACTGTTTTATTAATAGCATTATACATGACATTGCAGAGTAAATCTTCAGCTGTTTAATAACATTATATATGCCATTACAGAGTAACTCTTAAAACTGTTTAATTAACAGCATTATATATCCCATTACAGAGTTACTCTTAAACTGTTTAATTAACAGCATTATATATGTCATTACAGAGTAACTCCTTTAACTGTTTAATTAACAGTAGTGTACATGCCACTACAGAGTAACTTTTTAAACTGTTTAATTAAAATAATTATATATGCTATTACAAAGAAACTCAATAAACTTTTAAGTAACAGCATTATATATGACATTACAGAATAACTCCTTAAACTGTTTAATTAAAATTATTATATATACCATTACAGAGTAACTCCATAAACTGTTTATGTAACAGCATTACATATGCCATTACAGAGTAACTCTTAATCTGTTTAATTAACATCATTATATATGCCATTACAGAGTAACTCTTAAATAGTTTAATTAACAGTGTCATATATGCCATTACAGAGTAACTCTTAAACTGTTTAATTAACATTATTGTATATACCATTACAGAGTGACTCCTTAAACTGTTTAATTATAGCATTTTATATGCCATTACAAAGTAATTCTTAAACTTTTTAATTAGCATTATATATGCCATTACAGAGTCACTCCATAAACTGTTTAATTAACATTATATATGTCATTACAGAAAAACTCTTACTATGTTTATCAGCATTATATATATATATCATTACAGAGTATCTCTTAAACTATTTTATTAACAGCCTTACATATGCCATTACAGAGCACCTCTTATGCTTTTTAATTAACAACATCATATATGCCACTACAGAGTAACTCCTTAAACTGTTTAAATAACAGCATTATATATGCCATTACAGAGTAACTCTTAAGCTGTTACTTAACAGCATTATATATTCTATTACAGAGTAACTCTTAAACAGTTTAATTAACATTATTATATATGCCATTACAGAGTAACTCCTTAAACTGTTTAATTAACGGCATTATATATGCCATTAACAGCATTATATATTCTATTACAGAGTAACTCTTAAACAGTTTAATTAACATTATTATATATGCCATTACAGAGTAACTCCTTAAACTGTTTAATTAACGGCATTATATATGCCATTACAGAGTAACTTTGAAACCTTTTAATTAACAACATTATAAAGGCAATTACAGAGTAACTCCTTAAACTGTTTAATTAAAAGCATTATATATGCCATTACATAGTAACTCCATTAACTGTTTTATAAATAGCATTATACATGCCATTGCAGAGTAAATCTTCAGCTATTTAATAACATTATATATGCCATTACAGAGTAACTCTTAAACTGTTTAATTAACATCATTATATATCCCATTACAGAGTTACTCTTAAACTGTTTAATTAACAGCATTATATATGCCATTACAGAGTAACTCCTTTAACTGGTTAACTAACAGTTGTGTACATGCCATTACAGAGTAACTTTTTAAACTGTTTAATTAAAATAATTATATATGCTATTACAAAGAAACTCAATAAACTCTTAAGTAACAGCATTATATATGACATTACAGAGTAACTCTTTAAACTGTTTAATTAAAATTATTATATATGCCATTACAGAGTAACTCCATAAACTGTTTATGTAACAACATTACATATGCCATTACAGAGTAACTCTTAATCTGTTTAATTAACATCATTATATATGCCATTACAGAGTAACTTTTAAATAGTTTAATTAACAGTGTCATATATGCCATTACAGAGTAACTCTTAAACTGTTTAACAGCATGATATATGCCGTTACAGAGTAACTCTTAAACTGTTTAATTAACATTATTGTATATACCATTACAGAGTAACTCCTTAAACTGTTTAATTATAGCATTATATATGCCATTATAAAGTTATTCTTAAACTTTTTAAATAGCATTATATATGCCATTACAGAGTCACTCCATAAACTGTTTAATTAACATTATATATGTCATTACAGAAAAACTCTTACTATGTTTATCAGCATTATATATATCATTACAGAGTATCTCTTAAACTATTTTATTAACAGCCTTACATATGCCATTGCAGAGTACATCTTATGCTGTTAAATTAACAACATCATATATGCCACTACAGAGTAACTCCTTAAACTGTTTAAATAACAGCATTATATATGCCATTACAGAGTAACTTTATAAATTGTTTAATTAACAGCATTATATATGCCATTACAGAGTAACTCTTAAGCTGTTACTTAACAGCATTATAATTTCCATTACAGAGTAACTCTTAAACTGTTTAATTAACATTATTATATATGCCATTACAGAGTAACTCCTTAAACTGTTTAATTAACAGGATTATATATGCCATTGCAGCGAAACTCCATAAACTGTGTAATTAATAGCATTATATATGCCATTACAGAGAAACTCTTAAACTGTTCAATTAACAGCATTATTTATACCATTACTGAGAAACTCCTTAAACTGTTTAACTAACAGCATTATACATGTCAGTACAGAGTAAATCCTTAAACTGTTTAACATTATTATATATACCATTACAGAGTAACTCCTTAAAGTGTTTAATTAACAGCATTATATATGCCATTACAGAGTAACTTTTAAACTGTTTAATTAACAACATTATAAATGCAGTTACAGAGTAACTCCTTAAACTGTTTAATTAACAGCATTATATATGCCATTACATAGTAACTCCATTAACTGTTTTATTAATAGCATTATACATGCCATTGCAGAGTAAATCTTAAGCTATTTAATAACATTATATATACCATTACAGAGTAACTCTTAAACTGTTTAATTATCGGCATTATATATCCCATTACAGAGTTACTCTTAAACTGTTTAATTAACAGCATTATATATGCCATTACAGAGTAACTCCTTTAACTGTTTAATTAAAGGTAGTGTACATGCCATTACAGAGTAACTTTTTAAACTGTTTAATTAAAAATATTATGCATGCTATTACAAAGAAACTCAATAAGCTCTTAAGTAACAGCATTATATATGACATTACAGAGTAACTCCTTTAACTGTTTAATTAAAATTATTATATATGCCATTACAGAGTAACTCCATAAACTGTTTATGTAACATCATTATATATGCCATTACAGAGTAACTCTTAAATAGTTTAATTAACAGTGTCATATATGCCATTACAGAGTAACTCTTAAACTGTTTAACAGCATGATATATGCCATTACAGAGTAACTCTTAAACTGTTTAATTAGCATTATATATGCCATTACAGAGTCACTCCATAAACTTTTTAATTAACATTATATATGTCATTATAGAACAACTCTTACTCTGTTTATCAGCATTATATATATTATTACAGAGTATCTGTTAAACTATTTTATTAACAGCATTACATATGCCATTACAGAGTACCTCTTAAGCTGTTTAATTAACAAAATCATATATGCCCCATACAGAGTAACTCCTTAAACTGTTTAAATAACAGCATTATATATGCCATTACAGAGTAACTCCATAAATTGTTTAATTAACAGCATTATAATTGCCATTACAGAGTAACTTCTAAGCTGTTACTTAACAGCATTATATATTCCATTACAGAATAACTCTTAAACTGTTTAATTAACATTATTATATATGCCATTACAGAGTAACTCCTTAAACTGTTTAATTAACAGCATTATATATGCCATAACAGAGTAACTCCATAAACTTTTTAATTAACAGAATTGTATATGCCATTACAGAGTAAATCTTAAACTTTTTAATTAACAGCATTATATATGCCATTACAGAGTAACTCTTACTGTTTAATTACCAGCATTATTTATGCCATTACAGATTAACTCCATAAACTGTTTAATTAACAGCATTATACATGCCATTACAGAGCAGCAGTTAACGTTGCTGCCTCACAACAAGAGGTTCTCCAGTTAGATTCTCGTCTGGGGTGCCTTCTGTGCGGAGTCTGCATGTCCTCCCTGTGGTCGCGTGGGTTTCCTCCGGGGGCTCTGGTTTCCTCCCACATCCCAAAGACATGCTGTAGGTGGATTGGACATTCTAAATTGGCCCTAGGTGTGAGTGCGTGCATGTGTGTGCCTTCTTTGGAAGGTTAGGTGCCGGGCTGGCAGCTTGACACTGTAAAACTCCACTGTCAATCATGAGCGGACAGGTGATCCACGGTGATGACCCCTAACCGGGAAAAGGCAAAAGAATAAGAAGAAGATACATGCCATTGCAGAGTAACTCTTAAACTGTTTAACTAACAACATTATATATGCCATTACAGAGTAACTTCTTAAACTGTTTAATTAACAGTACTGTATATGCCGTTACAAACTAACTTCTTAAACTGTTTAATTAAAGCATTATATATGCCATTAAAGAATAACCCATTAAACTGTTTAATTAGCAGCATTAAATATGCCTTTACAGAGAAAATCTTAAACTGTTTTATTAACATTATTATATATGCCATCATAGAGAAACTCCTTAAACGATTTAGTTAAAAGATTTATATATGTCATTACAGAGTAACTCTTAAACTGTTTAACAACTAACAACATGATTGATGCCAATACAGAGTAACTCTTAAATTGTTTAATTAACATTATTATATATGTCATTACAGATTAACTCCATAAACTATTTAATTAACAGCATTATATATGCCATTACAGAGTAACTATTAAGCTGTTTCATTAACAACATTATATATATCCTTAAACTGTTTAATTACAGCATTATATATGCAATTAAAGAGTAATTCTTAACCTATTTAATTAGCATTATATATGCCATTACAGAGTAACTCCATAAGCAGTTAAATTAACATAATAAATGCTATTACAGAGTAACTCTTAAACTGTTTAACAGTATTATATACACCATTACTGAACAACTCTTAAACTGTTTAAATAACATTATTATATATGCCATTACAGAGTAGCTTTTAAACTGTTAAATTAACATCATTATATATGCCATTACAGAGTAACTCCTTAAACCCATAATTAACAGCATTATATATGCCATTACAGAGCAACTCCTTAAACTGTTTAATTAACAGCATTATGTATGCCATTAAAGAGTAACTCTTAACCTGTTTATTAAGAACATTAATTATCCCATTACAGAGTAACTCCTTAAACTTTTTTAATTCACAGCATTATATATGCCATTACAGAGTAATTCTTAAGCTGTTTAATTAACAGCATTATATATGCCATTACAGAGTAACTCCTAAGCTATTTAATTAACATTATTATATATGTCATTCAGAGTAACTCCTTAAGCTGTTTAATAAACTGCATTATATATGCCATTACAGAGTAACTGCTTAAATTATTAATTAACAGCTATATATATAAAATTACAGAGTAACTCTTAATCTGTTTAATTAACAGCATTATATATGACATTACAGAGTAACTCTTAAGCAATTTAACAGTGTCATATATGCCATTACAGAGTAACTCTTAAACTGTTTAACAGCATGATAAATGCCATTACAGAGTAACTCTTAAACTGTTTAATTAACATTATTGTATATACCATTACAGAGTAACTCCTTAAACTGTTTAACATCATTATATATGCCATTACACAGTAACTCCTTAAACTGTTTAACAGCATGATAAATGCTATTACAGAGTGACTCCTTAAACTGTTTAATTATAGCATTTTATATGCCATTACAAAGTAATTCTTAAACTTTTTAATTAGCATTATATATGCCATTACAGAGTCACTCCATAAACTGTTTAATTAACATTATATATGTCATTACAGAAAAACTCTTACTATGTTTATCAGCATTATATATATATATCATTACAGAGTATCTCTTAAACTATTTTATTAAAAGCCTTACATATGCCATTACAGAGCACCTCTTATGCTTTTTAATTAACAACATCATATATGCCACTACAGAGTAACTCCTTAAACTGTTTAAATAACAGCATTATATATGCCATTACAGAGTAACTCTTAAGCTGTTACTTAACAGCATTATATATTCTATTACAGAGTAACTCTTAAACAGTTTAATTAACATTATTATATATGCCATTACAGAGTAACTCCTTAAACTGTTTAATTAACGGCATCATATATGCCATTACAGAGTAACTTTGAAACCTTTTAATTAACAACATTATAAAGGCAATTACAGAGTAACTCCTTAAACTGTTTAATTAAAAGCATTATATATGCCATTACATAGTAACTCCATTAACTGTTTTATAAATAGCATTATACATGCCATTGCAGAGTAAATCTTCAGCTATTTAATAACATTATATATGCCATTACAGAGTAACTCTTAAACTGTTTAATTAACATCATTATATATCCCATTACAGAGTTACTCTTAAACTGTTTAATTAACAGCATTATATATGCCATTACAGAGTAACTCCTTTAACTGGTTAACTAACAGTAGTGTACATGCCATTACAGAGTAACTTTTTAAACTGTTTAATTAAAATAATTATATATGCTATTACAAAGAAACTCAAAAAACTCTTAAGTAACAGCATTATATATGACATTACAGAGTAACTCCTTAAACTGTTTAATTAAAATTATTATATATGCCATTACAGAGTAACTCCATAAACTGTTTATGTAACAACATTACATATGCCATTACAGAGTAACTCTTAATCTGTTTAATTAACATCATTATATATGCCATTACAGAGTAACTTTTAAATAGTTTAATTAACAGTGTCATATATGCCATTACAGAGTAACTCTTAAACTGTTTAACAGCATGATATATGCCGTTACAGAGTAACACTTAAACTGTTTAATTAACATTATTGTATATACCATTACAGAGTAACTCCTTAAACTGTTTAATTATAGCATTATATATGCCATTATAAAGTTATTCTTAAACTTTTTAAATAGCATTATATATGCCATTACAGAGTCACTCCATAAACTGTTTAATTAACATTATATATGTCATTACAGAAAAACTCTTACTATGTTTATCAGCATTATATATATCATTACAGAGTATCTCTTAAACTATTTTATTAACAGCCTTACATATGCCATTGCAGAGTACATCTTATGCTGTTAAATTAACAACATCATATATGCCACTACAGAGTAACTCCTTAAACTGTTTAAATAACAGCATTATATATGCCATTACAGAGTAACTCCATAAATTGTTTAATTAACAGCATTATATATGCCATTACAGAGTAACTCTTAAGCTGTTACTTAACAGCATTATAATTTCCATTACAGAGTAACTCTTAAACTGCTTAATTAACATTATTATATATGCCATTACAGAGTAACTCCTTAAACTGTTTAATTAACAGGATTATATATGCCATTGCAGCGAAACTCCATAAACTGTGTAATTAATAGCATTATATATGCCATTACAGAGAAACTCTTAAACTGTTCAATTAACAGCATTATTTATACCATTACTGAGAAACTCCTTAAACTGTTTAACTAACAGCATTATACATGTCAGTACAGAGTAAATCCTTAAACTGTTTAACATTATTATATATACCATTACAGAGTAACTCCTTAAAGTGTTTAATTAACAGCATTATATATGCCATTACAGAGTAACTTTTAAACTGTTTAATTAACAACATTATAAATGCAGTTACAGAGTAACTCCTTAAACTGTTTAATTAACAGCATTATATATGCCATTACATAGTAACTCCATTAACTGTTTTATTAATAGCATTATACATGCCACAGCAGAGTAAATCTTAAGCTATTTAATAACATTATATATGCCATTACAGAGTAACTCTTAAACTGTTTAATTAACAGCATTATATATCCCATTACAGAGTTACTCTTAAACTGTTTAATTAACAGCATTATATATGCCATTACAGAGTAACTCCTTTAACTGTTTAATTAAAGGTAGTGTACATGCCATTACAGAGTAACTTTTTAAACTGTTTAATTAAAAATATTATGCATGCTATTACAAAGAAACTCAATAAGCTCTTAAGTAACAGCATTATATATGACATTACAGAGTAACTCCTTTAACTGTTTAATTAAAATTATTATATATGCCATTACAGAGTAACTCCATAAACTGTTTATGTAACATCATTATATATGCCATTACAGAGTAACTCTTAAATAGTTTAATTAACAGTGTCATATATGCCATCGCAGAGTAACTCTTAAACTGTTTAACAGCATGATATATGCCATTACAGAGTAACTCTTAAACTGTTTAATTAGCATTATATATGCCATTACAGAGTCACTCCATAAACTTTTTAATTAACATTATATATGTCATTATAGATCAACTCTTACTCTGTTTATCAGCATTATATATATCATTACAGAGTATCTGTTAAACTATTTTATTAACAGCATTACATATGCCATTACAGAGTACCTCTTAAGCTGTTTAATTAACAAAATCATATATGCCCCTACAGAGTAACTCCTTAAACTGTTTAAATAACAGCATTATATATGCCATTACAGAGTAACTCCATAAATTGTTTAATTAACAGCATTATAATTGCCATTACAGAGTAACTTCTAAGCTGTTACTTAACAGCATTATATATTCCATTACAGAGTAACTCTTAAACTGTTTAATTAACATTATTATATATGCCATTACAGAGTAACTCCTTAAACTGTTTAATTAACAGCATTATATATGCCATAACAGAGTAACTCCATAAACTTTTTAATTAACAGAATTGTATATGCCATTACAGAGTAAATCTTAAACTTTTTAATTAACAGCATTATATATGCCATTACAGAGTAACTCTTACTGTTTAATTACCAGCATTATTTATGCCATTACAGATTAACTCCATAAACTGTTTAATTAACAGCATTATACATGCCATTACAGAGCAGCAGTTAGCGTTGCTGCCTCACAACAAGAGGTTCTCCAGTTAGATTCTCGTCTGGGGTGCCTTCTGTGCGGAGTCTGCATGTCCTCCCTGTGGTCGCGTGGGTTTCCTCTGGGGGCTCTGGTTTCCTCCCACATCCCAAAGACATGCTGTAGGCGGATTGGACATTCTAAATTGGCCCTAGGTGTGAGTGCGTGCATGTGTGTGCCTTCTTTGGAAGGTTAGGTGCCGGGCTGGCAGCTTGACACTGTAAAACTCCACTGTCAATCATGAGCGGACAGGTGATCCACGGTGATGACCCCTAACCGGGAAAAGGCAAAAGAATAAGAAGAAGATACATGCCATTGCAGAGTAACTCTTAAACTGTTTAACTAACAACATTATATATGCCATTACAGAGTAACTTCTTAAACTGTTTAATTAACAGTACTGTATATGCCGTTACAAACTAACTTCTTAAACTGTTTAATTAAAGCATTATATATGCCATTAAAGAATAACCCATTAAACTGTTTAATTAGCAGCATTAAATATGCCTTTACAGAGAAAATCTTAAACTGTTTTATTAACATTATTATATATGCCATCATAGAGAAACTCCTTAAACGATTTAGTTAAAAGATTTATATATGTCATTACAGAGTAACTCTTAAACTGTTTAACAACTAACAACATGATTGATGCCAATACAGAGTAACTCTTAAATTGTTTAATTAACATTATTATATATGTCATTACAGATTAACTCCATAAACTATTTAATTAACAGCATTATATATGCCATTACAGAGTAACTCTTAAGCTGTTTCATTAACAACATTATATATATCCTTAAACTGTTTAATTACAGCATTATATATGCCATTAAAGAGTAATTCTTAACCTATTTAATTAGCATTATATATGCCATTACAGAGTAACTCCATAAGCAGTTAAATTAACATAATAAATGCTATTACAGAGCAACTCTTAAACTGTTTAACAGTATTATATACACCATTACTGAACAACTCTTAAACTGTTTAAATAACATTATTATATATGCCATTACAGAGTAGCTTTTAAACTGTTAAATTAACATCATTATATATGCCATTACAGAGTAACTCCTTAAACCCATAATTAACAGCATTATATATGCCATTACAGAGCAACTCCTTAAACTGTTTAATTAACAGCATTATGTATGCCATTAAAGAGTAACTCTTAACCTGTTTATTAAGAACATTAATTATCCCATTACAGAGTAACTCCTTAAACTTTTTTAATTCACAGCATTATATATGCCATTACAGAGTAATTCTTAAGCTGTTTAATTAACAGCATTATATATGCCATTACAGAGTAACTCCTAAGCTATTTAATTAACATTATTATATATGTCATTCAGAGTAACTCCTTAAGCTGTTTAATAAACTGCATTATATATGCCATTACAGAGTAACTGCTTAAATTATTAATTAACAGCTATATATATAAAATTACAGAGTAACTCTTAATCTGTTTAATTAACAGCATTATATATGACATTACAGAGTAACTCTTAAGCAATTTAACAGTGTCATATATGCCATTACAGAGTAACTCTTAACCTGTTTAACAGCATGATAAATGCCATTACAGAGTAACTCTTAAACTGTTTAATTAACATTATTGTATATACCATTACAGAGTAACTCCTTAAACTGTTTAACATCATTATATATGCCATTACACAGTAACTCCTTAAACTGTTTAACAGCATGATAAATGCTATTATAGAGTAACTCTTAAACTGTTTAAATTACATTATTTTATATATATATATATATATATATATATATATATATATATATATATATATATATATATATATATATATATATATATATTTTTTTTTTTTCAAAACCACAAACACGAAAACAAAATAAAATGAACGCCAAATAAAGGCTAAGAAAACCAATGGTCAGGAGTCAAAAGTATTGTTTTTACGCGTTTCGTTCAAATTTAATCAGACTTGAACTTCATCAGAATTACTGTTGAGACTTCAAATGTTGCTTAAATACAAATTTAAAACAGTCATGTGACAATGTCTTCCAATATTTAAATACATACACAAAAATATGTCAAAACCAAAATAATGTTTCTTCATAAATGACCAAGTAAATGGACAAGTAAATAAGTGAATGAGTGAATGTGTTCACCATACATGTCTCTAACATAGTTAACATTTGTTAAAAGTTTTAAACAATGTTACCATTAGACCATTATAATCTTTGTGCTTGTAAAAAACATTATAATCTTTGTGCTTGTAAAAAACACTTGATGTTGATGACATCATTTAACCCAGGAGGCTCATCTGCATTCAACAGAATCTGCCACAGAGCCTCTTGACACTCCAGTTTTACTTTGTAATTACCTGAAAACTGTGCATCACTAATTTTTTCAAGTACAGAGAATCTGAACTTCTTAAAATTAACACAAGATAGAGCGTGTCTAGCTAAAGCATTTGATGTATCTTTCTTTCTAATGGCCAAATTCTGTTCGTAAATACGCTTGTTTAGGGTCCTAACAGTTTTACCTAAGGAAAAATGTCAACATGTATCACATACTCCAATGTAGACAACATACTGTGTCTTGTAAGTGTAGTAACCTTTACTGTAAATAGTTTTGTTTAAATCTTTCAAATATGTGATGTTACTTCCAGAAATGAGCCTACACTGTTTACATTGGTTACATGGGAATGTCCCTTGTTTGAACCCTTCTACACTAGACACCTTACCTTTCTCTATCAAACGTTTGATGTTAACCATTTTTTTGTAAATGAAAGATGGAGTTTTCCCTATAATGGAACTCAAATCTTTGTTACCCAAAACAACTTTCCAGTTGTTGAGTAAAATGTTCTTAATGAAGGACATTTCGTTGGAAATAGGGATAGGAAAGGCCAACTTATATTCACCAACAGTCATAGGACTGATAACATCTAAAGTACCTTGTATCTCTAAAACTTGTAGAATAGGACGTGCTTTGTCAATTCTTAAACTGACAACTTCTTTCCTTAATGTCTTTTAACCAATTACTACCATAACCTCTATCTATGAAGAAGTTGTGTAATCTGTCAACCTCAGTAAAAAACACGTCGTCTCTACTAGTTAGTCTACTTAGTCTAATAAGTTGTCCCTTAACAACCCCACACTTCATGAAATCTGGATGTAGACTATCATGATGTAAGTACTGATTCACGAAAGTGGGCTTCCTGTAAATGTCACTTTCAAACTTAGATTTGTCATCATTAAAGCTTAAATGAATGTCCAAAAAGTTAATGTCCACTCCAAAATGACCAATAGTGAACTTCAAAAAGTTGGTAAAATTGTTTAGATCATCAACAAACTTTTGGAAAGAGCTAAAGTCAACATTCCACAAAAAAAATCAAATTGTCTATGTATCTCTTATAAAAGAGAATACGATAATTTGATGAATGTGGATATAAGAACTTGATCTCCCACATAGCCATCACTAGGTTTGCAAAACTTGGGGCAACTCTAGACCCCATTGCAACTCCAGAAGTTTGCTGAAAAAATCTATCTTCAAAAACAAAGAAATTATTCTCTAATACTATGTCCATTAAAATACATATGGTGTTGACCAAGTCGTTACTTGTATCTGTTTGTGTACTTAAATATTCTCTTAAAAACCCAACCCCAATAGTCCGATCAATACTTGTGTAGAGTGATTTCACATCTAAAGAGGCAAAACTGAAACTATTACCACTAAGATTGAAGTTTTCAGGTAATTACAAAGTAAAACTGGAGTGTCAAGAGGCTCTGTGGCAGATTCTGTTGAATGCAGATGAGCCTCCTGGGTTAAATGATGTCATCAACATCAAGTGTTTTTTACAAGCACAAAGATTATAATGTTTTTACAAGCACAAAGATTATAATGGTCTAATGGTAACATTGTTTAAAACTTTTAACAAATGTTAACTATGTTAGAGACATGTATGGTGAACACATTCACTCATTCACTTATTTACCTGTCCATTTACTTGGTCATTTATGAAGAAACATTATTTTGGTTTTGACATATTTTTGTGTATGTATTTAAATATTGGAAGACATTGTCACATGACTGTTTTAAATTTGTATTTAAGCAACGTTTGAAGTCTCAACAGTAATTCTGATGAAGTTCAAGTCTGATTAAATTTGAACGAAATGCGTAAAAACAATACTTTTGACTCCTGACCATTGGTTTTCTTAGCCTTTATTTGGCGTTCATTTTATATATATATATATATATATATATATATATATATATATATATATATATATATATATACCATTATAGAGTAACACCTTAAACTGTTTAATTAACATCTTTATATATGCCATTACAGAGTAACTCTTAAACTGCTTAATTAACAACATTATATATATATGCCATTACAGATTAACTCCTTAAACTGTTTAATTAACAGCATTATATATGCCATTACAGAGTAACTCTTAAGATGTTTAATTAGCAGCATTATATATGCCATTACAGAGAAACTCTAAAACTGTGTAATTAACAGAATTATAAATCCCATTACAGAGTAACTCTTAAACTGTTTAATTAACAGCATTATATATGCCATTACAGAATAACTACTTTAACTTTTTAATTAACAGCATTATATATGCCATTACCGAGTACCTCCTTAAACTGTTTAATTAAAACCTTGATATAGGCCATTACAGAGTAACTCTTAAACTGTTTACTTAACATTATTATATATGCCATTACAGAGTAACTCCATAAACTGTTTAATTAACAGCATTATATATGCCATTCCAGAGTAACTCTTTAAACCATTTAATTAACAGCATAATATATGCCCTTACAGAGTAACTCCTTAAACTGTTTAATTAACAGCATTATATATGCCATAACAGAGTAACTCCATAAACTGTTTAATTAACAGAATTCTATATGCCATTAGAGAGTAAATCTTAAACTTTTTAATTAACAGCATTACATATGCCATTACAGAGTAACTCTTAAACTGTTTAATTACCAGCATTATTTATGCCATTACAGATTAACTCCATAAACTGTTTAATTAACAGCATTATACATGCCATTACAGAGCAGCAGTTAGCGTTGCTGGCTCACAGCAAGAGGTTCTCCGGTTCGATTCTTGTCTGGGGTACCTTCTGTGCGGCATCTGCATGTCCTCCCTGTGGTCGTGTGGGTTTCCTCCAGGGGCTCTGGTTTCCTCCCACATCCCAAAGACATGCTGTAGGTGGATTGGACATTCTAAATTTGCCCTAGGTGTGAGTGCGTGCATGTGTGTGCCTTCTTTGGAAGGTTAGACACCGGGCTGGCAGCTCGACACTGTAAAACTCCACTGCCAATCATGAGCGGACAGGTGATCCATGGTGATGACCCCTAACCGGGAAGAGGCCAAAGAATAAGAAGAAGATGCATGCCATTACAGAGTAACTCTTAAGATCTTTAATTAACAGCATTATATATGCCATTGCAGAGTAACTCTTAAACTGTTTAACTAACAACATTATATATGCCATTACAGAGTAACTTCTTAAACTGTTTAACAGTACTGTATATGCCGTTACAGACTAACTTCTTAAACTGTTTAAAGCATTATATATGCCATTAAAGAATAACCCCTTAAAATGTTTAATTAACAGCATTATATATGCCATTACCAAGTACCTCCTTAAACTGTTTAATTAACAGCATTAAATATGCCTTTACAGAAAAAATCTTAAACTGTTTTATTAACATTATTATATATGCCATCATAGAAAAACTCCTTAAACGATTTAGTTAAAAGATTTATATATGTCATTACAGAGTAACTCTTAAACTGTTTAACTAACAACATGATAGATGCCAATACAGAGTAACTCTTAAATTGTTTAATTAACATTATTATATATGTCATTACAGATTAACTCCATAAACTATTTAATTAACAGCATTATATATGCCATTACAGAGTAACTCTTAAGCTGTTTAATTAACAACATTATATATATATATCCTTAAACTGTTTAATTACAGCATTATATATGCCATTAAAGAGTAATTCTTAACCTATTTAATTAGCATTATATATGCCATTACAGAGTAACTCCATAAGCAGTTAAATTAACATAATAAATGCTATTACAGAGTAACTCTTAAACTGTTTAACAGTGTTATATACGCCATTACTGAACAACTCGTAAACTGTTTAATTAACATTATTATATATGCCATTACAGAGTAGCTTTTAAACTGTTAAATTAACAGCATTATATATGCCATTACAGAGTAACTCCTTAAACCCATAATTAACAGCATTATGTATGCCATTACAGTGCAACTCCTTAAACTGTTTAATTAACAGTATTATGTATGCCATTAAAGAGTAACTCTTAAACTGTTTATTAAGAACATTATATATCCCATTACAGAGTAACTCCTTAAACTTTTTAATTCACAGCATTATATATGCCATTACAGAGTAACTCCAAAACTATTTAATTAACATTATTATATATGTCATTACAGAGTAACTCCTTAAGCTGTTTAATAAACTGCATTATATATGCCATTACAGAGTAACTGCTTAAATTGTTAATTAACAGCTATATATATAAAATTACAGAGTGACTCTTAATCTGTTTAATTCACAGCATTATATATGCCATTACAGAGTAATTCTTAAGCAGTTTAACAGTGTCATATTTGCCATTACAGAGTAACTATTAAACTGTTTAACAGCATGATATATGCCGTTACAGAGTAACTCTTAAACTGTTTAATTAACATTATTGTATATACCATTACAGAGTAACTCCTTAAATTGTTTAACATCATTACATATGCCATTACACAGTAACTCCTTAAACTGTTTAACAGCATGATAAATGCCATTACAGAGTAACTCTTAAACTGTTTAATTTACATTATTTTATATATATATATATATATATATATATATATATATATATATACACATACCATTATAGAGTAACGCCTTAAACTGCGTAATTAACAGCATTATATATGACATTACAGAGTAAATCTTAAACTGTTTAATTAGCATTAGTATATATGCCGTTACAGAGTAACTCCATAAACTGTATAACAGCATTATATATGCCATTACAGAGTAACTCATAAGCTGGTTAATTGCCAGCATTATATATGTCATTGCAGAGTAACTCTTAAACAGTTCGGTTAAGAGCATTATTTATACCATTTCTGAGTAACTCCTTAAACTGTTTAATTAACAGCATTATACATGTTAGTACAGAGTAATCAATTAAACTGCTTAATATTATTATAAATACCATTACAGAGTAACTCCTTAAACTTTTTAATTAACAGCATTATATATGCCATTACAGAGTAACTCCATAAGCTGTTTAATTAATAGCATTATATATTCCATTACAGAGTAACTCCATAAACTGTTTAATTAACAGCATTATATATGACATTGCAGAGTAACTCTTAAGCTGTTTAACAGAATTATATATCCCATTACAGAGTAACTCTTAAACTGTTTAATTAACAGAATTATATATGCCATTACAGAATAACTCTTAAACTGTTTAATTACCAGCATTATTTATGCCATTACAGATTAACTCCATAAACTGTTTAATTAACAGCATTATACATGCCATTACAGAGCAGCAGTTAGCGTTGCTGGCTAACAGCAAGAGGTTCTCCGGTTCGATTCTCGTTTGGGGTGCCTTCTGTGTGGCATCTGCATGTCCTCCCTGTGGTCGTGTGGGTTTACTCCGGGGGCTCTGGTTTCCTCCCACATCCCAAAGACATGCTGTAGGTGGATTGGACATTCTAAATTTGCCCTAGGTGTGAGTGCATGCATGTGTGTGCCTTCTTTGGAAGGTTAGGCACTGGGCTGGCAGCTCGACACTGTAAAACTCCACTGCCAATCATGAGCGGACAGGTGATCCGCAGTGATGACCCCTAACCGGGAAAAGGCAAAAGAATAAGAAGAAGATACATGCCATTACAGAGTAACTCTTAAGATCTTTAATTAACAGCATTATATATGCCATTGCAGAGTAACTCTTAAACTGTTTAACTAACAACATTATATATGCCATTACAGAGTAACTTCTTAAACTGTTTATTAACAGTACTGTATATGCCGTTACAGACTAACTTCTTAAACTGTTTAAAGCATTATATATGCCATTAAAGAATAACCCCTTAAAATGTTTAATTAACAGCATTATATATGCCATTACCAAGTACCTCCTTAAACTGTTTAATTAACAGCATTAAATATGCCTTTACAGAAAAAATCTTAAACTGTTTTATTAACATTATTATATATGCCATCATAGAGAAACTCCTTAAATGATTTAGTTAAAAGATTTATATATGTCATTACAGAGTAACTCTTAAACTGTTTAACTAACAACATGATAGATGCCAATACAGAGTAACTCTTAAATTGTTTAATTAACATTATTATATATGTCATTACAGATTAACTCCATAAACTATTTAATTAACAGTATTATATATATCATTACAGAGTAACTCTTAAGCTGTTTAATTAACAATATTATATATATATCCTTAAATTGTTTAATTAGAGCATTATATATGCCATTAAAGAGTAATTCTTAACCTATTTAATTAGCATTATATATGCCATTACAGAGTAACTCAATAAGCAGTTAAATTAACATAATAAATGCTATTACAGAGTAACTCTTAAACTGTTTAACAGTATTATATACGCCATTACTGAACAACTCGTAAACTGTTTAATTAACATTATTATATATGCCATTACAGAGTAGCTTTTAAACTGTTAAATTAACAGCATTATATATGCCATTACAGAGTAACTCCTTAAACCCATAATTAACAGCATTATATATGCCATTATAGATCAACTCCTTAAACTGTTTAATTAACAGTATTATGTATGCCATTAAAGAGTAACTCTTAAACTGTTTATTAAGAACATTATATATCCCATTACAGAGTAACTCCTTAAACTTTTTAATTCACAGCATTATATATGCCATTACAGAGTAACTCCTAAACTATTTAATTAACATTATTATATATGTCATTACAGAGTAACTCCTTAAGCTGTTTAATAAACTGCATTATATATGCCATTACAGAGTAACTGCTTAAATTGTTAATTAACAGCTATATATATAAAATTACAGAGTAACTCTTAATCTGTTTAATTAACAGCATTATATATGCCATTACAGAGTAACTCTTAAGCAGTTTAACAGTGTCATATTTGCCATTACAGAGTAACTATTAAACTGTTTAACAGCATGATATATGCCATTACAGAGTAACTCTTAAACTGTTTAATTAACATTATTGTATATACCATTACAGAGTAACTCCTTAAACTGTTTGACATCATTATATATGCCATTACACAGTAACTCCTTAAACTGTTTAACTGCATGATAAATGCCATTACAGAGTAACTCTTAAACTGTTTAATTTACATTATTATATATATATATATATATATATATATATATATATATACATACCATTATAGAGTAACGCCTTAAACTGCGTAATTAACAGCATTATATATGACATCACAGAGTAAATCTTAAACTGTTTAATTAGCATTAGTATATATGCCTTTACAGAGTAACTCCATAAACTGTATAACAGCATTATATATGCCATTACAGAGTAACTCATAAGCTGGTTAATTACCAGCATTATATATGTCATTACAGAGTAACTCTTAAACTGTTCGGTTAAGAGCATTATTTTTACCATTTCTGAGTAACTCCTTAAACTGTTTAATTAACAGCATTATACATGTTAGTACAGAGTAATCCATTAAACTGCTTAATATTATTATAAATACCATTACAGAATAACTCCTTAAACTTTTTAATTAACAGCATTATATATGCCATTACAGAGTAACTCCATAAGCTGTTTAATTAATAGCATTATATATTCCATTACAGAGTAACTCCATAAACTGTTTAATTAACAGCATTATATATGACATTGCACAGTAACTCTTAAGCTGTTTAACAGCATTATATATCCCATTACAGAGTAACTCTTAAACTGTTTAATTAACAGCATTATATATGCCATTACAGAGTACCTCTTAAGCTGTAAACAGTATTTTATGCAAATACGGAGTTACTCTTTAAACTGCTTAATTAACAGCATCTTATATGCCATTACACAGTACCTCCTTAAACTGTTCAATTAACAGCATTATATATGCCATTAGAGAGTAACTCTTAAACTGTTTAACAGCATGATATATGCCATTGCAGAGAAACTCTTAAACTAATTAACATTATTATATATATACCATTACAGAGTAACTCTTAAACTGTTTAACAGAATGATATATGCCATTACAGAGCAACTCTTACACTGTTTAATTAACATTATTATTTATACCATTACAAAGCAACTTCTTAAACTGTTTAATTATAGCATTATATATGCTATTACAAAGCAATTCTTAAACTGTTTAATTAGCATTATATATGCCATTACAGAGTCACTCCATAATCTGTTTAATTAACATTATATATGCCACTACAGAAAAACTCTTACTCTGTTTATCAGCATTATATATATCATTCCAAGTATCTCTTAAACTATTTTATTAACAGCATTACATATGCCATTACAGAGTAACTCTTAAACTGTTTAATTAACATTATTATATATGCCATTACAGAGTAGCTTTTAAACTGTTAAATTAACGCTGTTAGCATTATATATGCCATTACAGAGTAACTCCTTAAACCCATAATTAACAGCATTATATATGCCATTACAGAGCAACTCCTTAAACTGTTTAATTAACAGCATTATGTATGCCATTAAAGAGTAACTCTTAAACTGTTTATTAAGAACATTATATATCCCATTACAGAGTAACTCTTTAAACTTTATAATTCACAGCATTATATATGCCATTACAGAGTAATTCTTAAGCTGTTTAATTAACAGCATTATATATGTCATTACAGAGTAAGTCCTAAACTATTTAATTAACATTATTATATATGTCATTACAGAGTAACTCCTTAAGCTGTTTAATAAACTGCATTATATATGCCATTACAGAGTAACTCTTAAACTGTTTAACAGCATGATATATGCCGTTCCAGAGTAACTCTTAAACTATTTAATTAACATTATTGTATATACCATTACAGAGTAACTCCTTAAACTGTTTAACATCATTATATATGCCATTACACAGTAATCATTAAACTGTTTAACAGCATGATAAATGCCATTACAGAGTAACTCTTAAACTGTTTAACAGCATTATATATGCCATTACACAGTACCTCCTTAAACTGTTCAATTAACAGCATTAAATATGCCATTACAAAGTAATTCTTAAACTGTTTAATTAGCATTATTATATATGCCATTACAGAGTAACTCCATAAACTGCTTATGTAACAGCATTACATATGCCATTACAGAGTTACTCCTCATCTGTTTAATTAACAGCATTATATATGCCATTACAGAGTAACTCTTAAATAGTTTAATTAACAGTGTCATATATGCCATTACAGAGTATCTCTTAAACTGTTTAACAGCATGATATATGCCATTACAGAGTAACTCTTAAACTGTTTAATTAACATTATTGTATATACCATTACAGAGTAACTCCTTAAACTGTTTAATTATAGCATTATATATGCCATTACAAAGTAATTCTTAAACTGTTTAATTAGCATTATATATGCCATTACAGCGTAACTCCATAAACTGTTTAATTAACATTATATATGCCATTACAGAAAAACTCTTACTCTGTTTATCAGCATTATATATATCATTACAGAGCATATCTTAAACTATTTTATTAACAGCATTACATATGCCATTACAGAGTACCTCTTAAGCTGTTTAATTAACATCATATATGCCACTACAGAGTAACTCCTTAAACTGTTTAAATAACAGCATTATATATGCCATTACTGAGTAACTCTTAAGCTGTTACTTAACAGCATTATATATTCCATTACAGAGTAACTCTTAAACTGTTTAATTAACATTATTATATATGCCATTACAGAGTAACCCCTTAAACTGTTTTATTAACAGGATTATATATGCCATTGCAGCGTAACTCCATAAACTATGTAATTAATAGCATTATATATGCCATTACAGAGAAACTTTTAAACTGTTCAATTAACAGCATTATTTATACCATTACTGAGAAACTCCTTAAACTGTTTAACTAACAGCATTATACATGTCAGTACAGAGTAAACCCTTAAACTGTTTAACATTATTTTATATACCATTACAGAGTAACTCCTTAAAGTGTTTAATTAACAGCATTATATATGCCATTACAGAGTAACTTTTAAACTGTTTAATTAACAACATTATAAATGCAATTACAGAGTAACTCCTTAAACTGTTTAATTAATAGCATTATGTATGCCATTACATAGTAACTCCATTAACTGTTTTATTAATAGCATTATACATGTCATTGCAGAGCAAATCTTAAGCTTTTAATAGCATTATATATGCCATTACAGAGTAACTCTTAAACTGTTTAATTAACAGCATTATATATCTCATTACAGAGTTACTCTTAAACTGTTTAATTAACAGCATTATATATGCCATTGCAGAGAAACTCCTTTAACTGTCTAATTAATAGTAGTGTACATGCCATTACAGAGTAACTCCTTAAACTGTTTAATTAAAAGCATTATATATGCCATTACAAAGAAACTCAATAAACTGTTAAGTAACAGCATTATGTATGACATTACAGAGTAACTCTTAAGCTGTTTAACACCATTATATATACCATTACAGAGTAACTCCTTAAACTGTTTAATTAAAATTATTATATATGCCATTACAGAGTAACTCCATAAACTGTTTATGTAATAGCATTACATGTGCCATTACAGAGAAACTCTTAATCTGTTTAATTAACAGCATTATATATGCCATTACAGAGTAACTCTTAAACTGTTTAACAACATGATATATGCCGTTACAGAGTAACTCTTAAACTGTTTAATTAACATTATTGTATATACCATTACAGAGTAAGTCCTTAAACTGTTTAATTAACATCATTATATATGCCATTACACAATAACTCCTTAAACTGTTTAACAGCATGATAAATGCCATTACAGAGTAACTCTTAAACTGTTTAATTTACATAATATATATATATATATATATATATATATATATATATATATATATATATATATATCATTACACAGTAACTTTAAACTGCTTAATTAACAGCATTATATATGCCATTACAGAGTAAATCTTAAACTGTTTAATTAGCATTATTATATATGCCTTTACAGAGTAACTTCGTAAACTGTTTAACAGCATTATATATGCCATTACAGAGTAACTAGTAAGCTGGTTAATTACCAACATTATATATGTCATTACAGAGTAACTATTAAACTATTCAGTTAAGAGCATTATTTATACCATTTCTGAGTAACTCCTTAAACTTTTTAACAGCATTATACATGTCAGTACAGAGTAATCCTTTAAACTGCTTAACATTATTATAAATACCATTACAGAGTAACTCCTTAAACTGTTTAATTAACAGCATTATATATGCCATTACAGAGTAACTCTATAAGCTGTTTAATTAAGAGCATTATATATTCCATTACAGAGTAACTCCATAAACTGTTTAATTAACAGCATTATATATGACATTGCAGAGTAACTCTTAAGCTGTTTAACAGCATTATATATCCCATTACAGAGTAACTCTTAAGCTGTTTAATTAACAGCATAATATATTCCATTACAGAGTACCTCTTAAGCTGTTAACAGCATTTTATGCAAATACAGAGTTACTCTTCAAACTGTTTAGTTAACAGCATTATATATGCCATTACACAGTACCTCCTTAAACTGTTCAATTAACAGCATTACATATGCCATTAGAGAGTAACTCTTAAGCTGTTTAACAGCATGATATATGCCATTGCAGAGTAACTCTTAAACTAATTAACATTATTATATATATATTATTACAGAGTAACTCTTAAACTCTTTAACAGAATGATATATGCCATTACAGAGTAACTCATACACTGTTTAATTAACATTATTATTTATACCATTACTGTTTAATAATAGAATTATTTATGCCATTACAAAGTAATTCTTAAACTGTTTAATTAGCATTATATATGCCATTACAGAGTCACTTCATAAACTGTTTAATTAACATTATATATGCCATTATAAAGTAATTCTTAAACTTTTAAATAACATTATATATGCCATTACAGAGTCACTCCATAAACTGTTTAATTAATATTATATATGTCATTACAGAAAAACTCTTACTATGTTTATCAGCATTATATATATCATTACAGAGTATCTCTTAAACTATTTTATTAACAGCCTTACATATGCCATTGCAGAGTACATCTTATGCTGTTAAATTAACAACATCATATATGCCACTACAGAGTAACTCCTTAAACTGTTTAAATAACAGCATTATATATGCCATTACAGAGTAACTCCATAAATTGTTTAATTAACAGCATTATATATGCCATTACAGAGTAACTCTTAAGCTGTTACTTAACAGCATTATAATTTCCATTATAGAGTAACTCTTAAACTGTTTAATTAACATTATTATATATGCCATTACAGAGTAACTCCTTAAACTGTTTAATTAAAAGGATTATATATGCCATTGCAGCGAAACTCCATAAACTGTGTAATTAATAGCATTATATATGCCATTACAGAGAAACTCTTAAACTGTTCAATTAACAGCATTATTTATACCATTACTGAGAAACTCCATAAACTGTTTAACTAACAGCATTATACATGTCAGTACAGAGTAAATCCTTAAACTGTTTAACATTATTATATATACCATTACAGAGTAACTCCTTAAAGTGTTTAATTAACAGCATTATATATGCCATTACAGAGTAACTTTTAAACTGTTTAATTAACATTATAAATGCAGTTACAGAGTAACTCCTTAAACTGTTTAATTAACAGCATTATATATGCCATTACATAGTAACTCCATTAACTGTTTTATTAATAGCATTATACATGCCATTGCAGAGTAAATCTTAAGCTATTTAATAACATTATATATGCCATTACAGAGTAATTCTTAAACTGTTTAATTATCAGCATTATATATCCCATTACAGAGTTACTCTTAAACTGTTTAATTAACATTATTGTATATACCATTACAGAGTAACTCCTTAAACTGTTTAATTAACATCATTATATATGCCATTACACAGTAACTCCTTAAACTGTTTAACAGCATGATAAATTCCATTACAGAGTAACTCTTAAACTGTTTAATTTACATTTTTATATATATATATATATATATATATATATATATATATATATATATATATATTTATATATATATATTTATATATATCTACACATACATATATATACATATATATATATATATATATATATATATATATATATATATATATATATACCATTACAGAGTACTGCCTTAAACTGCTTAATTAACAGCATTATATATGCCATTACAGAGTAAATATTAAATTGTTTAATTAGCATTATTATATATCTCTTTAGAGAGGTACTCCATAAACTGTTTAACATCATTATATATGCCATTACAGAGTAACTCCTAAGCTGGTTAATTACCAACATTATATATGTCATTACAGAGTAACTTTTAAACTGTTCAGTTAAGAGCATTATTTATACCATTTCTGAGTAACTCCTTAAAATGTTTAATTAAAATTATTATATATGCCATTACAGAGTAACTCCATAAACTGTTTATGTAACAGCATTACATATGTCATTGCAGAGTTACTCTTAAGCTGTTTAATTAACATTATTATATACGCCATTACAAAGTAACTCCTTAAACTGTTTAATTAACAGCATTATATATGCCATTACAGACTAACTCTTAACATGTTTAATTAACAGCATTATATATGGCATTACAGTGTTACTCTGAAACTGTTCAATTAAGAGCATTATTTATACCATTACTGAGTAACTCCTTAAACTGTTTAGTTAACAGCATTATACATGTCAATAAAGAGTAACCCTTTAAACTGCTTAACATTATTATAAATAACATTACAGAGTAACTCGTTAAACTGTTTAATTAACAGCATTTCATATGACATTACAGAATAACTCCAGAAACTATTTAATTAAAAGCATTATATATGCCATTAGCAGAGTAACTCTTAAGCTCTTTAACAGCATTACATATGCCATTGCAGAGTAACTCTTAAACTTTTTAATTAACAGCATTATATATGCAATTCCAGAGTAACTCCTTAAACTATTTAATTAACAGTATTGTATAAGCCATTACAGAGTAACTCCTTAAACTGTTTAATTAAAGCATTATGTATGCCATTACAGACTAATTCCTTAAACAGTTTAACATTATTACATACATCATTACCGAGTCACTCCATAAACTGTTTAATTAACATCCTTATATGCCATTACAGAGAAACTCCTTAAACTGTTTAACAGTGTCATATTTGCCATTACAGAGTAACTATTAAACTGTTTAACAGCATGATATATGCCGTTACAGAGTAACTCTTAAACTGTTTAATTAACATTATTGTATATACCATTACAGAGTAACTCCTTAAATTGTTTAACATCATTACATATGCCATTACACAGTAACTCCTTAAACTGTTTAACAGCATGATAAATGCCATTACAGAGTAACTCTTAAACTGTTTAATTTACATTATTTTATATATATATATATATATATATATATATATATATATATACACATACCATTATAGAGTAACGCCTTAAACTGCGTAATTAACAGCATTATATATGACATTACAGAGTAAATCTTAAACTGTTTAATTAGCATTAGTATATATGCCGTTACAGAGTAACTCCATAAACTGTATAACAGCATTATATATGCCATTACAGAGTAACTCATAAGCTGGTTAATTGCCAGCATTATATATGTCATTGCAGAGTAACTCTTAAACAGTTCGGTTAAGAGCATTATTTATACCATTTCTGAGTAACTCCTTAAACTGTTTAATTAACAGCATTATACATGTTAGTACAGAGTAATCAATTAAACTGCTTAATATTATTATAAATACCATTACAGAGTAACTCCTTAAACTTTTTAATTAACAGCATTATATATGCCATTACAGAGTAACTCCATAAGCTGTTTAATTAATAGCATTATATATTCCATTACAGAGTAACTCCATAAACTGTTTAATTAACAGCATTATATATGACATTGCAGAGTAACTCTTAAGCTGTTTAACAGAATTATATATCCCATTACAGAGTAACTCTTAAACTGTTTAATTAACAGAATTATATATGCCATTACAGAATAACTCTTAAACTGTTTAATTACCAGCATTATTTATGCCATTACAGATTAACTCCATAAACTGTTTAATTAACAGCATTATACATGCCATTACAGAGCAGCAGTTAGCGTTGCTGGCTAACAGCAAGAGGTTCTCGGTTCGATTCGTTTGGGGTGCCTTCTGTGTGGCATCTGCATGTCCTCCTGTGGTCGTGTGGGTTTACTCCGGGGGCTCTGGTTTCCTCCCACATCCCAAAGACATGATGTAGGTGGATTGGACATTCTAAATTGGCACTAGGTGTGAGTGCATGCATGTGTGTGCCTTCTGTGGAAGGTTAGGCACCGGGCTGGCAGCTCGACACTGTAAAACTCCACTACCAATCATGAGCGGACAGGTGATCCACGGTGATGACCCCTAACCGGGAAAAGGCAAAAGAATAAGAAGAAGATACATGCCATTACAGAGTAACTCTTAAGATCTTTAATTAACAGCATTATATATGCCATTGCAGAGTAACTCTTAAACTGTTTAACTAACAACATTATATATGCCATTACAGAGTAACTTCTTAAACTGTTTATTAACAGTACTGTATATGCCGTTACAGACTAACTTCTTAAACTGTTTAAAGCATTATATATGCCATTAAAGAATAACCCCTTAAAATGTTTAATTAACAGCATTATATATGCCATTACCAAGTACCTCCTTAAACTGTTTAATTAACAGCATTAAATATGCCTTTACAGAAAAAATCTTAAACTGTTTTATTAACATTATTATATATGCCATCATAGAGAAACTCCTTAAATGATTTAGTTAAAAGATTTATATATGTCATTACAGAGTAACTCTTAAACTGTTTAACTAACAACATGATAGATGCCAATACAGAGTAACTCTTAAATTGTTTAATTAACATTATTATATATGTCATTACAGATTAACTCCATAAACTATTTAATTAACAGTATTATATATATCATTACAGAGTAACTCTTAAGCTGTTTAATTAACAATATTATATATATATCCTTAAATTGTTTAATTAGAGCATTATATATGCCATTAAAGAGTAATTCTTAACCTATTTAATTAGCATTATATATGCCATTACAGAGTAACTCAATAAGCAGTTAAATTAACATAATAAATGCTATTACAGAGTAACTCTTAAACTGTTTAACAGTATTATATACGCCATTACTGAACAACTCGTAAACTGTTTAATTAACATTATTATATATGCCATTACAGAGTAGCTTTTAAACTGTTAAATTAACAGCATTATATATGCCATTACAGAGTAACTCCTTAAACCCATAATTAACAGCATTATATATGCCATTATAGATCAACTCCTTAAACTGTTTAATTAACAGTATTATGTATGCCATTAAAGAGTAACTCTTAAACTGTTTATTAAGAACATTATATATCCCATTACAGAGTAACTCCTTAAACTTTTTAATTCACAGCATTATATATGCCATTACAGAGTAACTCCTAAACTATTTAATTAACATTATTATATATGTCATTACAGAGTAACTCCTTAAGCTGTTTAATAAACTGCATTATATATGCCATTACAGAGTAACTGCTTAAATTGTTAATTAACAGCTATATATATAAAATTACAGAGTAACTCTTAATCTGTTTAATTAACAGCATTATATATGCCATTACAGAGTAACTCTTAAGCAGTTTAACAGTGTCATATTTGCCATTACAGAGTAACTATTAAACTGTTTAACAGCATGATATATGCCATTACAGAGTAACTCTTAAACTGTTTAATTAACATTATTGTATATACCATTACAGAGTAACTCCTTAAACTGTTTGACATCATTATATATGCCATTACACAGTAACTCCTTAAACTGTTTAACTGCATGATAAATGCCATTACAGAGTAACTCTTAAACTGTTTAATTTACATTATTATATATATATATATATATATATATATATATATATACATACCATTATAGAGTAACGCCTTAAACTGCGTAATTAACAGCATTATATATGACATCACAGAGTAAATCTTAAACTGTTTAATTAGCATTAGTATATATGCCTTTACAGAGTAACTCCATAAACTGTATAACAGCATTATATATGCCATTACAGAGTAACTCATAAGCTGGTTAATTACCAGCATTATATATGTCATTACAGAGTAACTCTTAAACTGTTCGGTTAAGAGCATTATTTTTACCATTTCTGAGTAACTCCTTAAACTGTTTAATTAACAGCATTATACATGTTAGTACAGAGTAATCCATTAAACTGCTTAATATTATTATAAATACCATTACAGAATAACTCCTTAAACTTTTTAATTAACAGCATTATATATGCCATTACAGAGTAACTCCATAAGCTGTTTAATTAATAGCATTATATATTCCATTACAGAGTAACTCCATAAACTGTTTAATTAACAGCATTATATATGACATTGCACAGTAACTCTTAAGCTGTTTAACAGCATTATATATCCCATTACAGAGTAACTCTTAAACTGTTTAATTAACAGCATTATATATGCCATTACAGAGTACCTCTTAAGCTGTAAACAGTATTTTATGCAAATACGGAGTTACTCTTTAAACTGCTTAATTAACAGCATCTTATATGCCATTACACAGTACCTCCTTAAACTGTTCAATTAACAGCATTATATATGCCATTAGAGTAACTCTTAAACTGTTTAACAGCATGATATATGCCATTGCAGAGAAACTCTTAAACTAATTAACATTATTATATATATACCATTACAGAGTAACTCTTAAACTGTTTAACAGAATGATATATGCCATTACAGAGCAACTCTTACACTGTTTAATTAACATTATTATTTATACCATTACAAAGCAACTTCTTAAACTGTTTAATTATAGCATTATATATGCTATTACAAAGCAATTCTTAAACTGTTTAATTAGCATTATATATGCCATTACAGAGTCACTCCATAATCTGTTTAATTAACATTATATATGCCACTACAGAAAAACTCTTACTCTGTTTATCAGCATTATATATATCATTCCAAGTATCTCTTAAACTATTTTATTAACAGCATTACATATGCCATTACAGAGTAACTCTTAAACTGTTTAATTAACATTATTATATATGCCATTACAGAGTAGCTTTTAAACTGTTAAATTAACGCTGTTAGCATTATATATGCCATTACAGAGTAACTCCTTAAACCCATAATTAACAGCATTATATATGCCATTACAGAGCAACTCCTTAAACTGTTTAATTAACAGCATTATGTATGCCATTAAAGAGTAACTCTTAAACTGTTTATTAAGAACATTATATATCCCATTACAGAGTAACTCTTTAAACTTTATAATTCACAGCATTATATATGCCATTACAGAGTAATTCTTAAGCTGTTTAATTAACAGCATTATATATGTCATTACAGAGTAAGTCCTAAACTATTTAATTAACATTATTATATATGTCATTACAGAGTAACTCCTTAAGCTGTTTAATAAACTGCATTATATATGCCATTACAGAGTAACTCTTAAACTGTTTAACAGCATGATATATGCCGTTCCAGAGTAACTCTTAAACTATTTAATTAACATTATTGTATATACCATTACAGAGTAACTCCTTAAACTGTTTAACATCATTATATATGCCATTACACAGTAATCATTAAACTGTTTAACAGCATGATAAATGCCATTACAGAGTAACTCTTAAACTGTTTAACAGCATTATATATGCCATTACACAGTACCTCCTTAAACTGTTCAATTAACAGCATTAAATATGCCATTACAAAGTAATTCTTAAACTGTTTAATTAGCATTATTATATATGCCATTACAGAGTAACTCCATAAACTGCTTATGTAACAGCATTACATATGCCATTACAGAGTTACTCCTCATCTGTTTAATTAACAGCATTATATATGCCATTACAGAGTAACTCTTAAATAGTTTAATTAACAGTGTCATATATGCCATTACAGAGTATCTCTTAAACTGTTTAACAGCATGATATATGCCATTACAGAGTAACTCTTAAACTGTTTAATTAACATTATTGTATATACCATTACAGAGTAACTCCTTAAACTGTTTAATTATAGCATTATATATGCCATTACAAAGTAATTCTTAAACTGTTTAATTAGCATTATATATGCCATTACAGCGTAACTCCATAAACTGTTTAATTAACATTATATATGCCATTACAGAAAAACTCTTACTCTGTTTATCAGCATTATATATATCATTACAGAGCATATCTTAAACTATTTTATTAACAGCATTACATATGCCATTACAGAGTACCTCTTAAGCTGTTTAATTAACATCATATATGCCACTACAGAGTAACTCCTTAAACTGTTTAAATAACAGCATTATATATGCCATTACTGAGTAACTCTTAAGCTGTTACTTAACAGCATTATATATTCCATTACAGAGTAACTCTTAAACTGTTTAATTAACATTATTATATATGCCATTACAGAGTAACCCCTTAAACTGTTTTATTAACAGGATTATATATGCCATTGCAGCGTAACTCCATAAACTATGTAATTAATAGCATTATATATGCCATTACAGAGAAACTTTTAAACTGTTCAATTAACAGCATTATTTATACCATTACTGAGAAACTCCTTAAACTGTTTAACTAACAGCATTATACATGTCAGTACAGAGTAAACCCTTAAACTGTTTAACATTATTTTATATACCATTACAGAGTAACTCCTTAAAGTGTTTAATTAACAGCATTATATATGCCATTACAGAGTAACTTTTAAACTGTTTAATTAACAACATTATAAATGCAATTACAGAGTAACTCCTTAAACTGTTTAATTAATAGCATTATGTATGCCATTACATAGTAACTCCATTAACTGTTTTATTAATAGCATTATACATGTCATTGCAGAGCAAATCTTAAGCTTTTTAATAGCATTATATATGCCATTACAGAGTAACTCTTAAACTGTTTAATTAACAGCATTATATATCTCATTACAGAGTTACTCTTAAACTGTTTAATTAACAGCATTATATATGCCATTGCAGAGAAACTCCTTTAACTGTCTAATTAATAGTAGTGTACATGCCATTACAGAGTAACTCCTTAAACTGTTTAATTAAAAGCATTATATATGCCATTACAAAGAAACTCAATAAACTGTTAAGTAACAGCATTATGTATGACATTACAGAGTAACTCTTAAGCTGTTTAACACCATTATATATACCATTACAGAGTAACTCCTTAAACTGTTTAATTAAAATTATTATATATGCCATTACAGAGTAACTCCATAAACTGTTTATGTAATAGCATTACATGTGCCATTACAGAGAAACTCTTAATCTGTTTAATTAACAGCATTATATATGCCATTACAGAGTAACTCTTAAACTGTTTAACAACATGATATATGCCGTTACAGAGTAACTCTTAAACTGTTTAATTAACATTATTGTATATACCATTACAGAGTAAGTCCTTAAACTGTTTAATTAACATCATTATATATGCCATTACACAATAACTCCTTAAACTGTTTAACAGCATGATAAATGCCATTACAGAGTAACTCTTAAACTGTTTAATTTACATTTTATATATATATATATATATATATATATATATATATATATATATATATATATATATATATCATTACAGAGTAACGCCTTAAACTGCTTAATTAACAGCATTATATATGCCATTACAGAGTAAATCTTAAACTGTTTAATTAGCATTATTATATATGCCTTTACAGAGTAACTTCGTAAACTGTTTAACAGCATTATATATGCCATTACAGAGTAACTAGTAAGCTGGTTAATTACCAACATTATATATGTCATTACAGAGTAACTATTAAACTATTCAGTTAAGAGCATTATTTATACCATTTCTGAGTAACTCCTTAAACTTTTTAACAGCATTATACATGTCAGTACAGAGTAATCCTTTAAACTGCTTAACATTATTATAAATACCATTACAGAGTAACTCCTTAAACTGTTTAATTAACAGCATTATATATGCCATTACAGAGTAACTCTATAAGCTGTTTAATTAAGAGCATTATATATTCCATTACAGAGTAACTCCATAAACTGTTTAATTAACAGCATTATATATGACATTGCAGAGTAACTCTTAAGCTGTTTAACAGCATTATATATCCCATTACAGAGTAACTCTTAAGCTGTTTAATTAACAGCATAATATATTCCATTACAGAGTACCTCTTAAGCTGTTAACAGCATTTTATGCAAATACAGAGTTACTCTTCAAACTGTTTAGTTAACAGCATTATATATGCCATTACACAGTACCTCCTTAAACTGTTCAATTAACAGCATTACATATGCCATTAGAGAGTAACTCTTAAGCTGTTTAACAGCATGATATATGCCATTGCAGAGTAACTCTTAAACTAATTAACATTATTATATATATATTATTACAGAGTAACTCTTAAACTCTTTAACAGAATGATATATGCCATTACAGAGTAACTCATACACTGTTTAATTAACATTATTATTTATACCATTACTGTTTAATAATAGAATTATTTATGCCATTACAAAGTAATTCTTAAACTGTTTAATTAGCATTATATATGCCATTACAGAGTCACTTCATAAACTGTTTAATTAACATTATATATGCCATTATAAAGTAATTCTTAAACTTTTTAAATAACATTATATATGCCATTACAGAGTCACTCCATAAACTGTTTAATTAATATTATATATGTCATTACAGAAAAACTCTTACTATGTTTATCAGCATTATATATATCATTACAGAGTATCTCTTAAACTATTTTATTAACAGCCTTACATATGCCATTGCAGAGTACATCTTATGCTGTTAAATTAACAACATCATATATGCCACTACAGAGTAACTCCTTAAACTGTTTAAATAACAGCATTATATATGCCATTACAGAGTAACTCCATAAATTGTTTAATTAACAGCATTATATATGCCATTACAGAGTAACTCTTAAGCTGTTACTTAACAGCATTATAATTTCCATTATAGAGTAACTCTTAAACTGTTTAATTAACATTATTATATATGCCATTACAGAGTAACTCCTTAAACTGTTTAATTAAAAGGATTATATATGCCATTGCAGCGAAACTCCATAAACTGTGTAATTAATAGCATTATATATGCCATTACAGAGAAACTCTTAAACTGTTCAATTAACAGCATTATTTATACCATTACTGAGAAACTCCATAAACTGTTTAACTAACAGCATTATACATGTCAGTACAGAGTAAATCCTTAAACTGTTTAACATTATTATATATACCATTACAGAGTAACTCCTTAAAGTGTTTAATTAACAGCATTATATATGCCATTACAGAGTAACTTTTAAACTGTTTAATTAACATTATAAATGCAGTTACAGAGTAACTCCTTAAACTGTTTAATTAACAGCATTATATATGCCATTACATAGTAACTCCATTAACTGTTTTATTAATAGCATTATACATGCCATTGCAGAGTAAATCTTAAGCTATTTAATAACATTATATATGCCATTACAGAGTAATTCTTAAACTGTTTAATTATCAGCATTATATATCCCATTACAGAGTTACTCTTAAACTGTTTAATTAACATTATTGTATATACCATTACAGAGTAACTCCTTAAACTGTTTAATTAACATCATTATATATGCCATTACACAGTAACTCCTTAAACTGTTTAACAGCATGATAAATTCCATTACAGAGTAACTCTTAAACTGTTTAATTTACATTTTATATATATATATATATATATATATATATATATATATATATATATATATATATATATTTATATATATATATTTATATATATCTACACATATATATATATATATATATATATATATATATATATATATATATATATATATATATACCATTACAGAGTACTGCCTTAAACTGCTTAATTAACAGCATTATATATGCCATTACAGAGTAAATATTAAATTGTTTAATTAGCATTATTATATATCTCTTTAGAGAGGTACTCCATAAACTGTTTAACATCATTATATATGCCATTACAGAGTAACTCCTAAGCTGGTTAATTACCAACATTATATATGTCATTACAGAGTAACTTTTAAACTGTTCAGTTAAGAGCATTATTTATACCATTTCTGAGTAACTCCTTAAAATGTTTAATTAAAATTATTATATATGCCATTACAGAGTAACTCCATAAACTGTTTATGTAACAGCATTACATATGTCATTGCAGAGTTACTCTTAAGCTGTTTAATTAACATTATTATATACGCCATTACAAAGTAACTCCTTAAACTGTTTAATTAACAGCATTATATATGCCATTACAGACTAACTCTTAACATGTTTAATTAACAGCATTATATATGGCATTACAGTGTTACTCTGAAACTGTTCAATTAAGAGCATTATTTATACCATTACTGAGTAACTCCTTAAACTGTTTAGTTAACAGCATTATACATGTCAATAAAGAGTAACCCTTTAAACTGCTTAACATTATTATAAATAACATTACAGAGTAACTCGTTAAACTGTTTAATTAACAGCATTTCATATGACATTACAGAATAACTCCAGAAACTATTTAATTAAAAGCATTATATATGCCATTAGCAGAGTAACTCTTAAGCTCTTTAACAGCATTACATATGCCATTGCAGAGTAACTCTTAAACTTTTTAATTAACAGCATTATATATGCAATTCCAGAGTAACTCCTTAAACTATTTAATTAACAGTATTGTATAAGCCATTACAGAGTAACTCCTTAAACTGTTTAATTAAAGCATTATGTATGCCATTACAGACTAATTCCTTAAACAGTTTAACATTATTACATACATCATTACCGAGTCACTCCATAAACTGTTTAATTAACATCCTTATATGCCATTACAGAGAAACTCCTTAAACTGTTTAACAGAATTATATATGCCATTGCAGAGTAACCCCTAAACTGTTTAATTAACACCATTATATATGCCATAACAGAGTAACTCTTAAGCTGTTTTATTAACATTATATTTGCCATTACAGAGCAACACTTAAACTATTTAATTAGCAGCATTATATATGCCATTACAGAGTACCTCTTAAGCTGTTAATTAACAGCATTATATATGCAATTACAGAGTAACTCCTTATACTGTTTAGTTAACAGTATTGTATATAACATTACAGAGCAACTCCTTAAACTGTTTAATTAACAGCATTATATATGCCATTACACAGTAACTCCATAACTGTTTAATTAACAGCATTATATATGCCATTGCAGCGAATCTCCATAAACTGTGTAATTAATAGCATTATATATGCCATTACAGAGAAACTCTTAAACTGTTCAATTAACAGCATTATTTATACCATTACTGAGAAACTCCTTAAACTGTTTAACTAACAGCATTATACATGTCAGTACAGAGTAAAACCTTAAACTGTTTAACATTATTATATATACATTACAGAGTAACTCCTTAAAGTGTTTAATTAACAGCATTATATATGCCATTACAGAGTAACTTTTAAACTGTTTAATTAACAACATTATATATGCCATTACAGAGTAACTTTTAAACTGTTTAATTAACAGCATTATTTATGCCATTACATAGTAACTCCATTAACTGTTTTATTAATAGCATTATACATGCCATTACAGAGTAACTCTTAAACTGTTTAATTAACATTATTGTATATGCCATTACAGAGTAACTCCTTAAACTGTTTAATTAACATCATTATATATGCCATTACACAGTAACTCCTTAAACTGTTTAACAGCATGATAAATTCCATTACAGAGTAACTCTTAAATTGTTTAATTTACATTTATATATATATATATATATATATATATATATATATATATATATATATATATATATATATATATATATATATATATATATATATACACATATACATATATATATATATATATATATATATATATATATATATATATATATATATATATATATATATATATATATGTATATATATACCATTACAGAGTACCACCTTAAACTGCTTAATTAACAGCATTACATATGCCATTACAGAGTAAATATTAAATTGTTTAATTAGCATTATTATATATCTCTTTACAGAGGTACTCCATAAACTGTTTAACAGCATTATATATGCCATTACAGAGTAACTCCTAAGCTGGTTAATTACCAACATTATATATGTCATTACAGAGTAACTTTTAAACTGTTCAGTTAAGAGCATTATTTATACCATTTCTGAGTAACTCCTTAAAATGTTTAATTAAAATTATTATATATGCCATTGCAGAGTAACTCCATAAACTGTTTATGTAACAGCATTACATATGTCGTTGCAGAGTAACTCTTAAGCTGTTTAATTAACATTATTATATACGCCATTACAAAGTAACTCCTTAAACTGTTTAATTAACAGCATTATATATGCCATTACAGACCAACTCTTAACATGTTTAATTAACAGCATTATATATGGCATTACAGTGTTACTCTGAAACTGTTCAATTAAGAGCATTATTTATACCATTACTGAGTAACTCCTTAAACTGTTTAGTTAACAGCATTATACATGTCAATACAGAGTAACCCTTTAAACTGCTTAACATTATTATAAATAACATTACAGAGTAACTCGTTAAACTGTTTAATTAACAGCATTTCATATGACATTACAGAATAACTCCAGAAACTATTTAATTAAAAGCATTATATATGCCATTAGCAGAGTAACTCTTAAGCTCTTTAACAGCATTACATATGCCATTGCAGAGTAACTCTTAAACTTTTTAATTAACAGCATTATATATGCAATTCCAGAGTAACTCCTTAAACTATTTAATTAACAGTATTGTATAAGCCATTACAGAGTAACTCCTTAAACTGTTTAATTAAAGCATTATGTATGCCATTACAGACTAATTCCTTAAACAGTTTAACATTATTACATACATCATTACCGAGTCACTCCATAAACTGTTTAATTAACATCCTTATATGCCATTACAGAGAAACTCCTTAAACTGTTTAACAGAATTATATATGCCATTACAGCGTAACTCTATAACACTTTAATTAACACCATTATATATGCCATAACAGAGTAACTCTTAAGCTGTTTTATTAACATTATATTTGCCATTACAGAGCAACACTTAAACTATTTAATTAGCAGCATTATATATGCCATTACAGAGTACCTCTTAAGCTGTTAATTAACAGCATTATATATGCAATTACAGAGTAACTCCTTATACTGTTTAGTTAACAGTATTGTATATAACATTACAGAGCAACTCCTTAAACTGTTTAATTAACAGCATTATATATGCCATTACACAGTAACTCCATAACTGTTTAATTAACAGCATTATATATGCCATTGCAGCGAATCTCCATAAACTGTGTAATTAATAGCATTATATATGCCATTACAGAGAAACTCTTAAACTGTTCAATTAACAGCATTATTTATACCATTACTGAGAAACTCCTTAAACTGTTTAACTAACAGCATTATACATGTCAGTACAGAGTAAAACCTTAAACTGTTTAACATTATTATATATACATTACAGAGTAACTCCTTAAAGTGTTTAATTAACAGCATTATATATGCCATTACAGAGTAACTTTTAAACTGTTTAGTTAACAACATTATAAATGCAATTACAGAGTAACTCCTTAAACTGTTAAATTAACAGCATTATATATGCCATTACATAGTAACTCCATTAACTGTTTTATTAATAGCATTATACATGCCATTGCAGAATAAATCTTACGCTATTTAATAGCATTATATATGCCATTACAGAGTAACTCTTAAACTGTTTAATTAACAGCATTATATATCCCATTACAGAGTTACTCTTAAACTGTTTAATTAACAGCATTATATATGCCTTTACAGAGTAACTCCTTTAACTGTTTAATTAACAGTAGTGTACATGCCATTACAGCGTAACTCCTTAAACTGTTTAATTAAAAGCATTATATATGCCATTACAAAGAAACTCAATAAACTGTTAAGTAACATCATTATATATGACATTATAGAGTAACTCTTAAGCTGTTTAACACCATTATATATACCATTACAGAGTAACTCCTTAAACTGTTTAATTAAAATTATTATATATGCCATTACAGAGTAACTCCATAAACTGTTTATGTAACAGCATTACATATGCCATTACAGAGTAACTCTTAATCTGTTTAATTTACAGCATTGTATATGCCATTACAGATTAACTCTTAAATAGTTTAATTAACAGTGTCATATATGCCATTACAGAGTAACTCTTAAACTGTTTAATTAACATTATTGTATATGCCATTACAGAGTAACTCCTTAAACTGTTTAATTAACATCATTATATATGCCATTACACAGTAACTCCTTAAACTGTTTAACAGCATGATAAATTCCATTACAGAGTAACTCTTAAACTGTTTAATTTACATTTTATATATATATATATATATATATATATATATATATATATATGTATATATGGTTCTATCTGACTACGTCGACAAGTCAGAACGCCGACAGCGAGAACACCGACGCCAGAAGATCGAAAACGGAGAAGACCGACGGATCAAAACCCCGACGCTGAGAACATCGACATGGGAAAAGGCTGTGGATGTATGCGGTAGTGACGGACGGTAGGGTGCGAGTAAGGTAAGTGTGCGACTGTGATAGTTTGTGGGTTGGGGGCGGTTAAGTGAGTTAGGGTTAGGGGCGGGCTAGGTAAGTGTCGACTGTGATAGTTTGTGGGTTAGGGCGGGTTAAGTGAGTTAGGGTTAGAGGCGGGCTAGGTAAGTGTCGACTGTGATAGTTTGTGGGTTAGGGGCGGGTTAAGTGAGTTAGGGTTAGGGCGCGGGTTAGGTGAGTGTGCGATAGTGGCGGACCTTAGGGTTAGGGTTTGGGTTAAGGTTGTAGGTAGTTGTGTATGTGAGGTTTAGTGTTGGTTTGTAAGGATTTTGGTGTGCTTGTGTTGTGTGTGTGCTTTTTGGACCGGGGATTTGTTTTGTTTGTTGCTTGTCGGGATTATGGTGTGTCGGGCATGTGAGGTTTCGTGTTTGTGAAATGTCGGTTATGTGGTGTCGGTGATTTCGTTTTCGGCGTTTTGACTTGTCGACGTTGTAAGATAGATCCGTATATATATATATATTTATATATATCTACAGATACATATATATAAATATATATATATATATATATATATATATATATATATATATATATATATATATATATATATATATACCATTACAGAGTACCACCTTAAACTGCTTAATTAACAGCATTACATATGCCATTACAGAGTAAATATTAAATTGTTTAATTAGCATTATTATATATCTCTTTACAGAGGTACTCCATAAACTGTTTAACAGCATTATATATGCCATTACAGAGTAACTCCTAAGCTGGTTAATTACCAACATTATATATGTCATTACAGAGTAACTTTTAAACTGTTCAGTTAAGAGCATTATTTATACCATTTCTGAGTAACTCCTTAAAATGTTTAATTAAAATTATTATATATGCCATTACAGAGTAACTCCATAAACTGTTTATGTAACAGCATTACATATGTCGTTGCAGAGTAACTCTTAAGCTGTTTAATTAACATTATTATATACGCCATTACAAAGTAACTCCTTAAACTGTTTAATTAACAGCATTATATATGCCATTACAGACTAACTCTTAACATGTTTAATTAACAGCATTATATATGGCATTACAGTGTTACTCTGAAACTGTTCAATTAAGAGCATTATTTATACCATTACTGAGTAACTCCTTAAACTGTTTAGTTAACAGCATTATACATGTCAATACAGAGTAACCCTTTAAACTGCTTAACATTATTATAAATAACATTACAGAGTAACTCGTTAAACTGTTTAATTAACAGCATTTCATATGACATTACAGAATAACTCCAGAAACTATTTAATTAAAAGCATTATATATGCCATTAGCAGAGTAACTCTTAAGCTCTTTAACAGCATTACATATGCCATTGCAGAGTAACTCTTAAACTTTTAATTAACAGCATTATATATGCAATTCCAGAGTAACTCCTTAAACTATTTAATTAACAGTATTGTATAAGCCATTACAGAGTAACTCCTTAAACTGTTTAATTAAAGCATTATGTATGCCATTACAGACTAATTCCTTAAACAGTTTAACATTATTACATACATCATTACCGAGTCACTCCATAAACTGTTTAATTAACATCCTTATATGCCATTACAGAGAAACTCCTTAAACTGTTTAACAGAATTATACATGCCATTGCAGAGTAACCCCTAAACTGTTTAATTAACACCATTATATATGCCATAACAGAGTAACTCTTAAGCTGTTTTATTAACATTATATTTGCCATTACAGAGCAACACTTAAACTATTTAATTAGCAGCATTATATATGCCATTACAGAGTACCTCTTAAGCTGTTAATTAACAGCATTATATATGCAATTACAGAGTAACTCCTTATACTGTTTAGTTAACAGTATTGTATATAACATTACAGAGCAACTCCTTAAACTGTTTAATTAACAGCATTATATATGCCATTACACAGTAACTCCATAACTGTTTAATTAACAGCATTATATATGCCATTGCAGCGAATCTCCATAAACTGTGTAATTAATAGCATTATATATGCCATTACAGAGAAACTCTTAAACTGTTCAATTAACAGCATTATTTATACCATTACTGAGAAACTCCTTAAACTGTTTAACTAACAGCATTATACATGTCAGTACAGAGTAAAACCTTAAACTGTTTAACATTATTATATATACATTACAGAGTAACTCCTTAAAGTGTTTAATTAACAGCATTATATATGCCATTACAGAGTAACTTTTAAACTGTTTAGTTAACAACATTATAAATGCAATTACAGAGTAACTCCTTAAACTGTTAAATTAACAGCATTATATATGCCATTACATAGTAACTCCATTAACTGTTTTATTAATAGCATTATACATGCCATTGCAGAATAAATCTTACGCTATTTAATAGCATTATATATGCCATTACAGAGTAACTCTTAAACTGTTTAATTAACAGCATTATATATCCCATTACAGAGTTACTCTTAAACTGTTTAATTAACAGCATTATATATGCCTTTACAGAGTAACTCCTTTAACTGTTTAATTAACAGTAGTGTACATGCCATTACAGCGTAACTCCTTAAACTGTTTAATTAAAAGCATTATATATGCCATTACAAAGAAACTCAATAAACTGTTAAGTAACATCATTATATATGACATTATAGAGTAACTCTTAAGCTGTTTAACACCATTATATATACCATTACAGAGTAACTCCTTAAACTGTTTAATTAAAATTATTATATATGCCATTACAGAGTAACTCCATAAACTGTTTATGTAACAGCATTACATATGCCATTACAGAGTAACTCTTAATCTGTTTAATTTACAGCATTGTATATGCCATTACAGATTAACTCTTAAATAGTTTAATTAACAGTGTCATATATGCCATTACAGAGTAACTCTTAAACTGTTTAATTAACATTATTGTATATGCCATTACAGAGTAACTCCTTAAACTGTTTAATTAACATCATTATATATGCCATTACACAGTAACTCCTTAAACTGTTTAACAGCATGATAAATTCCATTACAGAGTAACTCTTAAACTGTTTAATTTACATTTTATATATATATATATATATATATGTATATATATATATATTTATATATATCTACAGATACATATATATAAATATATATATATATATATATATATATATATATATATATATATATATATATATATATATATATACCATTACAGAGTACCACCTTAAACTGCTTAATTAACAGCATTACATATGCCATTACAGAGTAAATATTAAATTGTTTAATTAGCATTATTATATATCTCTTTACAGAGGTATTCCATAAACTGTTTAACAGCATTATATATGCCATTACAGAGTAACTCCTAAGCTGGTTAATTACCAACATTATATATGTCATTACAGAGTAACTTTTAAACTGTTCAGTTAAGAGCATTATTTATACCATTTCTGAGTAACTCCTTAAAATGTTTAATTAAAATTATTATATATGCCATTACAGAGTAATTCCATAAACTGTTTATGTAACAGCATTACATATGTCATTGCAGAGTAACTCTTAAGCTGTTTAATTAACATTATTATATGCGCCATTACAAAGTAACTCCTTAAACTGTTTAATTAACAGCATTATATATGCCATTACAGACTAACTCTTAACATGTTTAATTAACAGCATTATATATGGCATTACAGTGTTACTCTGAAACTGTTCAATTAAGAGCATTATTTATACCATTACTGAGTAACTCCTTAAACTGTTTAATTAACAGCATTATACATGTCAATACAGAGTAACCCTTTAAACTGCTTAACATTATTATAAATAGCATTACAGAGTAACTCGTTAAACTGTTTAGTTAACAGCATATCATATGACATTACAGAATAACTCCAGAAACTATTTAATTAAAAGCATTATATATGCCATTAGCATAGTAACTCTTAAGCTCTTTAACAGCATTACATATGCCATTGCAGAGTAACTCTTGAACTTTTTAATTAACAGCATTATATATGCAATTCCAGAGTAACTCCTTAAACTATTTAATTAACAGTATTGTATAAGCCATTACAGAGTAACTCCTTAAACTGTTTAATTAAAGCATTATGTATGCTGTTACAGACTAATTCCTTAAACAGTTTAACATTATCATAAACCACCTTATCATGAAGGGATTCACATCTAGATCAAGGGAAGTCATAGTCTCCCTATACTCATCACTCATCAGACCAATGATCGAGTACAATGCCCCATTCGGAATGTATCTGACCCGACACTTGCAGCAGCTGGAGAGGCCACAAAAGTTCCTCACCAAAAGGATAAAGGGTCTCAAAAATCTGTCTTATGCTGCCCGACTGAAAGAACTCCAGTTATATTCAGTTGCTTACCGCTTGCTCAGAGGTGACCTATGCCTGATATACAAGGCCATGTCAAACCCAGATTTGATGAACATGCTTCATCTCAAAAAATCTAGATCCCTCAGAGCCACAAGGGCTGGAGACTTAAACCTCGACACAGTTATTAATAGGACGTGCTGGAGGGATAGATTCATCACCCAAAGACTCCCTATGCTGTGGAACAAAATCCCGGTTTATGTGAGGCAGAGCACCTCACTGGCCTTGTTCAAGAGGAATCTTGACCAATGGATGGGAGATTGCAGATACACCCCAGGGGTTACCTCAGTGTCACTGCTCGACAGAGGCACAGCAAAATAATGGGCATAGTTTCTCCAAACTAAAGGGGTGGCGTAAGCCACAAAACTATGGGCTAGGCTTATAAATGCCCTTGGGCAGATAGCCTAGTATGAACCTATGAACCTATGAACATTATTACATACGTCATTACTGAGTCACTCCATAAACTGTTTAATTAACATCCTTATATGCCATTACAGAGAAACTCCTTAAACTGTTTACAGAATTATATATGCCATTGCAGAGTAACCCCTAAACTGTTTAATTAACACCATTATATATGCCATAACAGAGTAACTCTTAAGCTGTTTTATTAACATTATATTTGCCATTACAGAGCAACACTTAAACTATTTAATTAGCAGCATTATATATGCCATTACAGAGTACCTCTTAAGCTGTTAATTAACAGCATTATATATGCAATTACAGAGTAACTCTTTATACTGTTTAATTAACAGTATTGTATATAACATTACAGAGCAACTCCTTAAACTGTTTAATTAACAGCATTATATATGCCATTACACAGTAACTCCATAACTGTTTAATTAACAGCATTATATATACCATTAGAAAGTAACTTTTAAACTGCTTAACAGCATAATATATGCAATTGCAGAGTAACTCTAAAATGGTTTAATTAACATTATTATATATACCATTACAGAGTAACTGCTTAAACTGTATAATTAACATTATATATGCCATTACAAAAAACTCTTTAGCTATTTATCAGCATTATATATACTGTTACAGAGTATCTCTTAAACTGTTTAATTAACAGCATTATATATGCCATTACAGAGTAACTCGTAAACTGTTCAATTAACATTTTTGTATATGCCATTACAGAATAACTCCATAAACTGTTTAATTAGCAGCATTATAAATGCCATTGCTGAAATGTACAATGTTGTTAATTAAACAGTATAAGGAGTTACTCAGTAATAGTATAAATAATGCTGTTAATTGAGGAATTCCTTAAACTGTTTAATTAACAGCATTATATATGACATTACAGAGTAACTCTTAAGCTGTTTAATTAACAGCATTATATATGTCATTACAGAGTAACTCTTAGACTGTTCATTTAACAGCATTATTTATACCATTACTGAGTAACTCCTTATACTGTTTAATTAACAGCATTATACATGTCAGTACAGAGTAACTCCTTAAACTGTTTAACATTGTTATATATACCATTACAGAGTAACTCTTAAACTTTTTAATAAACAGCATTATATATCCCATTACAGAGTAACCCTTAAACTGTTTAATTAACTGCATTATATATGCCATTACAGAGTAACTCCTTAGACCATTTAATAACATTATATATGCTATTATAGACTAACTCCTTAAACTATTTAATTAACAGCATGATATATTCCATTACAGAGTAACTCTTAAACTGTTTAATTAACAGCATCATATATGCCATTGCAGTGTAACTCCTTAAACTGTTTAATTCATAGGTTCATAGATTAATACTAGGCTAACTGCCCTTGCAAGCTATTTTAAGCCTAGGCAATTATCTCATATGAGACTCAAACCCTGCACCTTGTGTTTGTAAGGCCACTATCTTAACCATTAGGCCACCCTCCCAATTAATAGTATTGTATATACCATTACAAAGTAACTCCTTAAACTGTTAAATTAACAGCATTACATATGCCATTACAGAGTAACTCCTAAACTGTTTAATTAACAGCATTATATATGCCATTACAGAGTAACTCCTTAAATTGTTAGTTAGCAGTATTATATATGATATTACAGAGTAACTCTTAAGCTGTTTAATTGACAGCATTATATATGTCATTACGGAGTAACTCCATAAACTGTATAAATAACATTATATATGCCATTACAGAAAAACTCTTTAGCTGTTTATCAGCATTATATATACCATTACAGAGTATCTCTTAAACTGTTTAATTAACAGCATTATATATGCAATTACAGAGTAACTTGTAAACTGTTCAATTAACATTTTTGTATATGCTATTACAGAGTAACTCCATAAACTGTTTAATTAACAACATTATAAATGCCATTACAGAGTAATTCCTTAAACTGTTTAATTAATAGCATTATATATGCCATTAAAGAGTAACTCCATAAACTGCTTAATTAACAGCATTATATATGCCGTTACAGAGTAACTCTTAAGCTGTTGAATTAACAGCATTATGCATTATATATGCCATTATAGATTAACTCTTAAACTGTTCAATTAACAGCATTATTTATACCATTACTGAGTAACTGCTTATACTGTTTAATTAACAACATTGTACATTTCAGTACAGAGTAACTCCTTAAACTGTTTAACATTATTATATATATATATATATATATATATATATATATATATATATATATATATATATATATATATATACCATTACATTGCAGCTCTTAAACTTTTTAATAAACAGCATTATATATCCCATTACAGAGTAACCCTTAAACTGTTTAATTAACTGCATTATAAAAGCCATTACAGAGTAACTCCTTAAACCATTTAATAGCATTATATATGCCATTATAGACTAACTCCTTAAACTGTTTAATTAACAGCATGATATATTCCATTACAGAGTAATCCTTAAACTGTTTAATTAACAGCATCATATATGCCATTACCGAGTAACTCCTTAAACTGTTTAATTCATAGGTTCATAGATTAGCACTAGGCTAACTGCCCTTGCAAGCCATTTTAAGCCTAGCCAAATATCCCATATGAGACTCAAACCCTTCACCTTTTGTTTGTAAGGCAACTACTTTAACCATTAGGCCACCCTCCCAATTAATAGTATTGCATATGCCATTACAAAGTAACTCCTTAAACTGTTAAATTAACAGCATTATATATGCCATTACAGAGTAACTCCTCATCTTCTTTTGGCTGTCCCCATCAGGGGTCGCCACAGCAGATCATCTGTTTCCATTTCTTCCTGTCCTCTGCATCATGCTCTTTCACACCAACCGCCTGCATGTCCTCTCTCACCACATCCATAAACCTCATCTTAGGCCTTCCTCTTTTCCTCTTACCTGCAGCTCCATCCTTAGCATCCTTTTCCAAATATACCCAGCATCCCTCCTCAGCACATGTCCATACCAATGCAATCTCGCCTCTCTTGCTTTGTCTCCAAACTGTCCAACCTGAGCTGACCCTCTAATATACTGATTCCTAATCCTGTCCATCCTAGTCACACCCAGTGCAAATCTTAACATCTTTAACTCTGCCACATCCAGCTCTGACTCCTGCCTTTTCGACAATGCTACCATCTCCAACCCATATAACATAGCTGGTCTCACTACCCTCTTGTAGACCTTCCCTTTCACTCTTATTGGTACCTGTCACAAATCACTCCTGACACTCTTCTCCACCCATTCCACCCTGCCTGTACTTCCTTCTTCTCCTCTCTTCCACACTCACTATTACTCTGAACTGTTGATCCCAAGTACTTAAACTCATCCACCTTTACCAACTCTACTCCCTGCTTCCTCACCATTCCTCTACCCTCCCTCTCATTTACACACATATATTCTGTTTTAGCCCTGCTGACATTCATCCCTCTCCTCTTTAAAGCATACCTCCACCTCTCCAGGGTCTCCTCAACCTGGTCTCTACTCTCACTACATATCACAATGTCATCTGCAAACATCATAGTCCATGGGCCTCTTGTCTAATCCCATCTGTCAACCTGTCCATCACCACTGCAAATAAGAAAGGGCTCAGAGCTGATCCTTGATGTAATCCCACCTCCACCTTAAATGTATCTGTCACCCCCACTGCAGTCCTCCCCAATGTCACACTACCCTTGTACATAGCCTGTACCACTCTTACATACTTCTCTGCCATTCCCGACTTCCTCATACAATACCACAACTCCTCTCTAGGCACCCTATCATATGCTTTCTCTAAGTCCACAAAGACACAATGCAACTCCTTCTGACCTTCTCTGTATTTCTCCAACAACACTCTCAGAGCAAATATTGCATCTGTAGTGCTCTTTCCTGGCATGAAACCATACTGCTGATCACTAATCATAACCTCCCTTCTTAACCTAGCTTCCACGACTCTTTCCCATAACTTCAAGCTGTGACTGATCAATTTTATCCCTCTGTAGTTACTGCAGCTCTGCACATCACCCTTATTCTTAAAGATAGGTATCAAAACACTTTTTCTCCACTCTTCAGGCATCCTCTGACTTTCCAAAATTTCATTAAAGAATTGGGTTAAAAATTCCACTGCCATTTCTCCTAAGCACCTCCATGCTTCCACTGGTATGTCATCTGAGCCAACAGCCTTTACATTCTTCATCCTCTTCATAGCTGTCCTTACTTCCTCCTTGCTAATCTACTTCACTTCCTGATTCACTATCCCCACATCATCCAACCTTCTCTCTCTCTCATTCTCTTCATAACTCCTAAACTCTTTAATTAACAGCATTATATATGCCATTACAGAGTAACTCCTTAAAGTGTTAATCAACAGCATTATATATGATATTACAGAGTAACTCTTAAGCTGTTTAATTGACAGCATTATATATGTCATTGCAGAGTAACTCTTCAAGTGTTTAACAGCATTATATATGCCATTACATAGTAACTCTGAAGCTGTTTCATTAACAGCATGATATATGCAATTACAGAGTAACTCGTAAACTGTTTAATTAACATTATTGCATATGTCATTACAGAGTAACTCCTTAAACTGTTTAGTTAACAACATTATACATGCTATTACAGAGTAACTCCTTAAACCGTTTAATTAACAACATTATATATGCCATTACAAAGTAACTCCTTAAAGGATTTAATTAACAGCATTAAAGAAGAAAAAGAATATATGCCATTGCAGAGTAACTCCATAAACTGTTTAATTAATAGTATTGTATATGCCATTACATAGTAACTCTTAAACTGTTTATTTAACAGCAATATATATGCCATTACAGAGTAACTCCTTAAACTATTTAATTAACAGTATTGTGTATGCCATTACAGAGTCACTCCTTAAACTGTTTAATTAACAGCATTATTTATGCCATTTCAGATTAACTCCTTAAACTGTTTAATTAACAGCATTATATATGTCATTACAGAGTAACTCCTTAAACCATTTAATAAACTGCATTATATATGCCATTTCAGAGAAACTCTTAAGCTGTTTAATTATAAAAATACTAGGCTATCAGCCCTAGGGCCTATACAAGCCTAGCCATAAAAATTCCCTGTATATTTCTTCCCACACTATTTACTTCCCTGGACCCCTGTCTACCAGGGCGACTGACGTGATCCCTGGGGTGAATTTCCTTTCTCCCATCCAATCGTCAAGGTTCCTTTTGAAGAGGGCCAAAGATGCACTCTGCTTGACATGTATGGGCAATCTATTCCAGAGTCTGGGGAGTCTCTGGGTCAGGAACCTATCCCTCCAGCATGTTTTGTTTATTGTGATGACAAGATTTAGATCCCTGGAGTGTGTGGCTCTGAGGGATTGGGATTTCTTTAAGTGTAGCATGTCCAACAGCTCTGGTTTTGACATGGCCTTGTATGTTAAGCAGAGATTGCCTCCAAGTAGACGATATGTGACAGAGTATAGCTGGAGTTTTTTAAGGTGGTCAGCGTAGGGCATCTGCTTTAGGCCTGTGATTCTTTTAGTGAGGTATTTCTGTGGCCTTTCCAGTTATTGCAGATGTCTTGAGAGGTACATACCAAACGGGGTGTTGTGTTCTATAATGGGTCTAATGAGGGATGAGTACAGTGGGGCAATGACCTCCTTTTTTCTGGATGAAAAGCCCTTAGTGATGAGGTGTGCCACATAGAAGGACTTCCTGGCTGTTGTGGCGATGTGGTTATCGAAGGTGAGACCACTGTCCACCTCTGTCCCTAAGTCTCTTATCACACTTTCGGTGTTTAGTGTACTGCAACCTAAATGGTAATTCATGGGTATATGTTTTTTTCCCAAAAGGGATAACTATACATTTCTTGGCATTGAGCTTGAGCCCATGGCTCTGATCTGTCACTAGATCTAATATGTTTGTGCAACACTCTCCCAGGACTAGATCTAATATGTTTGTGCAACACTCTCCCAGGACTAGATCTGATATGTTTGTGCAACACTCTCCCAGGACTAGATCTAATATGTTTATGCAACACTTTCCCAGGACTAGATCTAATATGTTTGCACCCCTGCTTTGTGTATTGACATTCTGGTCCAGGGGTTTGTGTTTACAAAATCCAGAAATATTTGTGACTGTACATGTGGTATGGTATACGATTCCAGTTAATAGTGGGGTAATTAAAGTCACCCATGAATGTATTCAACAGTGCTGGGTTGGACGATGAGTGTTTCTGATAAGTTTAAATACATTCTCTGGGTGTCCTGATTCATAGATGAAGACCTATAGTTTGCAAGGAAGCAGTAAAGGATTTTGCCTATGGTGATTTGAACATGGAGAAGCTCAAGTGCATTGTCCTGTTTGACCAGCTTTGAGGTATATTGATGTAAATGAAGACACCTCCACCTTTAGTCCCTGTCTCTGTAGTAGCTGGTCTACATATGTGAAAGGCGTTATAACCTTGACATGCTGATGTGCTCTCTGCAGCTGTAATCATGTCTCAGTGACCATATAGATGTTAACATTCTCTAGGGTTAGGAGATCTTGTAGGGAGCTGAATTTTTTGTTTAAACTCCTAGCATTGTGCAGTAACACCTTTAAGTTTTCTTGGTTCTGATTTGCTATGCTGGAGGTGCTTTCATTATGGCATTGCCTAAAAAAGGCCCTATGGGGGAGGACAATGTTTTAGCTAATATTCAAAAGCCTAGTGTGGAGAAGTGGAGACCATGCTTGGCAAAGCAGCATGATCTGTTAACCATCTGCTTCATGCTGACAAATATTGCACCCCCTTATAATGACACCAGAAACTAGGCCAATTGTTAAAGTCAGTCATCTTCTTTTAATATTGTGGCATTACCTTGGAGAAGGTAAAATGTTTCTCATTACAAGGCTCGTACCAGCCTGAGACACACATTCCAAGAGCTCCATGATGTCTCTATTTGCATAGACTAGGGAGGTATATCTCAGGTCAATTACACCCACATGGACTATGACTGAGTCATACTGGTACTTGTGGTCCAATGACCTGACTGCATTTGCATAATGTGGTGGATCCTAGCCTCTGATAAGCAACAGACTGTGGCTTTCTCCTTACTCAGCCTGGTGAGAGGGACATCAGTGTATCTCATGATGGAGTCTCCAATGACCAGAACTTTGGATTATAATGTGGCTTGCTTTATGGGCTCAGAAGTAGAGACTCCATGAGATGTGACTGTATGTATTGATGTGGGTGTTGTTTTGAAAGAGTGCAATTGGGGTTGCTGAGGCTATTTGTTATGTGTACTTTATCTTTGAAGTCTTTGGAGTTTAGGAAAGGTACATTTAAGTGCCTCAGCATATATGGGTCTATGTGTCTGCTTCAAACTGTGTTTTTGGCAAAGCATGTCTGCTACTGACAACCTGATTGACATTATGCATGCTTTTATGTGAGAGATTTGCCTCTATTGACATTGTGTAAATACATCTTTCACATACCATAGCAGGTTGTTTGAGAATTAACTGGTTGTTGGTAAACATGAGGCAATTTCTACATTGCCTCAAGACGCCCATATCCATCAGGCTGGTAATGGAGATAGTGGGAAAGGTCATATCCATGTCAACAGACCATTGTTTACTGACTAGATGGTAGGAGTGAGAATATAAACTAATGTCAGAAGTATATGGTTTACAACTATGGGAGCAGTGCTTGTCACTGCAAACTAGTTGCCCTGTCTGCAACTAGGTACTGGAGAAACTTCAGGGGTGTTTTTACAAGAATAATGTCAACTCAAGGTGCCTGTATCTATACAGGACACTGCAAACATGTGAGAGGAAACTAATAAGTAGACCCTGTTGGTTTAGGGATGAAGTATTTAGGGAGATATTCTGACATTAAGTTAGATAGACAGCAGCAAAATTAAGCAGTACTTACCAAAAAGAAAGAATTAACTTTGTAAAGAATGATGAAAAGAGGTGATTACTGAATGGCTACTGCCTGGCTACTACTAGTGCTGGTCTCACCATGACTTCATGCTCTTCTCTCACCACAAGAAAAACTGTAGCACCAGTCCCAAGATAAGAAGCAGGCCACAGGCTCTTTAGTGAGCAACAGTCTTGTCCCAGATGATGCCATGCTCTGTAGGCTTGTTATTATCTTTTCCTGGTAGATGCCTTGAATAGCAATAAGACCAATCAGGAAGGTCCAATGTGGACACTCACTGCCCAATCAAGAATAGTCAGGAATAAATGTACTCTGCTCCTTCTCTTACCAAAAGCAAAATATAAGCAGACATTCTAAGATGGCTCCTATGAAGCAGTTAATATGCTTTCTAGTGATCAGCAATCTCCAGGAAACATTTCCCTATGCTCCTTCCCTCACCAGAGGTAAAACAGAAACACTAATCTCAAGATGACTACTGAGAGGCAGAATGTGGGTTCTCCAATAATTGGAGGTCTTGGAGTAGATGTTGCAGATTTTAAAGGTAAGATGGAAAATGGTTAATGTCCTAAGAGTTGCAGTGTGCACCAAGCAGTTAGATATGAAAGAGTAACTTAAACTTTAGCTCTCTAAGTGAAGAGCCACAAATTTTAAAAGAACAAGATTTATTGGAAGGGGGTGTACACTTTGTATTCTGGCTGTATGGAATATAGTGGGATGGCCAATCAATTTAAATAGCTGAAGGGAGTGATTTAAAAAAAATCATTTTGCTCTTACTTACAATAGCCAATGAAAAAAAGAGAGGGAAGGAAATATGTCGCCAAATTAACTTAAGGGGCAGCATACAGAAAGGCAGTTTTTTATTTTTATTTATTTTTATTTAACATTTGTTGACTGGGAAAGTCTGACTAGGTTCCACAGAGCCTGTTTTCAGTGGAGGCCTGGGGAGAGATGCTCCAGACACATATCTTTAGAACACAGTTCACAGTTCAGTTTAGTCTACAGTTGAGTTTAAAAGTACAGTGGCACCAGGTTGGAAGGGTGGAGGAACACTTAATTTCTGTGTGACCTGCAAGAGATAAAGCTAAGGTCTATTTCCTAGCTGAAATATGCAATTAAAAGCAGAATACAAGTAAAACGCAGTATAAAGAAAATAAACTACAATATACAAAATAGAAGAAGGCAATAAAGTTATACAAAATACAAGAAAGCAATGAAGCAATACAAAATACAAGAAAACAAAAACAAACTAACCTTTCCCTTACAGCAAGATGTGGCAGAGTATGAATGAGCTTATTCAGTAAAGCTTTGAATTTTTTTTATTTTACTCCTTAAATGGAGGTCTCAGTTCCTAGCTCCACACTCAGTAGGCATGTAATTAACCTTACTGAGTGACTCACAAGAGACACAGCTGTGGTCTATTTCCTAGTTTAAATATGCAGTTAGAAGCAGAATGCAAGTAAATCATGGTGTAAAGAAAATAAATCACAATATACAAAACAGAAGAAGCAAAAACAAATTAACCTATCCCTCACTGCAAGTTGTATCAGAGTCTGAGTGACCTTTTCCATTAATGACATCCTCAATGTGTGTGTGCAGGCAACTCAGGCTGCTACCATGGCTCAAACATATGGCATACCTCTTAGTTTTACACAAGGTCTACTGGGGTGATGTTCCATAGGTCCATCTGCTGAGTGATGCAGGTTATACACTGGAACCATGGCTTATGACACCCGCCAGAAGTGCATACACTCCCACAAAAATACAATACAGTGATGCCCATGCTCGGACTAGAAACATCATAAAGTGTGTTTGATGTGCTGAGGTCATGCTTCTACTGTCCAGACACATCAGGGCTGCCCTGCAGTATGACTGATGAACCTGTGCAAAAATTCTCAGTCTGGGTCACTTTTCACAATATCATCTTGAGGAAACAGCTGCAAAAGAGGCAACAAGAGCCAGGACCACAAATTCCTGGAACACAGGCAGAGCCAGTACCTCCAGCACATGCAGACAAGGATTCAGAGGGAGAACCTCTAGCTGAAGAGAAAGTGGACAGACATAGGCATGCACAATATGCACTTGCCCTAGCTAAGGGTCAAAGGACAGCATACACACTCACAAGCTAAGAGGCAAATGATAGCACACACACTCTCACAGGTGAAGGAATATACATAACCTAAGCAAATACAAATAGTAAAATTGATCCCAGCCAATGTCCACAAACTTTACTTCCTCATGTTCATAGGTTCATAGATTCATAGGTAGGTACTAGGCTATTGGCCCTAGGGCCTACAAAAGCCTAGCCAAAAAGGTACCCTGGCTTTCGCCACACAAAAAAATTTTTTCTTGTGCCCCTGTCAAGCAAAGCACCAGAAGTGATCCCAAGGGTGAATGTCCTATTTCCCATCCAAGCATCAATATTTTTCTTGAAGAGTGCTAATGAGGAGCTTTGTTTGATATAGATAGGTAGTTTGTTCCAGAGTATGGAAAGTCTCTGGGACAGGAATCTATCCCTCCAGCATGTTCTGTTTATTGTGGTGACAAGGCTTAGGTCCCTAGAGCATGTATCCTGGAGGGATTGGGATTTCTTTAAGTGGAGCGTGTCCAACAGCTCTGGGTTTGACATAGCTTTGTATGTTAGGCAGATATCTCCTCTGAGTAGGCGATATGCGACACAGTAAAGCTGGAGTTTTTTGAGATGGTCTGCGTAGGGCATCTGTCTGAGACCAGTAATCCCCTTTGTGAGGTATTTCTGTGGCCTTTCCAGTTGTTGTAGATGTCTTGTGAGGTACATACCAAAAGAAGCATTGTACTCTATAATGGGTCTAATGAGTGATGAATAGAGGGAAACAATTACCTCTTTTTTCTTGAATGAGAAACCTTTTGTGATCAGGTGTGCCACATAGAAGGATTTCTTGACTACTGTGGCAATGTGATTATCAAAGGAGAGACTACTGTCCACCTGTGTCCCAAGGTCTCTTATCACACTTTTGGTGTTAAATAGACTACAGCCTATGTGGTAGTTCGTGGATACATAGTTTTTACCAAAAGGGATGACTATGCATTTTTTGGTATTGACACCAGGCATCTGTCTCAGTGAGGCCCTTTTGTAGGATGTCCACATCATTAGGAGTTTCGATAATTGCTCCTAATTTGCAGTCATCTGCGAATGTTGTTAGCCAAAGACCTTCTGTATCAGCCTGTACTTCAGAGAAGTGGATACCAAACAGGAGAGGACCCAGGACTGAACCCTGTGGTACTCCACTTGTCACTGGTCTGAAGTCAGATTTGGAGTCTGCAACTTTCACAGTATGGGTTCTGTCAGTTAGCCAGTTGGCAACCCATCTTGTGACATAAGGATTTATACCTAGTTTAATGAGTTTATCTATAATTCCAGAGTGGGGGATGGTGTTGAAAGCCTTGACAAGATCTAGATAGGCTGTGTGAACCGAAAATGCAAACTCAAACGGCTTCAGGTACACTAAGGTGCCCAAAAACGCATGACAACAAAAGTAAAATTAAGGCACCAAAGTTACACACTGGAAATCAGTCACAATAGTTTATTACAAAAAACAAAAAACAATGGGTGAGTGCTTTCACAACTTAATGTTGCTTCATCAGACAATATCACTGCAAATGATGCTTGATTAAATACTAAAGCAATCAGTATGACATCACAGTTTAAAGCAATATTTCTCTACAACCATAAAACATATACCAATATCTGTAATAAGAAAATACATAAAATAAATATATAGAATATATATATATATATATATATATATATATAGATATATATATATAGTAAAAAAAGAAATATATGGTAAAAAAGAAAGGGGATATCTTCCCTGATGGTTATTAATAATAATCATTAAAATATATGTGTATATATATATATATATATATATATATATATATATATATATATATATATATATATATATACATTACACACATATAAACCTTAATAGCACAATAAAAGACTCATAGTTAATGTTTAAGGCGCCTTGCCTTAAGGTAAGAAACTAATGAAGTGCAACCATTCAGACCAGGATATTTATTTACTTGTACCAAGTTACAAGCAGATAAATATCCTGGTCTGAATGGTTGCACTTCATTAGTTCCTTACCTATTATTAATAACCATCAGGGAAGATATCCCCTTTCTTTTTTACCATATATTTCTTTTTTTACTATATATATATATATATATATATATATATATATATATATATATATATATATATATATTTTCTATATATTTCTTTTATGTATTTTCTTATTACAGATATTGGTATACGTTTTATGGTTGTAGAGAAATATTGCTTTAAATTGTGATGTCATACTGATTGCTTTAGTATTTAATCAAGCATCATTTGCAGTGATATTGTCTGATGAAGCAACATTAAGCTGTGAAAGCGCTCACCCATTGTTTTTTGTTTTTTGTAATAAAGTACTGTGACTGATCTCCAGTGTGGGTTTAGGCTGTGTGAACCACTTTAACCTCATCTAGGGCTTTGGTGACTGCTTCAAAGAAATCTATCAGGTTTAGGAGACATGATCTGTCTTTTACAAACTCGAACTGGGTGGGGTCCAGAGTTTGGAGACTACCGATGTATTTATTTATAAGTTCCATGATATGTTCCATGTCCTTGCTAACCAGGCTCATCAGGCTAATGGGGCGGCAATTCATGGGCTGCCATGGTGGATCCCCCTTTGTGGAGTGGGATAACTGCTGCTGTGCACCATTCAGAGGGCACAAAGCCTGAGGTGAGGCTATGATTGAACATGGTGCTTAGGTGGGGTGCAAGTTCATTCTGTAGTTCATGTAGAACACAGCCTGGGATGTTGTCAGTTCCCATGGATGCTGTGTTCTTGGCTTTGGAGAGTGTGTTTTTTACCTGTGCAGCCATGATTACAGGAACTCTGCATTCTTCCAGTATAGAGATGGGCCCTTTAGGGAGTAAAGTTAGCACTGAACCTGTCTGCCAGGATGTTGGCAATATCAGTTGGTTCTGTATATTTAATGCCATTGTGCTGTAACTCAGAGCAGATCTGAGTGCTTCCATTGAGATTATTGACATTGCTATAGAGTGCTTTTTAGCTGTCTTTAGAAATGATGCTGATTTTGTTTTTGTAACTAGCTTTGGAGGATTTTATGAGGGATCTCAGCTTCTTACTTAGGCTGACCAGGGAGTTCCTCAAATCATGGGATTTTACTCTTTTTTGCAGCAGTTTCTTTCTTCTGTTGTAGAGTTTGTTTATGGCAGGGGACCACCAGATTGGCTTCCTTTTTTTGGAGGACAGCATCTTGGTTCTGTTAGGGATAGCATAATCCATGCACTCATGTAAGTGCTTATAAAGTGCATTTGTGTAGGATTCAGCAGTTGTACCTCTATTGTCAGTCTATATGGGTGTCATGAAGTTTGCCACTTCTGTCTTAAGAAGCGTGACGTTGGCTTTGGAGAATTTTTTTACGGTGGTTTCCCTAATGGGGGGTGGGGTCGGAATGTGAATGTTTAGGGTGATTAGCTTGTGGTCGGACCTGACCAAAGAGGAATTGACCTCTGGTGTGGAACACTGTTCGCCCATGTTGGTAATGACCAGGTCTAGGATATTGCTGCCCCTGGTGGGGGTGTGGAAAAGTTGATCCAAGGCATTGGAATTTATGAATTCCAGAAAATGTTGAGCAAAAGAGTTGGTACATGAGTAGTTTTCCCAGTTAATGGTGGGGCAATTGAAATCACCCATTATTAGGGTGTTAGGTTGTACCCTAATATTTTCCAGTGTATCAAGAAATGAGGAGTGGGAATCCTGGGGCATGATGGGGGACCTGTAGCAAGCTACACTTTGGATTGTGGTCTTGCCCAGAGTTAGTTGCACTTGGATAATCTCGGATGCATTATGCTGAGCAACTAGCCTGGAGATGTGGATATCCTTAATGAATATGGACAGGTCTCCACCTTTAGTGTTTCAGGCCATGTTAGGTGGCCAAAAGGTGTGGTATGAATTATAGCTTGGTAATGCAGGGGTGCTCTCTGGAGCCTTGAACCAGGTCTCTGTCACTGCACAGATGTCGATGTTCTCCATTTTAAGGAGTGCCTTGAGTGAGTGCATTTTGCACTTTAGACTTCTAGCATTAAGTAGCATTACCCTCAGATTTTGTTTGCTTGTACCTGTTGTGGTGGTGAATTTGTCATTTGAACCTTGCCTAAAAAAGGCACTATAGGGGTGGTAAGAGCCTTAGCCAGTATCTGGAATCTCAAGGGCAAAAGATGCAGGTCATCTCTGGCAAAGCATCATAGTCTGTCAATCATGTCATCCCAGGCAGACAGATACTGGATCCTCTTAGAGTGACACCAGAAGCTTAGCCAATTGTTGAAGTCAATCACTGTGTCCATGTACTGTGGTATCATTTTTGTTGATGGCAGGATACTACTCAGGGCTATGGTCATCCCTGCCTGGGCTACAAGATTAGAGAGCTCCTCCATGTCTCTTTTCATGTAGTCCAGGGAGGTACATCTCAGGTCATTCACACCAACATGGACAGTGACAGAGTCATATTTGTACTTGTTGTGAAGTGACCTGAGTGCGTGTGTTATGTGGTGGATCCTGGCACCCGACAGGCAGCTGGCAGTAACTTTCTCCTTGTTTTGACTGGTGAGTGGAAGATCAGTGTGCCTGACTATTGAGTCACCTATGACTAGTGTGTTGGGTACGTTGTTATGCCTTATGGGCTGTGGTTGAGTGGCACACTGAGTTTGTGGGTTATGTGTCATTTGGGTTGTGTTGGGAGGGTGGAGGTTGCTTGAGTTTCTGCTTTGGAGGTCTCTGTTGCTTGGGCAGATTTTTAGTGAGAGCCTCTGTGAATGTAGGTGTGTGTTTTGTGTTTCTACTTGTGTGTTTTGGTGGTGTAGGTATTGAGGAACTATGTGATGAATGTGGTGTTGTGCAAGTATTTACCCTCTCCTCTTGACTGTCTAGTCCAGTCTTGGGTGAAGAGAGATTTGCTTCCAGTTTGGCTATATAAGTGCATCTCTTACAGGTTGTAGTGTTGGGTGGTAGGAGGAGAAGGTTGTCTATGTACATGAGGCAATTGCTGCATTGCCCTGAGATGCCCAGATTCATCAGCTAGACAGGATAAAACACCGGTAGTTGACCCATAGATATGCCTGGATAGGTGCTTATTTATTAAGTACTAAAAAAATGTTTTCTTCTAGACAAGTGAGGAAAGTTGAGTGCTGTAGTAATTTGTAGCTCATTTAGTGCTTACGAGTTCTGAACAAGTGCTGAGCTCAAAGAAACAGATTTGAGTGCTAAAACTAAAAAAACTGGCTAGTTCTAAGGGAAAATTTGAAGAGCAGACTTTATGGCGCTGGGAGTAGTTTAACCCTAGCTAAGCAGCGATGCATAAAGTGTATTTTTTTTTAATACAACAGTAGCAAATGAGCAAACTGATTCAAACAAATTAACCAATTTCTCAAGAAAAAGCTAAAAACTGAGCTCCATTCCAGCAGTCTTCGATCATACAAGTTCTAACTGCACACTCCTGCCACTAGGGTGCAGGGGAGCCTTCTCAAAATAAAGATGGCCTGGATTAGTGCTCAAGTTATACAAACAAAGCTAGATTCAGCAGGTCTGAATCTAGTCTATGATACAGCAAACAAGGCATACCAATTTCAGAATGAAACAGTTTAAATAAGCAGGCAGAATAAACCTTTAACCAGAAACTCCCAGCTCAGAAGGGCCGAATCTACCCTCTCTTCCCACAAGAGTGCAGACCACATCTTCTTAATGTAAAATAACTGGCCCTACTCCCAAGTGCTTAAACCAGAACTAATACACATTTAGAATAACAGACAGTAAGCCTTCAATCAGCAACTCCCAACTCAGAAGTATGTAAGCTAGCTGTCCTGCCACAACAGTGCAGACCACAAACCTTCTTAATGTAAAACAACTGGTCTGAAGCCCAAGTGCTTAAAGCAAAGGCTTAGGATAGCAATTACAATTTAATCAGGCTACTAACAAGCAGTAATAAATGCAGCAGAATAAATGCAATTAAGTACTGTTAATAACAGACAGCAAAAGCAAAAATAAAGTAATAAAGTAAGAAGAAACACAAATATGGCAAAAGCAGATGAATAAAGTGCAAATTTTTATATAGCAATAGAAAATGAGCAAACTTATTTAAACGAATTACCCAATTACCCAATAAAAGGCTCAAAACTGAGCCCTGTTCCAGCAGTCTTCAATCAGAGAAGCTCTAACTGCACACTCTTGCCATTAGGGTGCAGAGGAACCTTGTTGTAAACATATATACAAGCACTGCACCTATGAGGAAAAACTACAGGCAGTTAGAAGAACAAGAAGAATAAATGATCAGCAAAGCAAGGCATCCCAGGGTCAGTACAGCTTTTATTATTCTTGACTAGCTAATTTGTCTGATGACTGACTGACTGAATACATCAATGAGTACAGGACTTTTATACAGTTCTTGACAAATGCAGTCCTGCCTCTTTAGATATACATTGTGTCCTAAATTGGTCATGCAATGTGTTCTAAGTTGGTCATACAACTATTTTAAAAGTTGTTTTACAAGTTATTTTAAAAGTGCTACAGCAGACTTACAGGTTTTCCTTTTTTGGTAACAAGCACAGAGTTATCATTTCTTGCTTCAGCTTGCTTTGTCATCATATGTTGTTACTGCTTAATTGTCTTATCATAACATTTCTAATGAGAAAGAGTACTTATTATTGTTACAGCTGCACTTTACATTATTGCTACTGTTGAATAATTCAGAATTAATGAAAGTTTGCAACTTACAAAGTAATACAATACAAAACCTAAATAAAAACTCCATATAAAGTCTGCAGTGTGTATATGCAAGGCATAACTGCTCCTGTCATTCATTCTGTAGATAATGTATGACATAGAACAATATACATTTCCTGAGTCTTTGATGTTAATGTCATATATGTACATTTTACAAATCATGTATTTTACATTATTTGCATTCTTTACACATATAGTTTAGGAATGTTTGATAGAAATAGAAAAGTACTGATTAATACATGTTTTATACAACTTCTAATAGAAGAGCCATTCCTGCTGTTACAATACATCAGTGCGTATCAGGGTGTGACCCTTGTTTGTGTGTCAGTGTGTGACCCTTGTTTCAGGCTGTTGTTTTCTATTCTATCTTTATCCTAATAGCAGGCTGAGCTGACAATTCTAAAAAAAAAACATGCAAAGTCTTATAGCTAGTTTGCATCTGTTGTTTGACATTTGATTATTAGAGGAATTATTTTTAACATAAATATTTGCTGATATTAATAATTATGCCTTGATAAAGAGAGGAATTATTCATAAGCACTATCTTATCTTGGTTGATGCTCTTTTAGCAAGGCATTATATTTATTTCCATGCAGCTTTGCATTATTTTATGTCACTGGCATTCACATAAAAGATTGTTCACACGTGGTGCTCAGAGAAGATTTCTGTAAGTTGGTCTCCCAACATTGCTTGAGATTCCAATACTATAACAGAGTTCCCCCTGAACAGACATGAGAACTCATGTTTGTTGATTTTATTCAGTGAATATCATCAAGCTTCATTGGTTCAGAGTACTTCATAAATCATACAATGTCTTGTACCTGATGCATTTGGTCCACTGTCAAAACCTGTACTGCTTGCCGTATTACACATTCAGTTCCACACTTGATAACAACAATTACTAGGCTTATACATCCTAAAATGCCAGTTATGACCAGTATAAGCTGAATTACTTTTCCTCCCCAGCCACTGATAGAACCACTCAGCCAAGAGAACCATGTTTCTTTTTCTATGTGTCCTTTTTGAACAATTTCCTCAATTATTTTGAGGTGACTCCTGATTTCAGGTTCATTATCAGGAATATAAATATAATATTCCTCTCCTACCAATGCATACAATTTAATGCCATATGGTTCTGTAAGACCATAGTTTTTATGGCAGTCATTTCTATGGTAACTTTTAATTCCTGTAATAGACCTGCCAGTTTTTTTTTTAAGTTCCCAAATAGCTTTTCCTGCTCCTTAGAATGGAAAGATTGATGCTTCTGCAAGGACATTATTTCATACATTCATTTTTTACTATGTCAATAAATCTTTTTAATCTAACATTTCTAATATTAGACTTAGGCACTGTAGCAGTTTGTCTAATGGATGGAATTACATGTCCCAAATAACACAATTCAGTCCAGTTCTCAGGAAGCCATTTGTAGGCTTTATTACCACATATGTAACATATGTCTGTTCAAATCGGAACCATCCATTTTGTAACCCAATGTGTAATTCTAGCTTTTTTAAATGTTCAGCAAGTTTCATTACTAAAACATTCAAAACATTGTTTACTGGTATTTCAGGTAGCATAAATAATACAACAAGAACTTTTCTTTTCCCAATAAATGGGTGATTATTGTTCCTTCTCCTCGTAAGCAAACATCAGCAGTCACATTTGTATGGACAAGCCTCAAGAAAGGATGTGTCTTTGGGAAAGAGTTATTTCTTGGAACCCAGTCTTGATTTGTGAGGTTTAACATTTCCTGAACTGCAGATGGAACAGTTACTATGGAATTCCTACTGTTTGCATCTTGTGGTATCTCAGCACATATCCAGCATTGTTTATCTTTCAAAGTTTCTGAGTACATTTGCAATGATGTGGCAAAGGTATTGAAGTCCACCTTTCCTTGCATTGAGGAATAAAAACTTGCCAGGATCATGATTAGTAGGATTTTCATGGTTCGATATTTTCTGGAAGATAAAAGAATCGTGTTCTTATTAGTTGTATCTGATACAATGTCCCTTTATATCAATTGTTACATTTATAAGTTATTCAGTTTTCTCCCCTCTATTTTAATCTTTTAAAATGATCTTTATGAATCTAGCCATTTTTTGGTGGCTGATTTTTATATGGCTGGATTTGTACAGCCATTAATCTTACTTTGGTAACAATGTAGGGTCCTATCGATTTTGAATCCCATTTACTTGTGTTTCCAAACTGACAGACCATTACAAGATCTCCTTGGTCCAATTGTACCTCCCTCAATTCCCAAATCTCATTTTGTTTACACAGTTCTAGATTATGAGCTTGTCCAGCTTCCCAGACTCTCCGTTTTGCCCAACTGATTTGGTCTTGGAGCTGGTCTCACAATTTTGTTTCTTCTAATGGTATCCCATAAGGGATTTCTCCTGCTTGTAAATTCATAGGTCGACCCGTCATTAGTTCATGTGGAGTTAACCCACATCCCTGAGGAGAATTTTTCATCTTAATCAAAATGTTGGGTAAATATTTTACCCAATGATTCTCATACTCAGAAATCATTTTATTTAATCCTTCCTTCAGAGTTCTCTTAGCTCTGTTGACTTTTCCAGAACTCTGAGGATGAGGATGGTAAGGAGTATGAAACCTTTGCTTGATTCCCCAAATTTTACACATTTGTTTTGTCACTTTTCCAGTAAAGTGAGTCCCTTGATCACTATGCATTTCTTAGGGCATTCCCCATGTTGGAATAATCCTTTTGTTTATTATTCTAACTACTGTGTTTGCATCTTCCTTTTTTGCTGGATGAGCTTCCACCCATCCAGTATATTCATCTGTCAAAGTAAGTAAGAAACAAAACTCTCCTGGTGCTGTTGGAAGAGGTCCTACACATCCATTTGTACCCTTTCCCAGGGTCCCAATGCCTGTGGGAATCTATATTGTTTTCTCCTATTTCATTTTCTCACATTGTGCATGGCACATGTGACACATCTATCTACATGATTTTGGATGTCTGTTATCATTCCCTCCCATTTAAATCTAGAACTAACAATTTGTTGTAGTCCTTCCCTTCCTGGATGACCTAGGAAATTATGATAATAAGTTAACAACATTTGTCCTTTTTCAGGCCCAATTGTTTGTACCCTGTGTAAAGGACCTTTATGAATTCTCCTGGTACCAACCAAGGTTCTGGAAATCTAACTCATTTCCATTCACTTCCTTGTATTAATTCAAATTCTTCTGTTTTCTTTTTCTTAATGATGTCTGGCTGTTCTCTTGGGATTTTTACTGAGCTTCCTAACTGCTGATTATCTTTGTTTGTTTTTGCATTTAAGGTCAGATGAGCACCTTGTTCAAATTCAGGACCCCATAACGGCTTCATTTCATCTGTTCCTGTCACTGTTAATCCACATACAGTAGGTGTTATGATGATCCCATCACACTGGATCTGGGTAATTTTACCTACCTCACGTTCCACTCTATGTTCATACTCTGTACACTGATCCTTACAAAAGTTAGCTGTAGAATGTAAAGGTAAAGACTTTAGAGGTAAGTCCATTTGTATTTGGTACTTATTCAGAATATTTTGTACCATTTCTCTCATTTGTTTTTCTGTCATGCCATTTGTTTCCCATGCCCAGTTTTGAGGAACATTTTGTATTGGATAATTTCCTTTGGAGTCAAGGGCCCCTTCTTTTGTTAGCTGATCTACTGTTTTATTAGCCTGACTGTGCACCTCATTTTTGGTGTGAGCATTGACCTTATTTATACTCACTGTAGAAGGATTGTCATCTTTTATCAAACTAAATTTCTGTCAACACTTCCTGGTGACTGATTGGTTTACCATCAGCTGTAATCAAACCTCTCCTTGCCCAAATGGGAAGAGATGATGTTAAGACTCAGGCTACATATTCACTGTCTGTATAAATGTTTACAGGTCTGAGCAATAATAAGGCTTGTTTAACTGCTTCTAGTTCAGCTCTTTGTGCTGAGCATCCCCCTGGGAGACTACCTTTCATGTGTTCTTTGGTCTCTGCATTGTATATTACCCATTCTATCATAAAACACTGTTTCAGTGCTCCAGAATCTGGATCCATCTATGTACAATTCTGGTGCTGCTTCAATAGTGTTTCTCCCCATTTTCCAAGTCAGGACATTCATGAGATTCCCCTTGGTAATTAAACAGTTTTGGCAAAAGCTTAATCCGAGGGATTTCTACTCTGATTCCTCCTTCCTGACTTGCAAGACTTGCAGTGATTCTACCAAGTCGAGCATTATTTATGCCCTTTGGATTTCCTTCTAACGTGTATTTCACTGGAGTATGTTTGGTCTGTAGCACAATTGGAGAGCCCTGAATCACATGGCATGTTACTTCAGTGCACCATTCTGCTATGATGGCTGCTTCTCACATCCTCTCATTCCTTTCTCAACTGGACTCATAGTTTGGGAATAGTAACCCAAACCTGATATTGAGATCCTCTGTTTGTAACACTATGGCCATCATAGTTAGACCGTTGTACCCAAACTGTACAATGAACTCTTTATTTCTTTCTGGGACAGCCAAAGCAGGTGCAGAAATGAGTTCTACCTTGACCTAGAGAAAGCTGTTAGTGATTCATCATTCCAGTTGAGAAGTTCATCTCCCTTTTTATTTCCTTTAAACATATTAGTCGAGGGTTTTGTCTTCCCTGTATAATCTGATATCCATTCCATTGAGAATCCAAAGATTCCCAGGGCTTGCCTTAACCCTGTGACAGTAACTGGAATTGGTCACTGTCTGAATAGTTCCTTTTTGTCTTCACTAATGCTTCTTTGTCCTGCTGATACCGTAACACCCAAGAAGATAACAGAATCTTTCATAAACTAACTCTTTTAGGGGTCAGTTTTAATCCTGATTGTATTATTGCTTGGAAAATTTCTGTTAATGCATTTAAGTGCTGCTTTTCAGTTTCTGTTCCTACAAGTATGTCATCCACGTATTGAATAATAGAAGGTCTACATTCTAGTGATTTTACTATTTCCTGCATTACATGATGAAAAACTGTTGAAGCATTATGAAAGTCCTGAGGCATTCTTGTCCAAGTATATTGGGGTTCATATTAAAACACCAAATGCTGAAAACAGCGAACGGTGTTTCATCGACAAACATTCAGTGAATGCTGAAAATGTCAAAATCACAGAACAGCGATTTATTTCCTAGGGAAAGAAATCGCTGTTCCAACCCCCCCAAAAAAAACATTAAACACTTCCAAACACATACACACATACCCTAACCCTAATTATACCCCCCAAAAACCAGTAAACAACTAAATACACATATGCATGTAACCCAACCATACATCTAACAAAAAAAAAAAAAAAAAAACCAGCAAACAGCTTTATACATATGCACTTACCTTAACCCTAATCCTACCCCCAAAACAAAAGTAAACAGCTGTAAACACATACACACGTAACTCAACCATACATCTAACTCAAAATAGAAAACAGCAAACAGCTTTATACATATGCCCTTACCTTAACCCGCACCCTAACCCTAAGGTCAGTAACTGTTGCACAATCATACTCATGAGCTTTTCCGGACAAGGGACCACACTACACTCCAGAACAGGCAAAGCAACAAAGCGGTCAAGCAACTTCTTTCCCAGGGAAAGAATTCACTGAACAGCTGCTTCACTGTTTTGCTTGTTCGCCCTACATGTGTCGACAAAAACGCATTCAACAAAATGCGTTTTCATCTTTCTAATAGGAACCCGAATATTGTTGGCCTTCAACAGTAAAAGCAAATTTCCATTGTGAGTCTTTATCTAGAGTAATACTCCAGAAACCATTGCTCACATCTAATGTGGAGAAAATTTTCATTTTTTCCTGAGTCTGACCAATAAGATCAGGCATGCTTCCTACTATTGGCAAAGAACGAGGTATCACCTTATTAAGTTTTCTGTAATCAACAGTAAGGTGATACCTTCCATCTGGCTTCTGTACAGGCCAGTATGGACCGTTAGCTGGTGAATTAACTTTTCTCACTACCCCTTGAGCTTTTAAAGCTTTCACAGTATTCAGTATTGCCTGTTTCTTTACTGGATATTGTTTTATAGGTTTCTTGGGATTGCCTCTTACTTTAAGAATAAAGTCAGTCACTTGTCCACAATCATTCTTATGTTTGGCAAAAATATCCTGATAGCAATAGGTTAGCTGAGCCAACTCTTGCTTTGGTGTTTTTAATAACTCGACTAAATCATACAGTTCTGGGTATTTGACACTGTATTTACATAATGCTTCAGAGATGATTAATACTTCATTTAATTGTCCCTTAATCAATTCTCTGTTACACAAATCTATAATGTAACCTCTTTGTTTTAAGGTATCATTTCCAATTATGTTTTGTAGATGAGGACCTGATACCCATGCATGCTGGAAGGTGTCTTCCCCTATCTTTATTTCTACAGGGAAACTTACTTGAGCTTGAGAGATTTTTTCTCCCAACCCTTGCAAGTTTATAGTTCTTGTTCCTGGGAATGTTCTTGTAGTAATGCTAACTGCAGCTCCTGTACCTATTAAATATTTATCTAAGTGGTTTCTTACTCAAATCTGAACATGTGACCTTATGGTTCTTTTTCTTTAGTTTCATTATGTAAAGCTGTTAGTTCATTTGCTGTCTCTTTTACTTGTCTGTTTGATCCTTTTACACTTTCCTGTAAGTTGGAATATATTTTTTACAAAGCTTCTATAGTCCTGTGTTGTTTTAATGTACACAAAAACTGTTGCAAGAGAGCTGGAATTAATGTTTTCTTTATAAAATCTCTTTTATTTTGATTTGGTTTTCCCTACTCTGTAAACTAATAAATCAAAGAAGGCAGTTTAAAAATAGGACTTGTCTTTTTTCCCTTAACATTTGTTGCTTTTGACTGACCCATTCATGAATAATATCCAATAACAAAAAATGTGCATCCCCTGTCTGTGAATTATCACTGCACTATTTGGTTGTTTTATAACTTCTTCAAATCTGGGAAAATTAGGAGATAAAATTAACCTTGATACCTTATCTTTCTCTGAGGTATTTTTAGAATCTGACATCCTTCAGAGAATGAAACAAAACTGTCAGATTTTTCCTGAGACGTTTCCTCAGTAACAGTTTCAGATTTCTCTTGAGACTTTTTTTCTTGATATGGTTTAGTAAATCTTAATACATACCTGTTTCTAGATTTGGCTACAGGTGCTTTTTCTGGTATAAAATCCTGGTTTAAATCTCTAATACTGTTACTTTTAAAATTCAGTTTCTCAGATCTAATAGTTTCTGATTGCAATAACAGCTATGATGCCTTAGCCCTACCACATTTAAAAATCTTATTACCATGCAAATTCCTTTAACTGCATTCCTCATAAATTACAGATTACACATATAACTATAGGAGAACAAAGTTTTAGTACATTCTACAAACAACAGAAAGACTAGAGTCTCACCCTATTTTGGCAGTGTGGAAATCCCTCTTGGGAGTTGGCTGCAGCCTTTCTTTTCCACCTTCCTTTTCCTGCTGATGAGACTCCACGGAGGAGAATTGATCCAACCTTGAGGATTCTGTTTTTTCCTTCACTCCATGGAGGAAAACTGATTCAACCTTGAGGATTCTTTGTTCTTCCTTCACCCGCTGACTTTTAAAAGCCAAGACATTTCTGCTATATTTCAACTTTAGTTCAACTTTCCAACCTCTGCACTTTCTGCTTTAATTCTTTCTGGGTTTCAGCACCAAAACTGTAAATGTAAGCACTGCACCTATGAGGAAAAAAATACAGGCAGTTAGAAGAACAAGAAAAATAAATGATCAGCAAAGCAAGGCATCCAAGGGTCAGTACCGTTTTTATTATTCCTTGACTAGCTAATTTGGCTGATTAGCTGACTGACCATGTATCTGACTGACAAATCATGTATCTGACATAGTTTACTGACTGACTGACTGACAACATACATCAGTGAGTACAGAACTTTTATACAGTTCTTAACAAATGCAGTCCTGCCTCTTTAGATATACATTGTGTCCTAAGTCCTGGTCATGCAACTATTACAAGTTATTTTAAAAGTGCCGTTATAGCAGACATAGCAGACTATTTTTCTAGAATTGCTATACAAGTTTTCCTTTTTTGGTAACAAGCACAGAGCTATCATTTCTTGCTTCAGCTTACTTTGTCATCATATGTTGTTACTGTTTAATTGTCTTATCATAACATTTCTAATGAGAAAGAGTACTTATTATTGTTACAGCTGCAGTTTACATTATTGCTACTGTTGAATAATTCAGAATTAATGAAAGTTTGCAACTTACAAAGTAATACAATACAAAAGCTTAATAAAAACTTCATATAAAATTTTCAGCTTTGCAGCATATATATGCAAGGCACAACATATGCCCCTGTCATTCATTCTATAGATAATGTATGAAATAGAATAATATACATTTCCTAATTCTTTGATGTTTATGGCAAATATGTACATTTTACAAACCATGTATTTTACATTATTTGCATTCTTTACACAAATAGTTTAGTAATGCTTTGATAGATATAGAAAAGTACTGATTAATACATGTTTTATACAACTTCTAATAGAAGAGCCATTCCTGCTGTTACAATACATCAGTGCATATCAGGGTGTGACCCTTGTTTCAGGCTGTTGTGACCTTTCCATTCTATCTTTATCCTAATAGCAGGTTGAGCTGACAATTCTAAAAAACCCTGCAAAGTCTTATAGTTAGTTTGCATCTGTTGACTGACATTTGATTATTAGAGGAATTATTTTCAATATAAATATTTATTTATATTAATAATTATGCCTTGATTAAGAGAGGAATTATTCATGAGCACTATCCTATCTTGGCTGATGCCCTCTTAGCCAGACATTTATTTCCATGCAATTTTGTATTCATGTTTTCAGTCACTGGCATTCACATAAAAGATTGTTCGCACATGCTGCTCAGGGAAGATTTTAGTAAGCTGGTGTCTCAACATTGTCTGAGATCCTAATACTATAATACAGTATGTCCCTGACATGCTTTGCTGCTGTTACAGCAGGCTCAGGCAGTATGACTGACTGATCTAATGCAGTATGTCCCCGACATGCTTTGCTGCTGTTACAGCAGGCTCAGGCAGTATGACTGCCTGATCTAATGCAGTATGTCCCCGACATGCCTTGCTGCTGTTAAAGCAGGGACAGGCAGCATGACTGACTGACCTAATGTAGTATGTCCCTGACATGCCTTGCTGCTGTTGCAGCAGGCTCAGGCAGTATGACTGACTGATCTAATGCAGTATGTCCCCGACATGCCTTGCTGCTGTTAAAGCAGGGACAGGCAGTATGACTGACTGACCTAATGTAGTATGTCCCTGACATGCCTTGCTGCTGTTACAGCAGGGACAGGCAATATGACTGAATGATCTAATGCAGTATGTCTCTGACATGCTTTGCTGCTGTTTCAGCAGAGACAGGCAGTATGACTGACTGACCTAATGTAGTATGTCCCCGACATGCCTTGCTGCCATTACAGCAGGAACAGGCAGTATGACTGACTGATCCAATGCACTATGTCCCAGACATGCCTTTCTGCTGTTACAGAAGGGACAGGCAATATGACTGACTGATCTAATGCACTATGTCATTGACATGCCTTGCTGCTGTTACAGCAGGGACAGGCAGTATGACTGACTGATGTAATGAAGTGTGTCCCTGATATGCCTTGCTGCTGTTTCAGCAGGGACAAGCAGTATGACTGACTGATGTAATGAACTGTGTCCCTGATATGCCTTGCTGCTGTTTCAGCAGGGACAGGCAGTATGACTGACTGATCTAATGCAGTGTGTCCCTCACATGTCTTGCTGCTGTTACAGCAGAGACAGGCAGTATGACTGACTGATCTAATGCAGTGTGTCCCTCACATGCCTTGCTGCTGTTACAGCAGAGACAGGCAGTATGACTGACTGATCTAATGCAGTGTGTCCCCGACATGCCTTGCTGCTGTTGCAGCAGGGACAGGCAATATGACTGACTGATTTAAAGCAGTATGTCCTTGACATGCCTTGCTGTTGTTACAGTAGGGGCAGCCAGTATGACTGTCTGATATGCCTGTGCCAGCAGTGGAGGAGGGGCTAAGTGAGGAGTCACCAAGCAAACTGAGTGCAGAGGACCCTTATGCAAGGCCAAGATAGGTATAATATGAAATGGACTGGCAAAGAAGCACTATTTGGTCCATAACTATGAGCCCTTATAAGATAAACATAGAATAAAACTGATGCATGCATATACACACCAGACTGTCCATTGAAGTGCACTGACTGGTCATATTGCACTTGGGACATTATCATGTCCACACAAACTAGTGAAGTGAGTAGTCATCATCATTTGCACAGGAGGGGATATAATGACAAAGGACAGAAAAGTCAGAGTAGGTGGATTGGTCATGGTCGGGGTGTGTTGTAATCACCCCAGGGCTTCACTAAGGGGACATCCAGCATGTCAATTCCTCAGGATAAAGATACTCATCCTTGGCAGCTCCATCAAGTGTGCAAGCATTTAATCAAACACAGGTCACATGAGCCACAATCAGGACTTTATCCCTCTATGACACCAGTCTGATGTGGCTGGAGCAGAGTTACCAAATACAGCCACAGTGCACTGCACTTCTATGTTATAGTGTCCCCGCTGTGTGTCATGCCCCTATTTGTAGGGACTGCGATCCTGAGGTCTGACATTTATCCTGTCTAAAATCACTTTCCTTATATAGTGGCATGGCCAGAAATCCAGTCTCTTCAGACTATCCGTGTTGCTTGCCGTAGCATGGTCACCCTGTTATAGACAGAAGAAACAGTCCACAACAAAAAACAAAACAGACAGGAGAAAAGTGATACATAAAGATGATGACATGGACTGTTGAGGAAAAGGAAGATATTATGTAGCATTACTATTACACAAGAAGGCCAGAATTTCCACTTAGCAGATATTTATAAAGATTAAAAGAGAAATTAGTGGAAAGAAAAATACTTGCAAAAGAAAAACTGCCAATGTGTATTTATTAAGGATCTATATTATTTCAGTGAATGCTTAAAATAGCGAATGCTGTTTAATCGACCCAATAAAGTTGAAATCCCTGAATCCCGAAGGCACAAAACAGCAATGTTTTTCCCAAGGAAAAAAGTCACTAGGCTGTGTTTGGGACTTTGTCATTTCCTCTACTGTAGTGTGATCCAGGAGTTGGTATATTTAAGTAGGGAGGTGTGGAGGTGAAGCCCTTTACTTTATTTTGTGTTTTGATTTTTTTTTTTAACGGAGCAGTGATTTCTTTTCCCTGGAAAAAAAAATCGCTATTCCGTGTGTTTGGGATTTAGGGATTTTGACTTTATTGAGTCAATTAAAGAGCATTTGCTATTTTAAGCATTTGCTGAAATAATATAGACTCATTTATTAATACAGCAGATTTATGAAAAAAATATTACATACACTAAAGAACTTTGGAAAAAGAAGTGACAAAGGAAGTGCAAAAATATAAAGAACAAAACCCAGAGTTTTTTGAAAGTTCTAAAGAAACATGGGCATGAGAAAAAGAGATATGTTTTGGTGCAATGTCTATGCAAAGGAGAAGTCAAACTAATCAATACAGAAAGCAGCTCAGAAGATTTTTAAAGAGAAATACAGGTACTCGGATATGGAACATAACAATAGAACAAATTTGAAAACAAAGATAACTGTAGAAAATAGGATTACTAAGATAGAAGTTAAACAAATAAAAACTGTTATGGATTATCCGTGAAGTAAAGGATTTAGTGTGGGGAATCCAACACAGATAATATCACAGCATGATGGGATTATGGGTCCCCAGATTAAGGAGCAACAAGTGGAGCTGGAAGCATCTGAAGAAGATTAGCAACATGATGATGATCTGGAGCCTTCTGTAGGAGACTGGCACAAAAGTCAAGCTGAAGTTGTGCAGCTACAGAAGGAGTAGGAATCTCTGGCAACTCTGGCATGTAATGTTGCAGGAATCACTGACTACTCTGACACAGATAATGTTGAAGGAATCACTGAAAACTCTGACGCAGATAATGTTGCAGGAATCGCTGACATCTCTGACACATGTAATGTTGCAGGAATTGCAGACAACTCTGACATATAATGCTGCAGGGATTGCTGACAACTCTGATACAGGTAATGTTGCAGGGATTGTTGACACCTCTGACACAGGCAATGTTGCAGGGATAGCTGACAACTCTGACACATAATGGTGCAGGAATCGCTGACAGCTCTGACACAGGTAATGTTGTAGGAACCACTGACAACTCTGACACACTTAATGTTGCAAGAATTGCTGAGAACTCTGACAAATGTAATGTTGCAAGAATTGCTGACAACACTGACACAAGTAATGTTACAAGGATCGCTGACAACTTTGACACGTAATGTTGCAGGGATCACTGACAACTCTGGCACACGTCGTTGCAGGGATCGCTGACAACTCTGGCACATGTTGCAAGGATCACTGACAACTCTGACTCATGTAATGTTGCAGGGATCACTGACAACTATGACACTTGCAGTGTTACAGGAATCACTGACAACTCTGACACACGTAATATTGCAAGAATCGCTTACAGCTCTGACACAGGTAATGTTGAATAAATCGTTGACAACTCTGACACAGGTAATGCTGAATGAATCGTTGACAACTCTGACACAGGCAATGTTGCAGGGATCACTGATAACTCTGACATATGCAATGTTGCAGGAATTGCTGACAACTCTGACACATGTAATGTTGCAGGAATTGCTGACAACTCTGATACACCTAATGATGCAGGGATCACTGACAACTCTGACTCTTGTAATGTTGCAGGGATCGCTGACAGCTCAGACACACGTAATGTTGCAGGAATCACTGACAACTCTGGCATAGGTAATGTTTCAGGAATCGCTGACAACTCCGACACAGGTAATGTTGCAAAGATCACTGACAACTCTGACACAGGTAATGTTGCAGGGATCACTGACAACTCTGACACAAGTAATGTTGCAAGAATTGATGATAACTCTGACACAGGTAATGTTGCAGGGATTGCTGACAAATCAGACACATGTAAACTCGCAGGAATAGCTGACAACTCTGACACACATAATGTTGCAGGAGTCAGTGACAACTCTGACACAGGTAATATTGCAGGAATCGCTGACACCTCTGACACATGTAATGTTGCAGGGATCGCTAACAACTCTGACACATAATGTTGCAGGGATCACTGACAACTCTGACACATGTAATGTTGCAGGAATCACTGACAACTCTGACACAGGTAATGTTGCAGGGATTGCTGACAACTCTGACACAGGTAATGTTGCAGGAATCGCTGACAACTCTGACACAGATAATGTTGCAGGAATCGCTGACAACTCTGACACAGGTAATGTTGCAGGGATCGCTGACAACTCTGACACATGTAATGTTGCAGGGATCGCTAACAACTCTGACACGTAATGTTGCAGGGATCACTGACAACTCTGACACATGTAATGTTGCAGGAATTGCTGACAACTCTGACACATGTAATGTTGCAGGGATCGCTGACAACTCTGACACCTGTAATGTTGCAGGAATAGATGACAACTCTGACACAGGTAATGTTGCAGATTGCTGGGCTAAAGGGTTCCCATATAAAACAGCAACATATGAAGTAGGGTGCACCTGAAGAGGATATGCTACAGGAAAAGTTTCTGGAACTTTCTAGAGATTGCACACAGGAAACAGAGAGCAAAGAAGATTCCCTCAATCCAGAAGAAAACTATTTAAGACAAGTCCTGCTTGATTTAATAGAGACAGACATATTAATTTATGTGAACGAAATAGATAAAAACAGTTAATAAGACCCAAAATGTGAGAAGATGGTTAAAACAGATGAACAATGTAGTCAGAACTATTCAGGGAATATGTAATATAATAAAAATAAATAAAATATATTACTGTGCAGCTAAAGGAATGTTTACAGAAGTATAACATACACCTTGCACTGATCAGTTACATTACAGGGACAGGAAAACAGTGAAAAACTACTTTGCAGTTGAGCCATGACAAAGGTAAAATTATTATCCCAGGGATAAAAATTCAAAGGTAGATATTCCAGGGTGATTCATTTTCAGTTTTTCTATTTTGTCTTGCCTTTAACCCATTAAGCTGTTTACTTAACAGATTATTCTATGGTTACAATTTGGCTCCCAGAAAATAATGTTTTTTAAAGATTTATCCTCTATTTTTTTGTGGATGACTTTAAACTATATTTCATTCGTTAATTTAACAAAAAATTAACATTTCCAAATAAATGCGTTCTCGTCTCACAGTTAAAAGACTTCATCAGATACAACAAGAACTTCCGTCTCACTCCTTATATAACAAAGCTGATAACTAAACAATCATTGAATTAATCACTTTAAAGTGAACCATAACATAACAATAAATTCACCATAAAACAACAAGAATACCTCAAATCAAGGTACAAGCACTGTTCATGATAAAAATACCCATCAAAAGACTATTCCATATTAAAAAAGTGTTGTAAAAATAACATAAACATTATTTTAAAGTACAATGTTATGTAAATGTATATAATAACATGGTGTCGTTTATTGATGAAAAGAAAAAAAAAATGAAAAGGTAGGAACCAGGAACACAAACAGTCCATCCATGTAGTTATTTAAATTACCCACAATGGGAATTAGTGAGCCAGCATAAACATGGATAAGATAATGACAGATGTGAAATTCACAATATTAAGATTTCCAGATCTTGTTCCAATTTAACAGCCCTTAGCTTTATCACTGGTGCCAGGGTGGAATTATCGTTAAGTCCTGGGTAATTATTTGCCTCCAACACGATCTGCCAGTAAGCTTCCTGATATTCTAATTCAGTTTCCCATGGACATCCCCCCGGCATCCTTAGGGACAACTTCTATAACAAAAAATATGAACTTGGCTTTTTTACAAATTAATGTATGCTTGCAAAGGGCATTATGTTCATTATGATTAACAAGAACATAAAGAACTTCATAAACCCTTCTCATTAACTGACGCTTGGTCTTACATACATAAAGAGCCTCACAGTTGTCACACTGAGTGATATACACTAACCCTCTAGAATTACAGTTAGAGAAAAATTTTCCTTCTAAATATTTCTGTCTATTAGAGAAAATTTTTCCTTCTAAATATTTCTGTCTAGCCTTAACATATATTTGCTCACTGTGACTTACATAAGTGCACTGTGAACAAACCCCACACTTGTAAGTCTCTATTTTTTTCTGACTGTTAACTCTTGGGGTAACTGTATGTTCAAGCAAACTTCTGATGCTCTGTCCTTTTCTAAATATAATTTAAGGAGCTTCCCCACAATATTCTCCAGTTCCAAGAATTAAGAAAAATGTTTCCACCCCTTTTCTATTATTCCTTTAATGACAAAGCATCTCCACTGTAATTAGTGATGATGACCCGATGATACGATTGATCAATATTCTCTTGACAAGTTTTACCTCCTTGTAGTGACATTGCCTTTCCCAAGATAGTGGGATACCTTTCCCTCTACCTTCCGTTACTTCATTTCTAATCCTATGTATCAAGTCCACTGGGTAACCCCTCTACAGGAACATTTGTTCCAACGTTACACACTCCTTTTCAAAATCTTCATCTTCAGAGATTATTCTACTAGCTCAAATGAACTGACCTTTTACAATCTCCTTCTTTTGAAAAAAGGGGTGAGCACTAGAAAAACTAATATAGGAATTGGAGAAAGTCTCCTTCCTATAAATAGTGGACTTGAAACATCCTTGCCCTTTATGTATGGACACATCCAAATAGTCCATATGGTCAGGCAAAACTTTGTAGGTGAACTTTAAGAATCCAGTGGTGTTAGAAATATACTCAATAAATTCACCAAGTTTATCCAAACTCTCCTCCCACAAAAGGCAAATGTCATCTAGGTACCTTTTATACATTTTCCAACAGGTAGTATATTGGCAATAGATAACAAATTTCTGTTCCCAGAGGAATAAAATAATATTAGCATATGTGGGGGCACAGCTAGCCCTCATAGCAACTCCCTTATCCTGTCATTAGAATTCCCCTTCAAAATACAAAAAAAATGATTCTTTAATACCAAATTAGCCAGCTCTAAACACACATAAACATCACTGTAAGATAATCTATTATTCATTCTAAGCACTTCTTCTAGTCATTGTATCCCTACATCATGAGGGATAACAGAAAACAAATCTACACCATCAATGGTACGAACATCTTTATGTTAAAAATCATAATGAACGTAATGCCCTTTACAAGCATATATTAATATGTAAAAAAGCCAAGTTCATATTTTTTGTTATAGAAATTGTCCCTGGATTCCAAGGCGATGTCCATGGGAAACTAAATTAGAATATCGGAAAGCCTACTGGCAGATAGTGCTGGAGGCTAATAAGTACCCAGGACGTAATGATAATTTCTCCCTGGTGCCAGTGTTAAAGCTAAGGGTTGCTAAATTGCAACAAGATCTGAAAATCTTAATATTGCGGATTTCACATCTGTCATTATCTTATCCATGTTTATGCTGGGTCATTAATTCCCATTGTGGGTAATTTAAATAACTACATGGATGGACTATTTGTGTTCCTGGGTCCTACCTTTTCTTTTTTTTTCTTTTCATCAATAAACAACACCATGCTATTATATACATTTTTTCACAACAATGTACTTTAAAATTAGTTTTATGTTATTCTTACAACACTTTTTAAATATGGAATAGTCTTTTGATAGGTATTTTTATCATGAACAGTGCTTGTACCTTGATTTGAGGTATTCTTGTTGTTTTATGGTGAATTTATTCTGTTATGTTATGATTCACTTTAAAGTGATTAATTCAATGATTGTTCAGTTATCAACTTTATTATATAAGGAGTGGGAAGGAGGTGCTTCTTGTATCTGATGAAGTCTTTTAAGTGGGAGATGAAAACGCATTTATTTGGAAGTTTTAATCTTTTGCTACTGTAATTGGCAATAAACTAGTTTTTTATTCCACTAAAGCCCTTTTATTTGTGCCTGGACACACTGTTGCTTTGTGTTGGTTTTATCCGGCACATTCCTCATTTTTGGTCATCAGTTAAGTTGTTTGAAAACACTCATACAAATAATAGAAATGTTCTCAGATGATATAAGAATGACCATTGGTCTTAGTAAATGTGCAAAAGAAATATTTAAAACAGAAAATCTGCAACAAGAAAATTTCACCCTGAGACAGAAATTTGATATAAAGGAACTTGAGCAGGAGTGAATGCATAAATATCTGGGAATAGTTGTAGGATCAACAAGAAAATATGAACAAATGCAAATAAAACTCAGTAAGGAATACTTCAGGAGACTAAAACTGATATTGAAAACTGCCTCGGCTTCTAGGAATAAAGTCTAAGCTATAAATTAATTTGCTCTTCCTGTTTGTCTTATAGTTTTGGGGTGATTGTCTGGCCCCAGAAATTATTGGATCGACTGAATGTGAAAATAAGAAAAATTCTTCATGTTTATCCAATGATATATAAAAATCATTGTATACCAAGATTATATATTCCTTGCTCTGAAGGAAGTATGGATCTCCTCAAATTTCATTAGATGTATAGATCTTTAATCTTGGGACTGCATACACATCTGCTAACCTCATCATATCAAAACAGAGTTAAAGTTTTAAAACATGAGAAAAATTCTAAGATGACATCTTTGCTTAATTTAGGAGAAACATTTTGGTTTCAAGTTGGAATGGAAGTCAAATCAGAAGTGGACAAGTTAGATAGCAACTGAATGCACTAAAACAAAAAAACAAATAGAAGAAGAAGGCTCAGATGAGAAGGGAAAATGTATTTATTTATTTTACATTTGTTGACCAGGATAGTCCATCTGGGTGTGAGCCCATGTTCAGCACAGGCCCGGGGAGAAAAGCTCCAATAAAACAAGAACAACATTGACAGGTACAGTGTCGGTTTCACATAGAATTTAACAGAAATATCTAGAGGCAAAGAAATTACAATATACAATAGGCACTTTAGTAAAAAGGAGAAAGTTATTTCAATATAGTAAAGTCATATATATATATATATATATATATATATATATATATATATATATATATTTTTTTTTTTTTTTGAGGGCAGGGGATCCATCTTTAGTTGATTATTTGAGTATACATTAATATGTGCACATATGTATAACCTTACAAAAAAAAAAGAAATTATCAAATTATACTCTTATTGTAGGTAGCTGATAGGTGGTGTTAACAAGTGGGAGTGGGGTATACATGGAGACTATAAAATTTAAGGGATGAATCCATAACTATAGTGGCAAGTTTGAAGATCTCCTTAACTACCTCATGTCGAGCAACATGTGTTGCAGGAATGGTTAAGAAGGGATGAATTGAAACCAAAGGGTGAAAGGTTAATAATGGCAGCCTAGGATAGTGGACTACATACACATTGGTTTATAAAGTCCATTGATCATGTGAAAGAAACAGACAAATGTAGGTTCTGAAAAAAAAAGAAAGAACTGGAAACAGCTGTAATGTTGTTGTTGGGTGTGATACACTCATGGAGGATGACGTATACACTGAAAGACGCAATACCATCACAAGGCTGTTGCATTGGAGATTATGCAACCACTACAATATGGAAACAGCTGAGAAGTACTGGAACCATGAACTACGAAGCACAATGTAGAGAATGGCATGTATATCACACTAGGCCATACATTAGCAACACTGGAAAAAATAGAGGAGAAAAACAGATATAGTACTCCATTAAGATAGGCAAAAGTAACATTGATCATTCAAATTACTACATCCAGTGATTACAAAGTCTTACCTATAGAGACACAAAGTCACAAAATACCAGGATTTGTAGGCAGGAATGAGAGCAATGTGGAAGAAAAATACTTGGACAGTTCCAAAAGTAGTATGAGCAATGGGTGTAATAAAAAACTTTTCACGGTCGTACTTAGATATGCTCATTTACAGAGGGAGGAAGTTCTGCATACATTACAGGTGCTGAGAAGAGCAGTTTTAGCTGACATTATAGCCTGAAGCAATATTAATTTCATGAACTGTAATCATCCCCTGACTTAGGAGTAGGGTCCATTCCCATCATCATGTTAGAAACCCCAAATACTTGGGGAATTTAAAATGGGAGTGGCCATGCTTTTTATCATCCTACACCTGAACATGGAGTGACCATCTTTTTATCATCCTACACGTGGACGTGGAGTGACCATGCTTTTTATCATCCTAGACCTGGACATGGAGTGACCATGCTTTATATCATCCTACACCTGGACGTGAAGTAACCATCTTTTCATCATCCTACACCTGGACATGGAGTGACCATGCTTTTTATCATCCTACACCTGCACATGGAGTGACCATGCTTTTTATCATCCTACACCTGGACATGGTGACCATGCTTTTTATCATCCTACATCTGGACATGGAGTGACCATGCTTTTTATCATCCTACACCTGGACATGGTGACCATGCTTTTTATCATCCGACACCAGGACATGGAGTGACCATGCTTTTTATCAACCTATACCTGGGCATGGCGTGACCATGCTTTTTATCATCCTACATCTGGACATGGAGTGACCATGTTTTTTATCATCCTACATCTGGACATGGAGTGACCATGCTTTCTATCATCCTACACCTGGACATGGAGTGACCATGCTTTCTATCATCCTACACCTGGACATGGAGTGACCATGCTTTGTATCATCCTACACCTGGACATGGAGTGACCATGCTTTGTATCATCCTATACCTGGACATGGAGTGACCATGCTTTTTACCATCTTACACCTGGACATGGTGACCATGCTTTTTATCATCCTACACCTGGACATGGAGTGACTGTGCTTTTTATCATGCTACACCTGGACATGGAACTCAGCTGTTGCACTGATGAGGGGATTTAGTATATTTGTCTCTGAACCACACCAATGGCATGATGAACTGTCACCTTTTATACCATGCTAAGTGACATGTTAATGCGCTTTGAGTTCATGTATGGTGTGTGTGTGTGTGAGTGTGTGTGTGTGTGTGTGTGTGTGTGTGTGTGTGTGTGTGTGTGTGTGTGTGTGTGTGTGTGTTTGCCTGTGGATCCTGGCTGTGCTAATTACTGTTTGCATCACACAACTCATCATGGCCATCAAACTATATAGCATGAGCATTGAGGTTACATGGGGTCTGCCTGCTTACAAAGTTTAGCCATGTTAAAATAGTTTGTATGCACTAATGAACATGGTCATTTTACTACTGACCATATGCACAGCACTGCTGCTCATGGGCATCCTGCTCTTAATTTGCCCATAGATGCATATCACATGGTCTCTGTGACATGCAGCTATGTGTCCTGACTACTGTTTCACTCTTGGACTTAACCCGATGAGTGGACATATCCTCAGCAGGATCAGACTCTGGCAGAGCTCCCATATAGTGTAGCAAGGGGTACATTATCTTCTTCTTTTTCTACCTGTCATATATGCACCATAGGGAGCACCTCACTGATAGAGATGAAGATACCTATATAATGTGGATTCCTCACACAAGCTTAACAGTGTGGTGAGTGATGCTACTGGGCTCACCTGCTCAGGGAAACAATGACAACGTAAATGTAATGACATGAGCAGGCATCACCCAGACCTTCTCTGCCAGTGAGAGGAAGGTGCAGAGAGTTAATCCCTATCTTATATTAAGCTGTTTTTGGAATGTCACTCTACAGTAGGCTGGGCTCTTATTTTGCTGTCAGGGACATGCTGTATTCACGGCTGATTGCTTTATATTTTTTTTAGAATCTCTGGAGTTAAAAGACAACTAAATAGCCTACCACAAGACACAAGCCACGCTCTCCATACCACACTACACAAGCTGTACTCCCCACATAGCAGATTAAGTACATTGTATTATATCACTCAGTGGTTGTATTTTGTTAGGTTTTCATTGAGTATTTGACCATTGCTTACTTGTTCATTGACTTTGCAGATGTTTTATGTAGTGGTGTGTATTATTTACTGTATACTCAGGTGTTCCACTGAAAGTGTTTTACATTCCTTTGTGGAAGGCAACTTGCAGGGCTCAAAACTGTCCTTTTCTCTGTTTCTTTTGGAGTCTCATGCACTCTCGTTGGGCAGTAATGTGTAGGGCTACTTCTGGGTCAAAGAAAATTACATTCAGCAGCTAGTGAAGGCTGGGATGGTCTGGTGGCTTGATGCCTGTATTAGTACTCTAGAGCATCCCTCATGTGGCTGATAAAGTTGCGTAGTCATCTGGGCCCAGGCATTGGACCACCAGAGATGTAGCCCACTCATCACGTCAGTCATAGAGGTGACTAACTTCTGCATGGATTTCCTTCTGAGACAACTTGATAGGCAACGTTCACATCACTTATCCCTATCATGATGTTGCCCATAGTTTTGCATCACTATCCTTCCTGTTTGTTGTCTGGTCAGGTCAATCACCAGTTGTCCACTCACTGCCATTCAGCATCTTTTGCTGTTGCCTAGTCTTCCTGTCACTACTTCCCCATCAGTGTTCGTTTGTGTTATGTGTGCCTGCCTGTGCTGCTATCATGATACCATTCTTACTACTGTCTCATGTTAACGTCCCTCTCTACCCGCCTTCTCAAAAAATGGGTACCAAAGGTACCTGCCCTTCAAAAAATATAGCCCTGTTTCCCTTCCCTCAATGCTTCCCTTCTTACTGTCTGTATATTATTCTGCTGTCTCTTCCCCATTTCTATTTTATTCCTCTATTTTCTTCCTGATTATACAATAAAATCAGTGGAATCTTTCCAGTGTCATCATTTTACGAGCTTGAAGCCATGGCTATGTAGCAGCTATGAGGAGCTTTGATGTGCTTCTGTCTGCTCATGGTGTCACACACAACACAAGTACACCAGTGCCTCCCAGGGCATATGATTGCTCATAGTAGAGTCTACACAGTTGTATTGTTGGCCGCCAGTTTTGTGACTAAGAGGTTTAATTATGCAGCACTGTCTACATATGATGACACAGCTTTGGCACTTAGTATTGTCTGATGCCTTTCACACCACATCCCGCTATCCTCATCACACTATTCCCTTTCAGACCACATTGCGCTATCCTCATCACACTATTTACTACTGCATGGTAAAGTTATGGTTCTTTCTGAATACCCACAATAGTCTGAGAAATAATTATTAAATGCGTTTTCTACATTTGTTTGTTAACTTGGTAAAACAGCTAGACATCAGTAATTGTTTTAAGGAATAACCTGGGAAACCCTTCTGTGTAACTTAACTGCTCAAATTACACAGTATACAAAATAAGGCTCTGGGAGTCAAAGCTCGAATGTAGGTTGAAGCACCTCATACTTTTTTCATCAGCTCCTCTCCTTCTTCACTATCTCCACAGGACCCATTTTGGCCTCCCCATGATGAGTCTGACCCACGTGCAGGTCTGATAAGGAGATGAAGGATGTTGATGAAACATCATACTGTTGCCGGGGAGGGTGCACTAATTCTCAGCACCCCACCTTGCAATCTACACAATCACTGCCCTCAGAAGGTACAGATGTACTTTTGTGCATGCACAACTTCCTGACTAAGCTTCATAATTCTTATATAGCACAGAGTGCAACAGATTTGTAACATTGCTTTAGTGCAATGAGCCTAGACTGCACCCCGCCTCCAAAATGTGTGAGCTGACGATCATTGTTTACTCCTACCAGCTCCCATGCCTGCAATCAGATATAGGCCATGGGGCGCATTAAGAATTTTATTCCTCTGTGCCATGGTGCCACAGCAAGCAGATCATAGTTTAGCCCTTTGTGTTATACTTCTAGATTAACTGACTAGGATTAATATTCACATACTAAACACTGATAATAAAGTTTTCATTGCAGCATTTATTTGTGCAAGTTAAATATTCCATTCAGCTAATCTGATGTAGGCATGGCATTATGATTTTTGTCCCTCAAATATACTTTAGCCTCTCCTAGACTTACTTATGTTTCTCAAAAAGTCAGATCCATTCACGGGTACATAATTAAGCCTACAAAAAATGTCTTATCACTGTCTATAAGGGTCTAGTACATTTATTTATTTTTTTTTATTTTACATTTGTTGACTGGGAAAGTCCACTGGACACAGGTCCTTTTGCAGCATAGTCCCGGAGAGAAAAGAGCCAGCTTTTCTCCAGCTCAAGCTATATAAAGACCTTCAATTGTGAAAAATAAAAAAGAACTCCTCTTTCTAAGCATCTGTATTAGTTTTATGATTTTTAATGTTTGGAGACTGAGAGGTTTGCAGTTAAACATCAACACAGATTGGTAAAGAAGTTCAGTTTCAGGAAGCATACAGTACATGGAAATTAACACTGTGTACTGTCCTTTGCCTTGGACAAAGACGTTTATTTACTGACCCTTTTTTTAATTGTATACATAATATTGACCTGTGGTTCCTCAAATTGATAAGTAAATCATGTTCTCTTGCTAAAGCTGAGGACAACAATGAACTTTTCATTTGATTGCATCAGACAAAGTAATTGTATTGTTTCAATAGACCATCAAGCTGGTAAAGTAAATATCTTTGGATGATTCATTTATCAAGGGGCTTATGTGTAGTTCAGGTCTCAGTGATATTTATTTGTTAGATGTTTTTTCTATTTCTGGAAGAGCAAAGAAACTATACAAATTACATGGTCAGTTACTAAACACTGTTTATACACAGAGGAAAAAGTATAAAAGAAACAGACATATAAACAACATGCATTTACAAGTAGGTGTTAACTAGAACCAGTAAATGAATATATGAAAATATGTTTGCTTAATTAACTGTAGTTTTTTTTGTGTGGTTACCTTATATGACTTATATTAAGGAATTATTCTGTAAATGACAATAACAGAAATTTCTTGATTTAACAAGCCAGCTTTTGCAGAATTGATATAAATCTTGATTGAAACACCTTTTAACCTTTAGAATCAGGAACTATTCCTGCACTCTTGCAGTTAGGATTACAAGGTTATGTGGGTGCTTTAAAAATATATGGAGGCTTGACAAAGATAAAGCATATATTCGGCAAACAGCTAGAAGGTTCTAATTGTTTTGCAGTAATGAGAAACAAGTTGATATCATTTCTGTTCATCTTCAGTATGATGCAGAGACTCACTGGTTCTCTTTCTGTAGCACCACAGAGGTCTCAGCTGTTCAGGTACAGACGTGATGGAGATGTCATTATTGGAGCAATCTTTGCATTAACTGTTGGCAGTTCTGATGCTGAGGGTATTTACATTCCCTGTAATAAGTAAGTCAAGTGCAACAAATACTATTCTACTTGTAGAATCATGATCTTATAAAGTTGTCTTATTTGCTTTCTGAAACAACCGTTCTTTGAGTCTGAAAAGTAATATTCACTGTTTTGGATTCAACATTTCTTTCCAGCTACTCAGCACTTGTGGTGTTATTCATATGTGTGGTTTCTTAGTGTACAGAAGAAAACAGCTCTTTATTCCAGAGACTTGAATTAAACTCCAGGTAAAGTTGCAGAAAACTTTGGGATACAGAATGTGATACTTTTTACTGGACCAATATATGTTTAACAGATACCTGAAATGTCAGATTTGAAGAATCTAGACTCAATAAGTTAATCACCTCTCATTGGGATGTAATAAGCCATTGATTCTAGATGCACTACTTTAATACTCTATTGTCTTTAGAAAGGGAGACATGAGCACATAGTTTTAACTGGCTAAAAGCACACTTTAGAAAATGCCCATGTGAGAAAACAATCCCCTTGCAATTCAAATGCTTAGCCTCGGTCTTCGGTAGTTCACTGAGGCATTTTCCTTTGTGATTATTAAGGAAAGAATAAAAATGACCAGCATTAATTCAACTCATTTAGTCTAATACCTAATGAAAAATAAATCACAATAAAGGGAGATAGCCTTGAAAATTAGTTAAAACCAGAGAAACAAGCTAGAAGTTATACTTTGGTATTCTGTATTACCATGAAATGTAGGTAAGAGAGATCGTTTGTACATATACATCTGTGCCAGTATATATAATACCCAGGTCACAGACTGGGGTTTTGATGAGTACTAAATGAATAAGATGCTTAGGATGCCTGGATACATATGAAATGGGAATGTGTGTGGAAAAGATGGTCTGATCATTCTAACATATAATGGGATGGAGTCTTCGTTAAAAGGAATAAAAGGGAAATATTTTTTTTTTGGGGGGTGGGTTAGCAATTTAAATCCTAGTTTAAATCTTAAGCTGCATGTTTACTTAGTTAATCCATCACTCTTTTGTATTTGGGTTTGTAATAACTTTATTTAACTATAACTATATTATGTCAATGTGGATCTTTCCTTCTTAGGCCTCCACCAAAATATGGGATATTATCCAACTTGGACTTTTCCAGTAAACAAATCTCAAATAAATGAAATAATAATGAATAAATAAATAGTTTCTACTTCTGAAGAACAGCAGTGGTGACCACACAGCCTGTAAAAATGTTAAAATATTGAATATTAGGAATTTAGTCACTGTCAAACTTATGGTTACTTGTCTTAAAATTAATATTAAACATTATTATTACATTTGCATGAACAAAAATAGATGCCAGCATTATACAACACCCCAGAATCATGCATCTACTTTTAACTTTCTGAGAATGCTAGCATTTGGGGTGAATCATCTTCCTAAAATCATCTGTTTTTGTATAACATGAATTGGTTTCCATTCAGCATGCCTTTGACCATTAATTGTTGCATTGTGAAACCTGTCTTCATCCAATAAAAGATGTCACACCACCTCTTTGCTTCAGTGTTTACTGTCAGTGGGTCAGCGTGAATTCTTTACACAGATTACAAGAAGTAAGTGAAATGATTATTTTGAAAGTAATTGCTATTACTTGGTTATTTAATCATTTGTTTAAATGTGTTAATCCGGGTAGAACTTTGATCCAAGTGGACCCATTTCACACTCAGCTTGGATACATGAGGGGTACATATATTTGTATATTTGTATTTCTGTTTCTTACATTAAAGTTTTAAAAATGTAATATTAGCAGGCTATACCTTGTGAGCCTGCCTGCTAGAAAACAGTGCTTGCACATAGTTCTGTGCTACACCCTCGTGTAACACTGATATGAACACAGGCTGACAGATTTCAAGGTGTTGCCATCTGCTACAATGCAGTGCAACTAAGATTCTCTTTTCCCTTATCCTTATTAGTTCCATGCATACATGAAACTTTATTTTTCCTTTATAACAAAAGTATGCAGCTAAGAAAATATTGCAAGGTATATTGTTAACACACTAGCGTCATTATAAAATAAATTCTGTTTTAAATTGATGGTCTTTCAACTGTTAAAGCTGTTAAACAAAATGTCAAGACACAGAAAGAGGGTGATCAGTAAACACCATGAATGTCCAAGGATTAATGTTCTTCTAGATGTTTTCCACATCCACATCTGAGGTTGAAGCAGTTTTCCTATTTATTGTCTGGGTATGATTTAGGAGGTACATGATTTTTATATCAGAGATTACTCAGGAGCATTGCTCTAGTAAAATAACTTACTGAGTCAGTCTGTGTACAAGCTGAGATTGGGGGAAAGCATTGGTAATGCTGCAGGTTTTTCTTCTTCATCACTGCACCACATGAATCTTTTTAGTGTCCGTAGAAATCAATCACAGCAGCTACTGTCCTCTGTTAGCCTACTGACTATCAACTATCAGTCTGATTTTTGGGCGCCTAGGGCACCGCTGTAGTAGGGGCACTTTTCCAGTATTTATTTGGTGTAGGTAGATCAGGATTGGGGCACCAGTTGGTGTGGTGGGGGGTGCCGTAGAGCCCTTTTGCCTAGGCACCAGTTGACCTAAGACCGTTCCTGGGTCCAGTGACAGAACATTTAATTTACAGCTCACAGAGAAGCTGCAGGTAGTAATGCATTTGCCCCTCCAGATGGTCTAACAACCTTAGTTTGATGGAGTCTCCTAGCCTCAGAATGTTATTGTACATTAATTTGTCTCCAGCCCAATTCAGTTTCATGAGAGTAAATGTCTGTTTACATAGAATAATAAACATCAGCTCAGACTGGAGCAAATCCTCAGAAAAGGACACTTAACCATCCAGGCAGATTTAAGTAGCTCATGATATGAAAGATTGTTGGCAATATTGTCAGACTGCAGACTACACATTTTGTCACAAGTCAAATGCACCTCTGCAAAGTTAAGCTGTGAACGCATGGGGTAACAAGAGAGTCAAGTTTTTGACCCATCTTGTTTAGACGTGTTCCTGTTAGTCCAGTGCCATTACCTTTCTCTTCCACAGGACCAGATTAAAGGGGAGACAAATTAGATATTTGCTTTGCCCATCATCTCAAGGATACAAGACTGGCTAGTTCAATTGAATAGGCTGTGGAAACATATTAAATGCCACAGCACTGACAAAAATGACATACATATCTTTACATTTTCAGTAATAAAGTATCTTCCTCTCAAACCATATATTCATTAATTCTCTGATTACCTGTTTTATCCAGTTCAGGCTCCTGATGGGAGCTTTTCCCCATTAAGCCATTCTGCCATGTTATAAAAAAGTATTGATTTCTTTTCAACTGAATGCACAGCTTACAGTGAAGACTGGGAACAAAACCAATCAGTTAATATGAACTTTGCAGCAGTTATAGATCAAGGAGGGGTCAGACACTTGCAGATATAGTGCTAGCCATAAGCAGTTCATAGCCATTTGTTTAACCACTGCAAACAGTAAAAATTAATACTTCTGTTTGTAGTCTGCAGTGGTTGTGGCCTAAAGCAGTGCCTGATAATGCTGTAATAGCACATATATTAACAAGCCAGACATTGTTCAAATGCAATGTTTTTGTTATTAATCATAGGGCTTTCTAAATGTTTATTGTTTTGGTGATAAACAAGTAAAATGATTTTTTGGTTTTCACTCCGAGGGAAAGTAGTTACAGTAGAACTACTCCATGTACCTCACTAGTGTGTCACAGATTAACGAAGACTGCAGTGTGATGTATTAAAGCTGATTATATTCCAACTTGCTTCTACACCAATTTGGTCTTAAGGATTTAGAAG